>NC_090654.1:32160777-32535777 GCF_040937935.1 Hyperolius riggenbachi
GCACTAATTAACCTCTTATTGTTTTAGATTTGACCTGTATTGATTGTTTTCAGAAAATATTGTGATCTGTAAAGACCCTGGATGTACATCAACAGTATTATGTTTTTATAATGTTACTACACACTTCTCATAACCGTTATGGGAACGGTTTATTGTATAGGTTGTTAGGAAGCGCGGAAGAGCCACCGCCGCGAGTCAGGAGGCGGCTCTTTCCACGCACAGTGTGACGGAGCACGGGGAGGCAGCCGCCTCCACTCAGTCTGAGGCGGCTGTCCCCATGCAGGGCTTGGCGGCGGATAGCGCGCATGGCCCCTTGGCAGAGGCACCGCAGAGCAGTGCTGGTGTGGCTGGGATACATAGTCCCTCTATGTTTAGAGTGGCGCGCGCGCACTCAGGCAGGGAATATATGACGGCAAGAAGTGAGTAAGCTGACCAGGCTGGTCAGCTGACTCTGGCTCCACTCCTCATTGGTCCAGCACTTGGGGACAGTGGCGTAGCTAAGGAGCTGTGGGCCCCGATGCAAGTTTTACATTGGGGCCCCCCAAGCACTCTACACATAACAATTGATACGGCGCACCAAAACCTGCCAATGGCAACAACATTGTCAGAGGTGCAAGAAGAGGATGGGGAACAGCTTGTTAATGATTACTACTATTCAAAGCATCTATAGAAGTGATTATTACCAGCACAGGACCAATAGAGAGCTAATACTGTAGCTGAAGGCTGGCCCTTCGGGGCCCCTCTGCCCCAAGGGCCCCGATGCGGTCGCTACCTCTGCAACCCCTATTGCTACGCCCCTGCTTGGGGAGGTGCTGGAGAGGTACCTGAGTATATATACTACTGACTGTTCAGTTGCTGGTTGTCTGGCGTTGCGAACACTTATATGGGAGCACTCAGACCTGTAGTCAGATCCTTAAGTGTGCCGGAACCAGCTGGAGCTGTAATCCTACACTTAGCTAGATTCTGTTGATAGCTAAAGTACTAGTTTGATTGTGATTATCTGTTGTGACTTTTGCCTGCCTGACTATCCTCCTGAACTCTGATCTTGTACCTTGATATTTCTGATACTCTGTTGCCGAACCCCGGCTCGCTCTTAGACTCTGCATCTGACTCCTGATCTTGTACCTCGATATTTCTGATACCCTGTTGCCGAACCCTGCATGTACCTTAGACTCCGCTTTCTGTATTTGTACCTTATCTGTCCGTGTGTTACGACCTGGCTTGTCCGACCTCGAGAACCGACCTTACGATTGGAGGTGGTTCCCTGTCCTGTTAGTGACACTTCCTACAGAGTGTCACTTTCAGACAATCCTTCCTACTGTCAGCCTGATTCCTCCCGTCTTGGAGGGTTCAGGTCTTCGGAAGGAATCCGTGCAGCACTCCTTACTGCACTGAGGCCTAGTCCTCTAAGTGTTACTGTTACACCCAAACACTACACTCTACTCAGGTGAACAGAGGTTAGCTGGTATATCGGATTATCGGTGATACTGCAGATCACTTATAATCTGGTATACATCTGTATTCCCCGTGATACTGCAGATCAGTGGTAATCAGATCCTCTCTGTGCTTCACCGATCGTTACATGGGTTCATAGACACCAAAAGAAAAGTACCCAATATCAACAGCACCAAACCACTCCAAAATGAATTAAAAAAATCATACAAAAGCTTTATTGGTAAACAGTAAACAAAATTAAAAACAATATTAAAAATCACCAAAGGTGATAACAGCGGCGTACATAATAATTCATTAATACAATAATACATCAATTACAATACCTCACAAAAAACCTCAATGAATGCCTTAAAAATAGCAACCTTGGTCACCAAAATAGGGTCAGCCAAAAGGAGCAGATAAAGTGAACTGTCACAGGAGCCCTTGTGGCTGACCGCACTTAGCCTTCTAAACGGTGCCAGCGCACAGATCGTGCGAACTCTGGTCGCAGTCAATGCGCAGGAACCGTTAAGAATTAGCCGCAGACAACTCAGAAGGGAGCCTGTGAGACACGGGTGATTACAACTCACACACTAGTTCATGGGATCTGCCACCACCTCTGTTTCCTGAGACAGAGGAACTCACTAACTGACTAGTCCTGCGAATAAAACGGTTAACACACGATATTCTGTCTAGCCAACAACAACAAACAGTAGCGTATCTTCAGAGACCCGGGATCATTTCTGTGTGTGTGCTGATAAGCAGGGTAGCGGAAAGTGAATGACTTGGAGAAAGTCGTTTATTCACGCAATATAAATAATTAATATATACAGACAATTATTAAACAGTAATAGCCAGTATGAAAAATAAAAGAAGGGAGAAAAATACTTAGTTCCTGGGAAGATGTCCTTATTGTGGGAAGAATCATAAAGTCCTTGGTTTCAAAGTCCAGAGTTCAGAGTTCAGACCAGGTGGATGCCAGCATATCCTCAAGCTGGCATCTGATGAGTGCAAGATGGTTCAGTGTGGAGGACACAGCCCGCCTGCTGGCTCTGTGCTTTTGATGAAGCTGGTTTGGGGGTGTGGCAATGCCAGCCCCCTCTGAGCTACCAGCAAATGACAGTTCATTCCCTCTGAGAGATTTTAGAGCTAAACTTATGAATTGCTGTAACTCCTGAACCATACACGTTACATTTAGGGGGGTAACAGCTTCATACTTGGAAGAAAATACAGATTAATATGATACCCGACATGGCTAGTGCATCAGATCAGGGTCTTGAGTAGATTCATACCTGGGTTGTAGGGGCCCCGGGCCCCTCTCGACTGGTATCAAGAGATCCAGCATGACCCTACGGATCCAATGATACCGCTCTCATAACCACCCTATTTATTGTATTCTGTAAATGGGCAAAAGATTATATTGTACATTCATTTCTTCCTGCTAAGGCCGGAGTCAGCCTGACTGGAGTCCAGCTGTGTCTGCTTCTTGTCTATGAAAGGCCCTGTTGGCTCCTTCAATTAACATCTGAATGTGAAATCTGCTTAGACAACTTTGAGTTTACACCTCTGGCTTGATCAGCAGTCACAGGGCCAGTCTTCCTGCCAGCTGCTTGTCACCTTATACCTGATGGATGGGCCATCAGCACAGCTTGAAGCCAGGGACTCTCCAGTGCAGATTAGGCTCAGGCTCATTAGCATATCAAAAGGGCCAACCAGCATTTGGAATGGTGCTCTCTTTGCTAAGAAAAGGACTTTAGCTGTCCCTACACACTCAACCCAGATTGTACCGTTTTGAAGCGCAATCGATGCAGGAATCGAGTGCGATCGTTCTTTTCTTCACGGGCGGTTCCAGGACGCGCCTGCGTCCCCGCAATCGTCCGTGACATGAACCTATATAAATTCATTATTCTTCAATGCATAATAATAAAAATAATCATTGCAAAAATATGCCTAAGGATTACATAAATAGTGATGAATTGCCACAAAGGAGACAAAAAGGTCTCAAGTTAAATAAATGCGGTATCCAAAAATCACTCATGTAGGAAAGTTAAGCAGCAAAGAACCGTGCTCAAAGTGACAGCGTGAAGAATTGAAGGCTCCAAACTTACATGGCAGAGGAAGGAGGAACAGTACACACCGCCGCTCGCCTTAATGCATCGCAAGGGCACTACCCGCTTCAGAGAGAGGCAAGTTGCTAATGGCATACAGACGCTTTTAAATCCCTGCCAGCCAGCCCCATGGTGTAGGAGGAGACGCCCTATGGACGAGACGCGGCCGCGTCATAGCGTAGAGGACGTCGGGTCGCTATAGCAACCCGAACACTACTACGCCATCCTTGACAGGAAGAGGAGAAGCCTCTAAAGTAAAGGAGGAAAGAAAGGGCGCATGCGCAACAGAGCTGGCGGTGGGATGCAACAAAATAGATTTAAAAGGAAAGAGTTTACCTTCACCAAATGAAATAAATGCAAATTAGTAGTATTAGAGTCTCATATAGGTAGATGCCCTAATGAAAGGGGAGAGGAATGGAGGAAACAAATGTATATATGAATGAAAAACTCTTCGGTAAGCCAAATATAATACCCTATAAGGAGGACATCTAGAGGATATAAAGAATATTGCAGGCAGAAAACACATGATTAGGACTATTGGGAGCATAGAACACACAAAGTTATAAAATATACAAAAATTGTATATATATATATATATATATATATATATATATATATACAGTGGCTTGCAAAAGTATTCGGCCCCCTTGAAGCTTTCCACATTTTGTCACATTGCTGCCACAAGCATGAATCAATTTTATTGGAATTCCACGTGAAAGACCAATACAAAGTGGCGCACATGTGAGAAGTGGAACGAAAATCATACATGATTCCAAACATTTTTTATAACTCAATAAGTGCAAAATGGGGTGTGCGTAATTATTTGGCCCCCTGAGTTGATACTTTGTAGAACCACGTTTTGCTGCAATTACAGCTGCCATTCTTTTAGGGTATGTCTCTACCAGCTTTGCACATCTAGAGACTGAAATCCTTGCCCATTCTTCTTTGCAAAACAGCTCCAGCTCAGTCAGATTAGATGGACAGTGTTTGTGAACAGCAGTTCTCAGATCTAGCCACAGATTCTCGATTGGATTTAGATCTGGACTTTGTCTGGGCCATTCTAACACATGGATATGTTTTGTTTTAAACCTTTCAATTGTTGCCCTGGATTTATGTTTAGGGTCGTTGTCCTGCTGGAAGGTGAACCTCCACCCCAGTCTCAAGTCTTTTTCAGACTCCAAGAGGTTTTCTTCCAAGATTGCCCTGTATTTGGCTACATACATCTTCCCATCAACTCTGACCAGCTTCCCTGTCCCTGCTGAAAAGAAGCACCCCCAGAGCATGATGCTGCCACCACCATATTTGACAGTGGGGATGGTGTGTTCAGAGTGATGTGCAGTGTTAGTTTTCCGTCACACATAGCGTTTTGCATTTTGCCCAAAAAGTTCCATTTTGGTCTCATCTGACCGGAGCACCGTCTTCCACATGTGTCCCCCACATGGCCTGTGGCAAACTGCAAACGGGATTTCCTATGCTTTTCTGTTCACAGTGGCTTTCTTCTTGCCACCCTTCCATAAAGGCCAACTTTGTGCAGTGCACGGCTAATAGTTGTCCTATGGACAGATTCCCCCACCTGAGCTGTAGATCTCTGCAGCTCGTCCAGAGTCACCATGGGCCTCTTGACTGCATTTCTGATCAGCGCTCTCCTTGTTCGGCCTGTGAGTTTAGGTGGACGGCCTTGTCTTGGTAGGTTTACAGTTGTGCCATACTCCTTCCATTGCTGAATGATCACTTGAACAGTGCTTCATGGGATGTTCAAGGTTTTGGAAATCTTTTTGTACCCTAAGCCTGCTTTAAATTTCTCAATAACTTTATCCCTGACCTGTCTGGTGTGTTCTTTGGACTTCATGGTGTTGTTGCTCCCAATATACTCTTAGACAACCTCTGAGGCTGTAACAGAGCAGCTGTATTTGTACTGACATTATATTACACAGGTGCACTCTATTTAGTCATTAGCACTCATCAGGCAATGTCTATGGGCAACTGACTGCACTCAGACCAAAGGGGGCAGAATAATTACGCACACCCCACTTTGCAGTTATTGATTTTTAAAAAATGTTTGGAATCATGTATGATTTTTGTTCCACTTCTCAAGTGTACAACACTTTGTATTGGAATTCCAATAAAATTGATTCATGTTTGTGGCAGTAATGTGACAAAATGTGGAAAACTTTAAGGGGGCCGAATACTTTTGCAAGCCACTGTATGTATATATATATATATATATATATATATATATATATATATATATATATATATATATATATATATATATATAGTGAAGTTTAGAGGGGGTCGCAGCCAGCACGCAGTACACAGATGTATAAAACAAAGTCCGTTTATTGTGCAGTAGAAATAAACAGCTTCAGTTCAGCAGTAATAAGTGGAAAATAACAGTTCAGCTTACTTCAGCTTGGTAAGATAAAGTCCAGCAGGTTCAAACAAAGTTCAGTTTTTCATCAGGCCAACACCATACAAACAACAGAGCAGGGTATGGTTTGGCTTCCATCAAATACTCCAACATTCCTTGTCAGGAGATTTCCATAGCATACATGCTACTCCTTCAACACCTCACCTCACACTGCTTGTGAGGCTGCTTCTTAAGCATAAATTTGCATCTCATCAATACCATAATTAGTGAGACTCAGCCCCACTGACAACCAGGTGTGTACCTAGGTGGGATGGGAAGGCCCGCCCTTCCTTCTCTCCCATCCCAGGAGTCCAGCCCTGAAAAGAAAAAACCAAGCAGCAACTGCTTGCTGCTAAAATCCGGACTCCCTTCCTAGGACCACACAGGGTTTTAAAGTGACCACAGTCCAAATACCGGGGAAATATACCTCCCATCTATTACCCAGCCCCGATGGCCCCTACAATATATATATATATATATAAAGTTATCCCAGATAGTTGTCTCTTGAAACGGTCTTCATCCCAAACATAGAGGAAGGAGGAAAGAGGAAGGTTACTTCACCTAGGAGATTAAAATGAACCTAGCCTTATATAAATTGAAGGTGTCAAAGAGCAGTAGACATTGATTTAGAATAAACAGACACGTGTGTCGATAACCAATACACAC
Organism: Hyperolius riggenbachi; assembly: GCF_040937935.1. Taxonomy (NCBI): domain Eukaryota; kingdom Metazoa; phylum Chordata; class Amphibia; order Anura; family Hyperoliidae; genus Hyperolius; species Hyperolius riggenbachi. Next base: position 32,167,396 of record NC_090654.1, read on the forward strand.
ATGTGTCCCAATACCTACCCACCTCTGTAAAAATAAATGAGGTTAGTCCAACACCACAATCCAAGAGAAAGTGTCCCTCTAAAAAAAGAGGGAAAGAGAAGAGACATCACAAGTGAGATGGTCAGTTGCTCACCTTCAACTGTGTGCGAATGCAAAAATATTGTGTTCCAATATAGTGCCAAAAAACACCTTGATTACCCAAACAACAGAAACATGAGTCACAGGGAATTAAAGCAACCTCAAAAATCTTCAAAATTTAATGCAAAAAACTACTGAATGAAAAATCCTCATTCAGCCCCCCCCCCCCCCCCCCCCGGGCCCTGCGTGCCCAATTCGAAGATCCAACGGGTTTCCGCCCTCAATAGGGATTGAGTAATGTCCCCACCACGTGGGGAAGGTGACATTTTTTGTAAACCAGTCACCTTCCAGTTTTTTGTGCTGCCCTGATGGTATGAAAGGGCATGTAAGGCGACAGGTGTGAGGGTTTTACCTTCTTCAAAATCCTTTGCAGTCTTATTGTAGAAAAATGTTTTTGTATTCTCTGCTTCAGCATGTTTCTGGTTTGTCCCACATATTTAGAGCCACAGGGACATTCCAAAAAACAGATTACCCCTGTGCTTTGACAATTGATATATTGTTGTATTTTGTAATATCGTGTTTGTGGCACATTCCATACCTGTTTTGTTTTTTGCATATGTGCACATATGTTACAGCACCCACAGGCATAGTTTCCTTTGAGGTTAGACAGAGATTTTTGATTTTTCGTAATGACTTTTGCATAGTAGATCCTTTAAAGAGGGGGCTCTTTTGGCCGTTAAGGCTGCCCTTTCTGTGGTATACTGTTTTATTCCAGCATCACTGCGAATGACAGGCCAGTATTGGTTTAAAATCTTTTTTATACTTTGCCAATGATCATTGTAACTTGTGAATAGGCGGACCAACTGACCTGTTTCTCGTTGTTTTGTTTTTAGAAGGTCTCCTCGGTTTGTACTCATTGCTCTCTGTTGGGCACGATTGACCACTTTTTTAGGATATCCTCTCTCCAAAAACCGACCTCTCTACACCATTAGCAACTTGCCTCTCTCTGAAGCGGGTAGTGCCCTCGCGATGCATTAGGGCGATGTGTACTGTTCCTCCTTCCTCTGCCATGTAAGTCTGGAGCCTTCAATTCTTGACGCTGTCACTTTGTGCACGGCTCTTTGGTGTATAACTTTCCTACATGAGTGCTTTTTGGATACCCCATTTATTTAATTGAGACCTTTTTGTCTCCTTTGTGGCAATTCATCACTATTTATGTAATCTTTAGGCATATTTTTGCAATGATTATTTTTATTATTATGCATTGAAGAATAATGAATTTATATAGGTTCACCCTTTTGGCTGACCCTATTTTGGTGACCAAGGTTGCTATTTTTAAGGCATTTATTGAGGTTTTTGTGAGGTATTGTAATTGATGTATTATTGTATTAATTAATTATTATGTACGCCGCTGCTATCACCTTTGGTGATTTTTAATATTGTTTTTAATTTTGTTTACTGTTTACCAATAAAGCTTTTGTATGATTTTTTGAATTCATTTTGGAGTGGTTTGGTGCTGTTGATATTGGGTACTTTTGTTTTGATGTCTAGGTATGCTTCATTTGCCCAATTAGCACATCCGTCCTCAGTTATTATATATTTTTATAATTAATTTGCATGGTGCTTGTCCCTACTGGTTGTTTAAAATAATTTCGATTGCTCTTTTGCTCTTTTTCAGGACATATAGCACATCAAGATATATCTGAGTCTTGTTATTTCCTGTATTATCTCTTCCACCCCATTTTTTGGGGATACCTTGTTCAGTTTGACTATGGATGCCCTAAATCGAATGGAGAGAGAGTGAAGTTCTCAATTGAACAGTGTCTTTGGTAGTAATGTTGGAGATGGTAATAACCCTGCATCTGCTTCTACACCTGAATTTAAAAAAAATTGTGCTTAGAAATTAAGGACACCCATGCTGAATATATCAGGTTATGGTGGAACATACAGAGTTTGGAAAACTACTGTAGGAAAGGAGTTTACCCCAGGGGGCTGAGAATTCAGATTTTCCCCTCTTGGGAAGTTGACCCGAAAGAAAGGGATGAATGGGAGACAGGCCTGGGTAAATGCTCAACTATAATTATTAATATGTTGCTTGAGCATGATCGTAAATTATTACCCAGACTGAAAAACAAAATCTCTGATCTCATTCATGAATTAGACAAATTTGATTCACTTACATTAGTACAACCCTTCCTAACGCAATTACAAAAGGATGTTGCTAAGGAAGAGCAAGACACCATACAATCTAAAAAGAAAAAACTCCTAAGAGACAGAGGAGACTATGACCAAAATAAAGCATATTTTTGGAGGCATAGGGGTAATCCAAAAGGAAAACGGTATAGGAGACCCAAAAAGGGCCCCAAACCGAACCCTAATATGGGGGGCGTACCAGGAAAACAACCCCCTAACCCGATCTCTGCCTACTCAGAGACATCTGATTTTTTAGAAACAGGAAGCAAAGGAGAAGAAGGGGGAGCAGAGCTTATCAGAAACAGATTGGGAAACTTTGCACAGGCATTGAAGAACACCCCAAAGAGGAGGAGACTCCAGGGAATTCCCCAGGAGAATCAGAATCAGAAACCTTACAAGTAATTAACTTATCCTCACAACCCCTTATAGAATCAGAGAGGGAACTACTACAAAAAGGGTTATCAGTCTTTCCAACAAAAACTTTTGATTTATTTGAAGTCGTTAAAGACATATATTTGTTCTGTAGAAAACTCACACTCAAATTCATGTATCATGAGAAAAAACTCCCAACATTCCAACAACAAGAAGCTCTCCTATTACCGGATGCAATTGACCGTCAAGTTTTCCAAGACCTCCTGGATCTGGTGAGTGAAAATGAGGATACACAAGATAATAGGATTTCTTCCCCCTTTAGACCACCCTCATTTTATATGCCATCCATTTCTTTATGTCCACAGATTAAGGTGTTCTTTGATCTAGTCATTTCGGATCTGAGCAAGCTTAAGAAAAACCCAGACTTGCCAGATAACTTGACAAGGGAACAACGGGATACCTTAAAGACCCTTAAATCTAGACAGGATATAATTATTAAAGAAGCGGACAAAGGGGGCAATGTAGTCATCTGGCACACAACACTTTGGGCTCGATTCACAAAAGGGTGCTAACTGTTAGCACGGCCGTTTTCGCGCGAATTTTCGCATTGCGCGCGATCGCGAATTTTCACACGAAACGATAACGTTTTCGCGCGCAAACGCGAATTTTACCGCGAAATCGATATCGTTTAGCGCGAAAATTCGCGATCGCGCGCAATGCGAAAATTCGCGCGAAAACGGCCGTGCTAACAGTTAGCACTCTTTTGTGAATCAAGCCCTTTATGAGCAAGAGGCTATGCGACAACTGGGGAACAATAAATTCTATAAAAAACTGAAATCAAATCCTGTGACAATGTATAAAAGGGAATTGGATATAATTCTGGGTGATGCAAAAAGGGAGGGTATAATATCCCTGAGAGAGTGGCAATTCTTAACGGTTAAAAGTCCGGTTACACCTACGCTCTACCTTTTACCCAAGGTGCAAAAAGTAAGGAAACACCCCCTGGTCGCCCTATAGTGACAGGTATTGGGAGCCCTATTGAAAGATGTTGTTCATTCTTGGATTTCTTTCTCCAGGATCATGTCCTAAGCCTAGATTCTTATATACGGGATTCATCCGACCTTATTGTAAAATTGGACAATGTGTTTTTACCTCCAGAATCGATTCTAATAGCTGCTGATGTGGAGTCTCTCTACACAAATATTGATCATAAGGACGCTTTACAGACTACAAGATATTTTCTGAACCATTCAACAACTTCTTATGCTGTTTATTGGACTTTGTGCTGAAACATAATTATTTCACATTCAATGGTAATTATTATTTACAAACCCATGGAGTTTCGATGGGGGCAAAGTGTGCCCCATCGATTGCAAAACTTATTCTTGGGTTGGTGGGAGAGGGAGATTGTATGGTCATCTGATTTCAGTTCCTTTCACAGCTACATCCTTGGTTTCTACCATTACATGGACGATGTGTTGATTCTTTGGAGTGGACCGGAGGAGTTGTCGCGGCAGTTTATCACTCGTCTTAACCAAAATGAACATAACATCTACCTCACAGCAAACTACTCAAAAACAGAGGTGAGTTTTCTTGACTTAATGGAGATGATGTCAGAGCGACCTGGAGGTCGCTCTGTACTGCGCCTGGGCGATCGGCGCTGTCAATCACCACCACGCAGTAGTTCTGCGGCACTCCGCTCCGGCCCTCGTGGCGGTGACCTCCAGGTCGCTCTGATTTCATCGTCGGGGACCGGGTCGGGGCTCCTGCAAACGGCTGCGGGCAGAGCTACGGTGAGGGAGGTCCTGGGAGCTTGGGGCTCTTTGTTTCGTAAGGAGACTGCAGTAAATAATTTGCTGCATTATAATTCCTTACACACAGGTCCACTCAGAGACAACATTCCAGTGGGACAGTTCCTCCATAATCGGAGAAACTGCTCGGATGACCAGGACTTTATATAAAAGAAAGTAAAAATTTGAGAGGTCGGTTTTTGGAGAGAGGATATCCTAAAAAAGTGGTCAATCGTGCCCAACAGAGAGCAATGAGTACAAACCGAGGAGACCTTCTAAAAACAAAACAACGAGAAACAGGTCAGTTGGTCCGCCTATTCACAAGTTACAATGATCATTGGCAAAGTAAAAAAAAGATTTTAAAACAATACTGGCCTGTCATTCGCAGTGATGCTGTGATAAAACAATATACCACAGAAAGGGCAGTCTTAACGGCCAAAAGAGCCCCCTCTTTAAAGGATCTGCTATGCAAAAGTAATTACGAAAAAAAGAAAAATCTAAAACCTCTGTCTAACCTCAAAGGAAACTATGCCTGTGGGTGCTGTAACATATGTGCACATATGCAAAAAACAAAACAGGTATGGAATGTGTCACAAACACGATATTACAAAATATAACAATATATCAATTGTCAAAGCACGGGGCTAATCTATTTGTTGGAATGTCCCTGTGGTTCTAAATATGTGGGACAAACCAGAAACATGCTGAAGCAGAGAATACAAAAACATTTTTCTACAATAAGACTTTGAAGTACAATAAGATTTTGAAGAAGGTAAAACCCTCACACCTGTCGCCTTACATGCCCTTTCATACCATCAGGGCAGCACAAAAAAACTGGAAGGTGACTGGTTTACAAAAAATGTCACCTTCCCCGCGTGGTGGGGACATTACTCAGTCCCTATTGAGGGGGTAAACTCGTTGCATCTTCGAATTGGGCACGCAGGGCCCGGGGGGGGGGGGGGGGGGGGCTGAATGAGGATTTTTAATTCAGTAGTTTTTTGCATTGAATTTTGAAGATTTTTGAGGTTGCTTTAATTCCCTGTGGCTCATGTTTAGAGATGTCCCGAACGGTTCGCCCGCAAACGGTTCCAGGCAAACTTTAGGTGGTTCGCGTTCGCCGGCGAAGGCGAACTTTTGCGGACGTTCGATTCGCCCCATAATGCTCCATTGAGCAGAACTTTGACCCTCTACATCACAGTCAGCAGGCACATTGTCACCAATCAGACTACACTCACTCTTGGAGCCCCACCCCCCCTTTATAAAAGGCAAGGTTCTGCAGTTGTTTTACTCACTCGTCTGCCTCCAGTAATTAGTTAAGGGACAGCTGCTGACAGACTCTGGTAGGGAGCGTTTAGTTAGGATCTGGTAGGTTTGTTCCTAGCTGATTATTATTCCTTATATTCTCCCTCTCTCCTCCCGGAGAGAGGAGGGTCTCATCTTCCAGGGAATTGTAGTATTTCAAAAGCCAGCTTACATTCCGTGGCTGGGAATTGAACCCAGGTCTCAGTGTGCGGTAGGTAACTCATTTAACCACTATACCACCAATACTACTACATGCTGAAACTTCTTGGAGCAGACTTACTTCCTACCTCCAAAAGACACACATACATCCCCATAAAATCATTCAACAGCAACTGCATGCACAGTCTGTGTGGCACAATTGGTTAGTGCGTTTGGCTGTTAACTGCAAGGTTGGTGGTTTAAGCCCACCCAGGCATGGCCTTGCCTTTTGTGTTCAACATCAACAGTTGTCCAAAGAGAACCCCAGATAGCCAGGTAGATTCATCTCTCTCTCTCTCTCTCTCTCTCTCTCTAGTAGGGATGGTCACCGCTTTCTGTGGAATTGTATTTTCCGCAATTTTAGGCGGAAATTGGTGATTCTGTTCCGTTTGGTCGGAACGGAATTGCTTTTTCAATCGGGCGGAATTCCAAAATTGCCTGGGAAATACTGCCGGTATCCGTTGATGGTTTTAAGCTGAAAATTCACTTCAATGGCATCAAGTCCTAGAGAGAGAGAGAGAGAGAAAATTTTGCTCTTGGGTATATCACAATGGTACATGCTAGGCTGGCTTCAGCATGTAGTGTTGTTGGTGGTATAGTGGTTAAATGAGTTACCTACCATACACTGAGACCTGGCTTCAATTCCCAGCCCAGCCTGGGTTCAATTCCCAGCCACGGTATGTAAACTGGCTTTTGATATAGTACAATTCAGTGGATTAAGCAAGCTAATTTTTCTCTTGGATTGCTCATAATGGTACATGCTAGGCTGGCTTCAGCATGTAGTGTTCTTGGTGGTATAGTGGTTAAATTAGTTACCTACTGCACACTGAGACCTGGGTCCAATTCCCAGCCACGGTATGTAAACTGGCTTTTGATATAGAACAATTCCGTGGATTAAGCAAGCTAATTTTTCTCTTAGATTGATCATAATGGTACATGCTAGGCTGGCTTAAGCATGTAGTGTTGTTGGTAGTATAGTGGTTAAATGAGTTACCTACCGCACACTGAGACCTTTGTTCAATGCCCAGCCTGAGTTCAATTCCCAGCCATGGTATGTAAGCTGGCTTTTGAAATACTACAATTCCCTGGAAGATGAGACCCTCCTCCCTCCGGAGAAAGGGAGAAGGGAGAGAGGGGATTCCTGATGTCATAAAGCAGTGTAGGCCTGCAATTGAACATTCAATGAGATTTCTGACCTTAAAACACTGCTTTGTATTAAATCCAGTTTTTTTCTGGGACTTTTGAAGTGTATCTTACTCAACCATGTCTTCCTCCAGGTATTAGACCCCATGAAACTTTTGAAATACTACAATTCCCTGGAAGATGAGACCCTCCTCCCTCCGGAGAAAGGGAGAAGGGAGAGAGGGGATTCCTGATGTCATAAAGCAGTGTAGGCCTGCAATTGAACATTCAATGAGATTTCTGACCTTAAAACACTGCTTTGTATTAAATCCAGTTTTTTTCTGGGACTTTTGATGTGTATCTTACTCAACCATGTCTTCCTCCAGGTATTAGACCCCATGAAACATCTTTTCTATCATTTTTCCAGTCAGCAGAAATTTTTCAAAATTTTGAAGTTCGCCTCCCCATTGAAGTCTATTGCGGTTCGCGAAAGTTCGCGCGAACCGAACCTTCCGTGAAAGTTCGCGAACGGTGTTCGGGAACCGAAAATCAGAGGTTCGCGACATCTCTACTCATGTTTGGGTAATCAAGGTGTTTTTTGGCACTATATTGGAACACAATATTTTTGCCTTCACACACAGTTGAAGGTGAGCAACTGACCATCTCACTTGTGATGTCTCTTCTCTTTCCCTCTTTTTTTAGAGGGACACTTTCTCTTGGATTGTGGTGTTGAACTAACCTCATTTATTTTTACAGAGGTGGGTAGGTATTGGGACACGTGTGTATTGGTTATCGACACACATGTGTTTGTTTATTCTAAATCCATGTCTACTGCTCTTTAACACCTTCAATTTTTATAAGGCTAGGTTCATCTTAACCCATTCGCGTTCCGTCGTTTTCACTTGAGAAATGTTCACCTCCCATTCATTAGCCTATAACTTTATCACTACTTATCACAATGACCTGATCTATATCTTGTTTTTTCCACCACCAATTAGGCTTTCTTTAGGGGGGTACATTTTGCTAAGAGCCACTTTACTGTAAATGCATTTTAACAGGAAGAATAAGAAAAAAACGGAAAAAATCATTATTTCTCAGTTTTCAGCCATTATAGTTTTAAAATAACACATGCCTCCATAATTAAAACTCACGTATTGTATTTGCCCATATGTCCCGGTTATTACACCATTAAAATTATGTCCCTATCACAATGTATGGTGACAATATTTTATTTGGAAATAAAGGTGCATTTTTTCCGTTTTGCATCTATCACTATTTACAAGTTTAAAATAAAAAAAATATAGAAATATTTCATCTTTACATTGATATTTAAAAAGTTTAGACCCTTAGGTAAATATTTACATTTTTTTTTTTATTGTAATGTTTTTTGTTTTTTTTTTATATTAAACATTTTATTTGGGTAATTTTGGGAGGGTGGGATGTAAAGTATAGTTTTATAATGTAATTGTGTGTTGTCTTTAATTTTTCTTAATTTTAGTTGTAGTTTTACATTTTGGCCACAAGATGGCGGCCATGAGTTTGTTTACATGACGTCACTCTAAGCGTAACACACGCTTAGAGTGACGCATCGGGGAGGGAACGTCCAGAAAAAGCACAGCTTCCGAGAGAAGCTGTCGCTTTTTCAGCGGGGGAGAGGAATCAGTGATCGGGCACCATAGCCCGATACATTGATTCTGTGGCTACCGAATCCGCGGCCGGGAGTGCGCGTGCACGCGCACGATCGGCCACGGGAGCGCGCGGTAGCGCGCATGGTTACTGGACGTAGTTTCTACGTCCAGGAACCAAAATAGGTTAATCTCCTAAGTGGCTGTCAGTGAGTAGCAGCCACCTATTATAAGTTGTTACTATATACTATATATATAATTTTGCATGTATGTCATATATGCACTATTCATTTCACATGGTTAGGTGGGGTTCACCTTGGAGCCACTTACTTCCTCACTTCCCTTGCCTGCTTGTTTCAGATTAGTGCACTCTGCCTTTTGTGGGGTTGCACTATATTCATATTTTTCTTCTGGGTGTTGTGTTTACTCCTGCTATTTTGGACTACTCAAATGTATTGCTTTGGTTGTAGTGTATTAATATTCCCTTTTTTATTTATTGTATTTTTAGAATCGTAATATATACTCTCTCCTACTTGGGATTATTCTGGAAGTGACCTTCCTCTATGTTTGAGATGAAGACCGTTTCAAGAGACAACTATCTGGGATAACTTTATATATATATATATATATATATATATATATATATATATATATATATATATATATGTATACAATTTTTGTATATTTTATAACTCTGTGTGTTCTATGCTCCCAATAGTCCTAATCATGTGTTTTCTGCCTGCAATATTCTTTATGTCCTCTAGATGTCCCTCTTATAGGGTATTATATTTGGCTTACCGAAGAGTTTTTCATTCATATATACTGTACATCTATTTCCTCCATTCCTCTCCCCTTTCATTAGGGCATCTACCTATATGAGACTCTGAGGCCGCGTCTCGTCCATAGGGCGTCTCCTCCTACTCCACGGGGCTGGCTGGCGGGGATTTAAAAGCGTCTCTACGCCATTAGCAACTTGCCTCTCTCTGAAGCGGGTAGAGCCCGCGCGATGCATTAAGGTGAGCGGCGGTGTGTACTGTTCCTTCTTCCTCTGCCATGTAAGTCTGGAGCCTTCAATTCTTCACGCTGTCACTTTGTGCACGGTTCTTTGGTGTTTAACTTTCCTACATGAGTGCTTTTTGGATACCCCATTTATTTAATTGAGACCTTTTTGTCTCCTTTGTGGCAATTCATCACTATTTATGTAATCCTTAGGCATATTTTGGCAATGATTATTTTTATTATTATGCATTTAATAATAATGAATTTATATAGGTTCACTTTATCTGCTCCTTTTGGCTGACCCTATTTTGGTGACCAAGGTTGCTATTTTTAAGGCATTCATTGAGGTTTTTTGTGAGGTATTGTAATTGATAAAAATTCCACGAAGCTGGCACCACCAAATGTAGTAAAATAGCTCTTTATTCAAACGTCATTAAAATGACATTCAGTCAATGATCAAAAATGTAGCAATGGCGACAGCCCGCTGTTTCGAACTTGACGTCCTTTGTCAAGCCATACTGCTATCACTAAACATAAAACACACCTCCTTTAAATAGTGGTCAGTTACACAATCAACCAATGAGTTTGAAATCGCAACATCCAATGAGAATGCCTGACAGGGGGTGAGGACCTGATGGGGAACTGCTCTAAATCATGTGATCCATGGTAGACCAATAGGAACGCTGGTCGCGTAACCGAAATACGCATGCGGACAAAAATACGCATGAAAATACGCATAAAAGCTTCCGGAACGCAAAAATGACGTCAACGCGCGTCGTACGCGTAAAAATTTACGCATGCGTCACCGGATGCGTAAATTTACCAAAAAAGTATCCTTGGCCTCTCCCCAGTGTGGCCAGCTTAAAAAGTCCTAAAGCCTCACAAAGGAAGCATGTGATTAATCATAAAGACAAGCCCAGTTAAGGCCACATCGAAGAGGAAACAGTTGGCCCACACTGTGGAGAGCACCAAATTTTGGCAAAAGAGGGGGAAGGAAAGAAAGGGATGGAAGGCAAGGAAAAAGGGAGAGGGAGGGGGAGGGAGGGGGGGAAGAGGGAGGGGGGGGAGGAGAGGAAGGGGAAGGAGAAGGGAGGGAGACGGAAAGGAAGGGAGGGAAAGGAACTGGTCTCACCATAGATCATAAAAAAAACCAAAATAAATAAAAACATCAGGTAAAAATAACAACCCCTGACGGCATCGCCAATGGTTTACAAAGACAGAAGCATAGGCCAACAAGATCACGGCCAACACCCTTGAAGCATCAAAATTAAACACAAAAACTCAAATCATAATCTCGATTCAAACCCCCTCGACCCATGACCCCCAGGCGTTTAATCCACCAAGCTTCTCTACGTGCTAGTTCTTGTTTGCGGCTCAATTTACCTCGCCAATCAAGGGGAACACTATCGATTACTTGGACTCTCATTTGTGAAATGTTATGCCGTGCCTCTGTGAAATGACTGGACACTGTCTGGGTAGAATCCTTGTTACGGATGGCAGTCTTGTGACCCGACATCCTAACTTTAAGAGGTTTGGTCGTCATCCCAACATACCCAAGACCACATGGGCATACAATCAAGTAAACTACATAACTCGAGTCACAAGAGTACCGTCCCCTAACAACAAATCTTGTACCTCTAGAAGGGTGAGTGAAAGTACCACCTCTAGTGATATGGCTGCATAAATGACAACTAAGGCAGGGATAGGTACCTTTCTTAGCATTATCAGGAAGCCTGTCCCTTGACACCCGGTGATGAAAAACCTTATCCCTGACAGTGGGGGCTCTCTTAAAAGACAATAGAGGAGGGTAACGGAACTCGGGAATACGTGGGAAGGCCCCTTGTAAGAGGTGCCAATGTTTACGAATGGCCTTACCTATAGCTTCACTACAAGTATTAAAGGTAGACACAAATGGCATACGATGTTGTTTTGGTTGTCTCTTACCACGTCTACGCTGATCAGAAAGAGTATCAGAGGGGTATCCTCTTGCTCTAAATTTAGATCTAAGGGCCTCTTGTTGTTCCTCTCGTTTGATAGGGTCGGATACAATCCTCGAAACACGGGTCATCTGGCCAGAAGGAATAGCATTCTTGATGCCAATTGGATGAAAGCTATTAAAGTGTAAAAGAGAGTTTCTATCAGTAGGTTTTACGTAAAGTGTTGACTCTACCTTACCCGATGTACAGGTAATCCGGGTATCAAGGAACACAGCCTCCTCCTTACTGCTATGCTCAGTAAATTTAATGGTTGGACATTTAGAATGAAGAGAACCAATAAATTCAATTAGGGTCGAATGTGGCCCCTCCCACAAACAAAAAATATCATCTATATAACGCCACCAGCACTTAGCGTGCTGGTGGAAGAGTGGGTGGGTATAAACAAAACTTACTTCGTATAAACCCATAAATAAACCAGCATAGGAAGGGGCCACATTCGACCCCATGGCTGTCCCCCGTTGTTGTATGTAGAAGGAACCCTGAAAGGAAAAATAGTTAAATCTCAAAATAACATTCAATAATTCAATAATGAAATTACGTTGTGCACTGGATAAATCTGACTGTTGCATCAAGTACCAATCGACCGCCTCTACACCTCCATCATGGGGGATGGAGGTGTAGAGGCTCTCCACATCAAGGGTGACAAGCAATGCTCCCTCACCAAGCTCACCAATAGAGTGAAGCCTGTCGAGGAACATGCTGGTGTCCCTGATGTATGAATCAACAGAAACCACAATAGGCTGCAGGATACGATCAACATATTGTGCTAACGGCACAAACACAGAACCCACGCCGGCCACAATGGGTCGCCCCGGTGGCCGGCGTGGGTTCTTATGTATCTTGGGAAGGGTATAAAATGAGGGAGTCTTTGGCCTGTCCTGTTGGAGAAAAGCATATAAAGCATCATCAATAAGACCATTAGTTTTAGCTTTTTCTAATATGCATTTAATACGAGACTGTATCTGACTCAATGGATCCTCATCAATTCGCCTATAAACATCCTGCTGGGATAACTGTGAAAGTATCTCTTGTTCGTAATATTCAGTGTCCAATACGACAACTGCCCCGCCTTTATCAGCGGGGCGGATGGTTATTTCTGTGCGTTGTCCCAATTGGAGCAACGCCTGATGTTCAACTTTAGTTAGATTGAAATTAACCGTTCTAGAGTCATATTGAGATTCAATAAGATTCACTTCTTCCTTAACCCTGTCAATAAAGGTGTCAATGACAGGATGACTCGGGGGTAAGAAACTACTCTTATTACGTAAGCCAGTCCCTGAAAGAGAAAGTGTATTAGTATCTTCAGTAGTCCCTGAGTTTACACCTATAAAGGGGTTAGAATCGAAAAAATACTTAAGCTTGATGTTCCTAAAAAAACGAAACAGTTCCTGATCGATCAGAAAAAAATCAGGTGAGTTGGTTGGGCTGAAGGATAGTCCATAATTAAGGACCCGTTCTTCCACAGCCGTCAAGGGATGACTTGAGATATTAACGACTAATGTCGGACCTTCGGATCTCTCCTCTGCCGTAAAGTCATTTGTCCTCTGGCGCTTCCTACGCTGGTACCTTCTGCCGCCCCTGCGTCTCCGCCCTCCCGGGCCATCGGAGACGCCTCCCGGGATGACTGTAAAAAATCACTAGAGGAGGAGTTAGCTTCAGAGGTGACTGGGCGAGAACCCTTAGGTCTAGGTTTTAAAGGTTTACCAGGACGTCTGTTCCTAACTGGAACCACCGGTCTCTGCCAGGCATACACATATCCTGTGGCATAATCAGCCAGATCCCTATGAAATTTGGATCTCTTAAGGTCTTCACCGGTTTTTCTGTAGGTCTCCATCCTCTTATTTAGGTCACCAACGTAAGCCTGAAATTCATCAGGGGGTAAGATGTTTCTCAATTGCTCACCAGTGATGTTAATCTTGTCGTCAATAGAAGGCAATTCTTTCTGTATCCGAGCTACTGTACACGTCATGGCATCAAAAGATGCTTTATTCCATATGCGCTCCCACGTGGAACAAAAGTCCGCATCATTAGGAAACAACATCGGATAGATTGGAGAGCGTACAGCTCGAGGGATCTTCTTATTGCGACAATACTCAACCAGGGTTTTGGCATGTAGATCCAGGTCTACTCGCCGTTTACGTAAGGCTTCCAATTCACGTTTAACCGACTTCACATCAGGTTCTTGTAAAAAAGTTGCTCCACCGTCTGAGTTGGCAAAGATCCTGCTGGCTTGTTCAACAGTATAAGAGAAAGTCGCAGAGACAGTCTCATTAAAATTGTCTTCCATGGTGCAGTCACTTCCACGGTACTTTAGATGCACAATTCACAAAAATGGAGAAGCACCCATGCAAGAAGACCTCTGTGTGCCTTAGCTCATGGTCACAGTACCAGGTGACCCAGTAACAAAAATTCCACGAAGCTGGCACCACCAAATGTAGTAAAATAGCTCTTTATTCAAACGTCATTAAAATGACATTCAGTCAATGATCAAAAATGTAGCAATGGCGACAGCCCGCTGTTTCGAACTTGACGTCCTTTGTCAAGCCATACTGCTATCACTAAACATAAAACACACCTCCTTTAAATAGTGGTCAGTTACACAATCAACCAATGAGTTTGAAATCGCAACATCCAATGAGAATGCCTGACAGGGGGTGAGGACCTGATGGGGAACTGCTCTAAATCATGTGATCCATGGTAGACCAATAGGAACGCTGGTCGCGTAACCGAAATACGCATGCGGACAAAAATACGCATGAAAATACGCATAAAAGCTTCCGGAACGCAAAAATGACGTCAACGCGCGTCGTACGCGTAAAAATTTACGCATGCGTCACCGGATGCGTAAATTTACCAAAAAAGTATCCTTGGCCTCTCCCCAGTGTGGCCAGCTTAAACCCCAGTGTGGGTGCTTCTCCATTTTTGTGAATTGTGCATCTAAAGTACCGTGGAAGTGACTGCACCATGGAAGACAATTTTAATGAGACTGTCTCTGCGACTTTCTCTTATACTGTTGAACAAGCCAGCAGGATCTTTGCCAACTCAGACGGTGGAGCAACTTTTTTACAAGAACCTGATGTGAAGTCGGTTAAACGTGAATTGGAAGCCTTACGTAAACGGCGAGTAGACCTGGATCTACATGCCAAAACCCTGGTTGAGTATTGTCGCAATAAGAAGATCCCTCGAGCTGTACGCTCTCCAATCTATCCGATGTTGTTTCCTAATGATGCGGACTTTTGTTCCACGTGGGAGCGCATATGGAATAAAGCATCTTTTGATGCCATGACGTGTACAGTAGCTCGGATACAGAAAGAATTGCCTTCTATTGACGACAAGATTAACATCACTGGTGAGCAATTGAGAAACATCTTACCCCCTGATGAATTTCAGGCTTACGTTGGTGACCTAAATAAGAGGATGGAGACCTACAGAAAAACCGGTGAAGACCTTAAGAGATCCAAATTTCATAGGGATCTGGCTGATTATGCCACAGGATATGTGTATGCCTGGCAGAGACCGGTGGTTCCAGTTAGGAACAGACGTCCTGGTAAACCTTTAAAACCTAGACCTAAGGGTTCTCGCCCAGTCACCTCTGAAGCTAACTCCTCCTCTAGTGATTTTTTACAGTCATCCCGGGAGGCGTCTCCGATGGCCCGGGAGGGCGGAGACGCAGGGGCGGCAGAAGGTACCAGCGTAGGAAGCGCCAGAGGACAAATGACTTTACGGCAGAGGAGAGATCCGAAGGTCCGACATTAGTCGTTAATATCTCAAGTCATCCTTTGACGGCTGTGGAAGAACGGGTCCTTAATTATGGACTATCCTTCAGCCCAACCAACTCACCTGATTTTTTTCTGATCGATCAGGAACTGTTTCGTTTTTTTAGGAACATCAAGCTTAAGTATTTTTTCGATTCTAACCCCTTTATAGGTGTAAACTCAGGGACTACTGAAGATACTAATACACTTTCTCTTTCAGGGACTGGCTTACGTAATAAGAGTAGTTTCTTACCCCCGAGTCATCCTGTCATTGACACCTTTATTGACAGGGTTAAGGAAGAAGTGAATCTTATTGAATCTCAATATGACTCTAGAACGGTTAATTTCAATCTAACTAAAGTTGAACATCAGGCGTTGCTCCAATTGGGACAACGCACAGAAATAACCATCCGCCCCGCTGATAAAGGCGGGGCAGTTGTCGTATTGGACACTGAATATTACGAACAAGAGATACTTTCACAGTTATCCCAGCAGGATGTTTATAGGCGAATTGATGAGGATCCATTGAGTCAGATACAGTCTCGTATTAAATGCATATTAGAAAAAGCTAAAACTAATGGTCTTATTGATGATGCTTTATATGCTTTTCTCCAACAGGACAGGCCAAAGACTCCCTCATTTTATACCCTTCCCAAGATACATAAGAACCCACGCCGGCCACCGGGGCGACCCATTGTGGCCGGCGTGGGTTCTGTGTTTGTGCCGTTAGCACAATATGTTGATCGTATCCTGCAGCCTATTGTGGTTTCTGTTGATTCATACATCAGGGACACCAGCATGTTCCTCGACAGGCTTCACTCTATTGGTGAGCTTGGTGAGGGAGCATTGCTTGTCACCCTTGATGTGGAGAGCCTCTACACCTCCATCCCCCATGATGGAGGTGTAGAGGCGGTCGATTGGTACTTGATGCAACAGTCAGATTTATCCAGTGCACAACGTAATTTCATTATTGAATTATTGAATGTTATTTTGAGATTTAACTATTTTTCCTTTCAGGGTTCCTTCTACATACAACAACGGGGGACAGCCATGGGGTCGAATGTGGCCCCTTCCTATGCTGGTTTATTTATGGGTTTATACGAAGTAAGTTTTGTTTATACCCACCCACTCTTCCACCAGCACGCTAAGTGCTGGTGGCGTTATATAGATGATATTTTTTGTTTGTGGGAGGGGCCACATTCGACCCTAATTGAATTTATTGGTTCTCTTCATTCTAAATGTCCAACCATTAAATTTACTGAGCATAGCAGTAAGGAGGAGGCTGTGTTCCTTGATACCCGGATTACCTGTACATCGGGTAAGGTAGAGTCAACACTTTACGTAAAACCTACTGATAGAAACTCTCTTTTACACTTTAATAGCTTTCATCCAATTGGCATCAAGAATGCTATTCCTTCTGGCCAGATGACCCGTGTTTCGAGGATTGTATCCGACCCTATCAAACGAGAGGAACAACAAGAGGCCCTTAGATCTAAATTTAGAGCAAGAGGATACCCCTCTGATACTCTTTCTGATCAGCGTAGACGTGGTAAGAGACAACCAAAACAACATCGTATGCCATTTGTGTCTACCTTTAATACTTGTAGTGAAGCTATAGGTAAGGCCATTCGTAAACATTGGCACCTCTTACAAGGGGCCTTCCCACGTATTCCCGAGTTCCGTTACCCTCCTCTCTTGTCTTTTAAGAGAGCCCCCACTGTCAGGGATAAGGTTTTTCATCACCGGGTGTCAAGGGACAGGCTTCCTGATAATGCTAAGAAAGGTACCTATCCCTGCCTTAGTTGTCATTTATGCAGCCATATCACTAGAGGTGGTACTTTCACTCACCCTTCTAGAGGTACAAGATTTGTTGTTAGGGGACGGTACTCTTGTGACTCGAGTTATGTAGTTTACTTGATTGTATGCCCATGTGGTCTTGGGTATGTTGGGATGACGACCAAACCTCTTAAAGTTAGGATGTCGGGTCACAAGACTGCCATCCGTAACAAGGATTCTACCCAGACAGTGTCCAGTCATTTCACAGAGGCACGGCATAACATTTCACAAATGAGAGTCCAAGTAATCGATAGTGTTCCCCTTGATTGGCGAGGTAAATTGAGCCGCAAACAAGAACTAGCACGTAGAGAAGCTTGGTGGATTAAACGCCTGGGGGTCATGGGTCGAGGGGGTTTGAATCGAGATTATGATTTGAGTTTTTGTGTTTAATTTTGATGCTTCAAGGGTGTTGGCCGTGATCTTGTTGGCCTATGCTTCTGTCTTTGTAAACCATTGGCGATGCCGTCAGGGGTTGTTATTTTTACCTGATGTTTTTATTTATTTTGGTTTTTTTTATGATCTATGGTGAGACCAGTTCCTTTCCCTCCCTTCCTTTCCGTCTCCCTCCCTTCTCCTTCCCCTTCCTCTTCTTCCCCCCCCTCCCTCTTCCCCCCCTCCCTCCCCCTCCCTCTCCCCTTTTTCCTTGCCTTCCATCCCTTTCTTTCCTTCCCCCTCTTTTGCCAAAATTTGGTGCTCTCCACAGTGTGGGCCAACTGTTTCCTCTTCGATGTGGCCTTAACTGGGCTTGTCTTTATGATTAATCACATGCTTCCTTTGTGAGGCTTTAGGACTTTTTAAGCTGGCCACACTGGGGAGAGGCCAAGGATACTTTTTTGGTAAATTTACGCATCCGGTGACGCATGCGTAAATTTTTACGCGTACGACGCGCGTTGACGTCATTTTTGTGTTCCGGAAGCTTTTATGCGTATTTTCATGCGTATTTTTGTCCGCATGCGTATTTCGGTTACGCGACCAGCGTTCCTATTGGTCTACCATGGATCACATGATTTAGAGCAGTTCCCCATCAGGTCCTCACCCCCTGTCAGGCATTCTCATTGGATGTTGCGATTTCAAACTCATTGGTTGATTGTGTAACTGACCACTATTTAAAGGAGGTGTGTTTTATGTTTAGTGATAGCAGTATGGCTTGACAAAGGACGTCAAGTTCGAAACAGCGGGCTGTCGCCATTGCTACATTTTTGATCATTGACTGAATGTCATTTTAATGACGTTTGAATAAAGAGCTATTTTACTACATTTGGTGGTGCCAGCTTCGTGGAATTTTTGTTACTGGGTCACCTGGTACTGTGACCATGAGCTAAGGCACACAGAGGTCTTCTTGCATGGGTGCTTCTCCATTTTTGTGAATTGTGTATTGTAATTGATGTATTATTGTATTAATTCATTATTATGTACGCCGCTGTTATCACCTTTGGTGATTTTTAATATTGTTTTTAATTTTGTTAACTGTTTACCAATAAAGCTTTTGTCTGATTTTTTGAATTCATTTTGCAGTGATTTGGTGCTGTTGATATTGGGTACTTTTCTTTTAGTGTCTATGTATGCTTCATTTGCCCAATTAGCACATCCCTCCTCAGTTATTTTATATTTTTATAATTACTTTGGATGATGCTTGTCCCTACTGGTTGTTTAAAATATTGTATGGGTTCAGTGAGTTTGGCCCAGTGAGAGGCATCTGCGCTGCAAAAAATGGTTTATACTTTATAGACTGAAAGAAAATCTGTAACAAAAAAAAAAACATCCCCCGGGGGTACTTACCTCAGGAGCCTCCTAATGTGGCTTCCCCCATTCTCTTCACCCTCTAGGATCCAGTGCTGGCAGCCCCCGAACACCAAACAGGTAAATATTTACTTACCGCAATCCTGTGCAGACGCAGTAGCGGCTTTCTGATTGGGCTCAAGCGGAAATAGCCTAGCCTGATTGGGCAAGCTCTACTGTACAGGCAACTTGCGTCCTGCACAGTAGAGGAGACCTGATTAGGCTAGGCTATTTTCACCCAACCGGAAAGCTGCTACTGTGCCTGCGCAGGATCGCAGTAGGTAAATATTACAAAGGGGCTACTATGCCTGCGCCACAGCCGACATCCTTACCGGCTGTATTTTCAAGGGAGACAGCGCCGGATCCCTGAGGCTTAGGAGGATGGAGGGAGCCTCATTAGGATCCAGAAGCTTCCTCCTCCTGAGGTAAGTAGATCTCAGGTGCTGTTTTTTTTTTTTGTTACAGATTTCCCTCTGTTCCCTTTTGTTACAACATAATTTCTGTATTTAACCTCTCAAATATGAATAGGCTAGGATATTCTTGTAAAAAAGATGGAAGACAAAAGTTGTCTTTGCTGGGGCATCGAAATGGCCAAAACCTGGCCTTAACTCCTCATCTTCAACACCTGCATTAATCCATGCTCTCCTATCTGCAATTTTCTTAACCACTTAACGACCACGGTCAGCCGATCGGCAGACCTTGGTGTT
Organism: Hyperolius riggenbachi; assembly: GCF_040937935.1. NCBI lineage: Eukaryota > Metazoa > Chordata > Amphibia > Anura > Hyperoliidae > Hyperolius > Hyperolius riggenbachi. The sequence goes on from NC_090654.1 coordinate 32,187,149, forward strand.
AAAGCCAATGGGTACCGTTTAAAAAAAGAAAAAATCAGATACTCACCTAAGGAGAGGGAAGGCTCGGTCCTAAAGAGCCTTCCCTCTCCTCTCCCGGTGCCCTCGGTGCTGCGCTGGGTCCCCCGTTCGGGTCCGCCGCCGCAGGGACTTTGGAGGTCTTCGGGAGCACTCGGGCTTCCGAAGACGGGCCGCTCCATACTACGTACGCGCGAGTGCGTCATAGAGGGCGCTCGCGCATGCGTAGTATGGAGCGGCCGCGTCATCGGGAGCCCGAGTGCTTCCGAAGCCTTCCGAAAGCTCCCGAAGGCATGCGGAAGTGGCAGTATTTGACCGAACTGGTCGAATACTGCCACGGGGGATCCTGCGCGGGACCGGGCACCGGGAGAGGGGAGGGAAGGCTCATTAGGACCGAGCCTTCCCTCTCCTTAGGTGAGTATCTGACTTTTTCTTTTTTTAAATGGTAAACATTCACTTTAAGTGGTTTTACATGGAAACATCCATGTCAGTTCACGGAGGGTGTCTCCGTGAACAACCTGCAGGCCGCCGATCGCGGCTCGCAGGCGAAATGTAAACACGCAGGAATGAAATCCCCGCTGTTTACATCATAATTCTGCTATCCTTCCTGGTAGAGGCAGAGCTTTGTGCAGTAGTTCTGCCTCTGCTTAAGTCAATCTCTGTGGATCTCCGCCTTTTCCCGCCCCTCTCAGTCTTCTTTCACTGAGAGGGGCGGGGAAAGGCGGAGATTGACTGGACTGGAGGCAGAGCTTCAGTGCAAAGCTCTGCCTCCCCCGGGCAGCAAAATCCATGACCTGGAAAGTCGTGGTATTTTACCCCGGGGATTTCATGGGGATAAAGACCTCATTCTGCCGCGGGGATGCAGCGAATCAGGTTGGATTATAATGCTAAAGCTGCCTGCTGAATACAAACAGGTATTTTAAATCGCTTCAGTCTCGCTTTAATTTTTATTATCCAGAAATCATGCGCTGCGCACGCTCCCCCATCGTGCTCCTGTGGCTGGGATCATTCTGCACAGGTGCAGAACAATCCCTGCTACGGGAGCGCAATTGTGTGTGCGGGGGTGTGCATGGCAGGGCCACGCATGCGCAGTAAACCCCAACTGGCTCAACTTACAGGAGCCCTTATGGAGAATCCAGAAGGTGGAGGACGGCAGCGAGGAACGGATCAGCCTGAAGGGGGCTGAAGGAAGCCCCAGGTATGTATACATTTCTTTTATCCCCCATCTCAGGTTTCCTTTAAGTAGCCATGAGTTAAGGTGCCCACTAACGATACAATCTTGATTTTAAAATCGTATCAAATGCATGTAGTAGAAAGGTAAACAGAGTGGATTTACTTTGCATGGCTAATATAGGTAGTCTCTCATATTATATAGAAGTGGTAATATTGTACAATCAACATTGTATCATAAGTGGGCACCTTGAGGCTGTATATTCCTGACTGCTGAATGAGCCAATCAAACGGATTAGATTGTGCACTGATCTCAACTTGACTGCAGACCAGGGGTGTTGCTAGGATCCTGAGAGATCCTGGGCACTTTTGGGCTCCCCGATAGCATTCCCTGACCTTCTAGTGGACCCCTTCCCATGCTGCCATGGGCCTCTCATTGAAGCACCACAACTCACAGCATGCCCCCACAGAATAACTGCAGCTCCCTGCATGCCTCCCTCCATAAAGGCATCACAGTGCCCAGCATGGTACTACAACACCCAGTATGCCCACATAGAGGCACCACAGCACTCAGCATACCCCTGATTGATCCACCACCGCTCCCAGCATGCCTGCCATTGAGACACCACAGCTGAGCCTGCCTGGGGGACATCCAGGGCACCCCAGAATAGATTTGGGGTAAGTGCCACTGATCTTTGGAGCTAGCAACTCCCCTGCAGCAGACCTACTGAAAATGATGAGTGAGCTATTGTTCAACAATGGGATATAGTTATCAACTGGTCCTGCATCCATGTGGTGCTGTTTACATGTGCAGCCAATCGGTTGATGTTTACAGAAATGTGTGAGAACTCGTGCGCAGACAGCAAAAGATCAATAAACCAAGTTGTTTAGATTGTGTTGTAAATGTATTTGTCCACTAGATGTCAGTATAGTTGTAAATAACAAAAAAAAACTGTTAGACATGTTAACGCCTAAGTTTCATGCTTCATTTATGTGCATAAGGTTGATTATTAAATGTAAAAGGAAACCTGAGAAGAATAAAAGAAAAACAAAGCATTTATACTTACCTGGGGCTTCTTCCAGCTTCCTTCAGGCCGGCGTGTCATGTGACATTGGGAGCTGCAAGGTAATAGACTGCATGGCAGCTACACAGAGGAGTGAGGAGGATCTGTCCCACGGCTGGAACGAGGCCTGAAGCTCCTCTGCAGTTATTCTCTACAGCACCCCAGGACCAGGCCCCATTAGCACCTGGGCTCCCCTGCTGGGGCCATCGTTACACCTCCGGAAACCATTACATTACAAACGCCCAATGCCTGCTCTGTTGCGTCAAGCAAAGACTGTCTCTGTGCAACACCATCATTCACTGCGCTTTTCAGTGCAGCACTTAGCTACACTCTAAGCTGCAAGATTGTTCTGTTATCTCTGATTGCAAGAGATAAAGCTTGAGAGAGATTCTGTGTGTCATGGCCCGTTTCCACAAAAGCGGATCTGCATGCGTTTTCTGCACGCAGATTCGCATAGCCAATAATAGTCAGTGGGCCTGTTTCCACTAGCCCAAAAATCTGCGCGGTGTGCTGTGCTAAAAAAAATAAATAAATCTGCACAGCAGAGCCATCAGAATTCGCACACTGCAAGGCTAGTGTGCGATTCGCCTGTAGAGTAATTGATAGGAAAATCACATGCATTTTTGTCATGTGTTTTTCCATGCGTTTTCGCATACAAATCAATGTTAAAGCATACCGGCATTGACATAGTTAAAATTGCATACATACAAAAGTCCACAAACCGCAAGCATTTTTGCGTGAAAATCCGCACACAAACTCTTACGAATCCGCATCTGGATGCAAATTTGTTTATGCGTTTTCCACACCGGAATTGCACCGCACTAGTGGAAACGTAGCCTCAAGGTGACCATATATCTAGCAATGTATGTGCAGATTGTCCAAGAGACAATTCTCACTCTGATCGAATCTGATCAGAGAGAGATCTGTTGGCTTCCCATACACGGCAGGCTGAATCCCAATCAATTTCAGCTTGAAAACTCTCAGGAATTGACCTTGTGATGCCGTCTCCTACACTGTTCCCCCAAATAATATGCAACTCCTCCCCACCCTGTGAATTCAGATCTCACCTGCTCCAGCTGCCGGCACTGTCCAGCTGCTCTGTATCTCATCCACTGCTTTCCTATAAGCACCGCTGTTAGCCTTGTTGCCTCGTAATAGCACCTGTTGGAGGAGAAGCAGCGAACGAGATCAGGAGCAGAAGGACAGTTGTGCATCTGCAACAGGTGAGATATGAATCCTCCGGTACTGGGGGGGAAGGGGGCACATTAACATTTGGGGGGACAGTGTCCATGGGTTCTGTTGCATTTGTCGGTCATCGCGTCGGTCACACACCATTACCACAGCGCACCCGACTGACCACCTTGGCTTAAGATTTCTCACTAGGGATGGTCGGAAAGGCCAATTTCCGATTACGCGGTAAATCCGCATTCCGCCATTGCTAATTACCAGTTCCGCTTTCCGCTACCAATTTCCGCATTCCAATGCGGAATTTCCGCCGGAAATCACGGAAATTCCGCCCCGACTTTAACATCAATTTTCTCAAAAACTATAAGGTCTTTTTGAAAACTTTTTTTGCATCTTGTTCAGAAGATTCTGTTTAATAAACCCTGAAAATTTAGTGTTTCTAGGACTTACGAGGGCTTTGTTATTAACCACTAAAGTCGGTGGATTTTTACTTAAAATTTTAAAAGGTATTATTTCTTACAAAACGTTGTTTTTTTTCTACCTATATGGATTTTTACTGTAATGTAAAATGCAGAAAATAGGCAGATACAGATTTTCTGCATTTTACATTACAGTAAAAATCCGCCGACTTTAGCGGTTAATAGCAAAGCCCCCGTAAGTCCTAGAAACACTAAATTTTCAGGGTTTATTAAACAGAATCTTCTGAACAAGATGCAAAAAAAGTTTTCAAAAAGACCTTATAGTTTTTGAGAAAATCGATGTTAAATTCGGGTGGAATTTCCGCGATTTCCGGCGGAAATGTCCGCGATTTCCGGCGGTAATCCGCCTACCGCACTTGTATTACCGATTTCCGCATTCCGATGTGGAAATGCAATTTCCGATCGGAATTTCGGAAATTCCATTTCCGCGGAATCCGAATGAGCATCCCTACTTCTCACTAATATGCTTGATCTATAGATTTGACTAATTTTGGCCCAAAATCGTTGATTGGGCATGCTTGTTGCTGCACAAATTTTCATCCAGTTCAATCAAATTATTTAATCAATTGGTCTATCAGGCTGAAAAATCAATAGATGTATGGCCACCTTAAAGGATTTCCAAGGGGAAAAATGAAATGTAGCCTTACTCTAGAAGTCATTTGTGTCCCTCGCTGCAGCTCCAGTCTTCTCCTGGTTCCCGCTGGAAGCCTCTGAAGCAGTGGTCCTCAAACTAAGGCCCGTGGGCCGAATGTGGCCCCCTAAGGCTTTTTTTACTGCCCCCTCCCTTCACACACACACACAAAATGCATTACTTATAGATGCGGTGAGCTACATTATTATTATTATTTCGTATTTATATAGCGCCAACATATAACACAGTGCTTTACAGTATATATATATATATATTGTCACTAACTGTCCCTCAAAGGAGCTCACAATCTAATCCCTACCATTGCCATATGTCTATATTGTGTAGTGTAAGTACTGTAGTCTAGGGCCAATTTTATGGGGAGCCAATTAACTTATCCGTATGTTTTTGGAATGTGGGAGGAAACCGGAGTGCCCGGAGGAAACCCATGCAAACACGGCGAGAACATACCAACTCTTTGCAGATAGTGCCCTGGCTGGAATTCGAAGCAGGGACCCAGCGCTGCAAGGCCAGAGAGCTAACCACTACGCCACCGTGCTGCTACATCTTTAAATATTGGTGGTCTGCATATAGAATAGCAGTACAGGCACCACCCATCCACATGGAAGCCAGAAAGCAGTAATTCGCTGGTTTCCAATCAAATTCCACATCAGGTGATGCTGCTGTCCAATTGGAATGCACGTTGTCACCGGGGTATACTTCACTGTCTGGCCCGCAAAGCCTTCTACATCACTTTATGTATACTCTGGCCCCCCAGCAGTCTGAAGTATGTTGACCCAGCTCTCGACTCAAAACGTTTGGGGACCCCTGCTCTGAAGGATGGCTGACCCTGATGGGTTGGTGTCTTCTGCATGTGCGCAAACCCCACACGAGAATGCACCCACATCACCGGGAGCCTACTGTACAGGTGCAGTACACTTCCAAAGATGTGGAAGCTTTTCATTCAGAGACAGCCAGCGGGACCCAGGAGAAGATTGAAGCTGCGACGAGGGACACAAATAACTTCTAGGGGCTGAAAGAAGCCCAGTGTAAGAAAAGCTACATTTCATTTATCACCTCAAATCCTTTAAGGCACAATGAGAGAAACCTGCACATCAGCTGATTAGTGTAAAAATAGCCCGGTGGAGCTTTTAAGATTTTTACACAGATGGTATCACTTTGGATGAAAGGCAGGTTAGATAATTATAAAGTCATTAAGTAGTTGGGAGACAGGTTTTTAATGATATGGTATGTTATGCCACGCTGTAGTTCTGCTTCAGCTAAGCTCATAGGATATATTACCCAGCAACTGTTATTGTGACAGCTGTATGCATTCCTTCGGAGTAAAAGTAGTGTTTACAACTTGACCTGAATCACTTTCTCAAGCGAGGAGTTGGGCCGAACGGTTCGCCTGCGAACAATTCCATGCGAACTTCAGTGGTTCGCGTTCGCGTCCCGCAGGCGAATCTTTGCGGAAGTTCGGTTCGCTCCATAATGCACATGGAGGGGCAACTTTGACCCTCTACATCACAGTCAGCAGGCCCAGTGTAGCCAATTAGGCTACACTAGCCCCTGGAGCCCCACCCCCCCCTTATATAAGGCAGGCAGCGGCGGCCATTACGGTCACTCGTGTGCTGCCTGCGTTAGTGAGAGTAGGGCGAGCTGCTGCAGACTGTCTCTCAGGGAAAGATTAGTTAGGCTTAACTTGTTCCTGTCTGGCTGCATACCTGTTCTGTGAACCCACCACTGCATACCTGTGCTGTGAACCCACCACTGCATACCTGTGCTGTGAACCCACCACTGCATACCTGTGCTGTGAACCCACCACTGCATACCTGTGCTGTGAACCCACCACTGCATACCTGTGCTGTGAACCCACCACTGCATACCTGTTCAGTGAACCTGCCACTGCATACCTGTTCTGTTCAGTGGACCCGCCACTGTATACCTGTTCATTGAACCCACCACTGCATACCTGTGCTGTGAACCCACCACTGCATACCTGTTCTGTGAACCCACCACTGCATACCTGTTCAGTGAACCCGCCACTGCATACCTGTTCTGTTCAGTGGACCCGCCACTGTATACCTGTTCAGTGAACCCGCCACTGCATACCTGTTCTGTTCAGTGGACCCGCCACTGTATACCTGTTCAGTGAACCCGCCACTGCATACCTGTTGTGTTCAGTGAACCTGCCACTGCATACCTGTTCTGTGAACCCGCCACTGTATACCTGTTCTGTTTAGTGAACCCGCCACTGTATACCTGTTCTGTTTAGTGAACCCGCCACTGCATACCTGTTCTGTTCAGTGGACCCGCCACTGTATACCTGTTCAGTGAACCCGCCACTGCATACCTGTTGTGTTCAGTGAACCTGCCACTGCATACCTGTTCTGTGAACCCGCCACTGTATACCTGTTCTGTTTAGTGAACCCGCCACTGTATACCTGTTCTGTTTAGTGAACCCGCCACTGCATACCTGTTCTGTTCAGTGGACCCGCCACTGTATACCTGTTCAGTGAACCCTCCACTGCATACCTGTTGTGTTCAGTGAACCTGCCACTGCATACCTGTTCTGTGAACCCGCCACTGTATACCTGTTCTGTTTAGTGAACCCGCCACTGTATACCTGTTCTGTTTAGTGAACCCGCCACTGCATACCTGTTCTGTTCAGTGGACCCGCCACTGTATACCTGTTCAGTGAACCCGCCACTGCATACCTGTTGTGTTCAGTGAACCTGCCACTGCATACCTGTTCTGTGAACCCGCCACTGTATACCTGTTCTGTTTAGTGAACCCGCCACTGTATACCTGTTCTGTTTAGTGAACCCGCCACTGCATACCTGTTCTGTTCAGTGGACCCGCCACTGTATACCTGTTCAGTGAACCCTCCACTGCATACCTGTTGTGTTCAGTGAACCTGCCACTGCATACCTGTTCTGTGAACCCGCCACTGTATACCTGTTCTGTTTAGTGAACCCACCGCATCAGTGCGCATACCTGTGCAGTTAAGTGAACCCACCTACCTACGTGAGTGCACGCAGTGTGATATACCACTCCGTGCATACCCGATATGGACAAAACAGGTAGAGGAAGAGGTAGTGCCAGAGCCAGAGGAAGACCACCCGGCAGGTCTGCGCGAGGTCGTGTAAATGTAATTTCGTGTAGACCTGGCCCACAGTACAGTGCTCGGAAGAAGGCACGTCCCATCACCTCCCAAGATTGTCAGGACGTGGTTGAGTATTTAGCGACACAGAACACCTCATCTTGCTCAGCCACCAGCGCTACTACTAGCACCACTTCCGCTGCATTTGACACTTCGCAAGAATTATTTAGTGTTGAAATCACTGATGCACAGCCATTGTTGTTACAGCCAGATGAATTTTCACCAGCTAATATGTCTGAGTTACGCGGCAACACTATGGATGTAACGTGTCAGGAGGATGAAGGACCTACTGATGGTGCAAGTTTGGATTTGTCTAAGGCAAGCGAAGCTGGGCAGGATGACTACGATGATGACGGTAATAGGGATCCTCTGTATGTTCCCAATAGAGGAGATGAAGAGGGGGACAGTTCAGAGGGGGAGTCAGAGAGTAGTAGGAGGAGAGAAGTTGCTGAAAGAAGCTGGGGCAGCTCTTCGTCAGAAACAGCTGGTGGCAGAGTCCGGCACCATGTATCGCCACCTATGTACAGCCAGCCAACTTGCCCTTCAGCATCAGCTGCTGAGGTCCCCATAGTGCCCACATCCCAGGGTGGCTCAGCGGTGTGGAAATTTTTTAATGTGTGTGCCTCAGATCGGACCAAAGCCATCTGTTCGCTCTGTCAACAAAAATTGAGCCGTGGAAAGGCCAACACTCACGTAGGGACTGTGATGATCGCTGCTGCAGCAGGTGTTGCTGGAAGTAGTAGTGCTGCAGCTCAGGCAGTTCTGATCTATTTCCATGCAAACTGCATAGCTTTGTCTGTCTTTCCCTGCTGTCAGCTTGTGACTGATTATCATTCACCTGTGTGGGAATCTGCATGTCTGCTCCCATTGGATGACCTCAGTATAAAGATCTGCTTCCTGCAGGGTTTCCTTGGGTTTTCATAGCTTCAGTGTAAGCCAGTCTTGCTGTCGCTTTAGCCCCCGATCGTGTTTCTTGTTATTAAGATACTTTGCTGGTCTTTGCATCATATATTGGTTCATTGCCAATATATATGCATACCAGCACGTTTATTATTTTCCTTGTATTTGTGTTACGTTGATACATCAGTGTCGCTGATGTATACGTACACGAACTGTTTATATCCTGTGTGCAGTTAGTCAGCTTTCCAGCACGTTTTGGTAGGTTGCGCGTACCGTGACCACCCGTGCTGAGGTAGTTACCCTGCTCCTGGTTCTGTTTGTGGATTGCGTTCATCTATGCGAAGAGATAACGAATCCTTCTGAATCCTGTTCTGTTACCGTTTGTGGATTGCGTTCATCTCTGCGAAGAGATAGCGAATCCTTCTGAATCCTGTTCTGTTACCGTTTGTGGATTGCGTTCATCTCTGCGAAGAGATAGCCAATCCTTCTGAGTCCTGTTCCCTGTATTACTCCAGTCCTAGTCAGCGTTCCTGCTTATGTCATATATCGGTTCATTGCCGATATATACATATGTTAGTCAGACGTTACAAATAGTTTCATTGATAGCTGTAATTGTAATACGCTAGGAAAACATACTTATTGTATATTTATCTGTGTTACGTTCATCTATCTCGATCCTGCTGTTTTCTGACTGTCCTGTCCTGTCTTTGTGAGGCACGCCATCGCCGCAGCGCATTGGCTGCCTCATTCCAGTCTGTCTGGTTTTGGACGCTTGCTGTTGCTAAGTAGCCGCTAGCTAGCAAGCGTTCATTCTGTCTACCTGTCCTGATCTCCTCAGTTCTGGTTTATGCGCTCAGCGCTACTTTGCGCTGAGACGTTATAACGAAAGCATTGTTTGTGGCTGTCAGATCTGCACCGGCTCTGTGCGCCACAATCTCCTATTGGAGTCTGTCCTTCCCTCCACTATACTAGGGATAGCCTGTTTCCTGGTGCTAGTGTGTGTACCTCCTCCACGCCAGCTCATGCGTTGCATGCTGACTGTGGAGAATACACCACCAAGCCTTACATTATGAAAACCCCATTACCAATCCCTATTGTGGGGGGAATTTCCAGAAATTATGACACTGTTTGTCAGGGGTCCTGCTCCTTTAAAAAATTTGAAAAGCTTGGTCCTGAAGTTACAGACAAATTTATATCAGAATTGGTTAAAGTTCTGGCCAATCCCGACTTTCGGGCTTCTGCAATTTCTACCTGGTCTGATTGGATCGTTTGTGCTCTTTTTAAGGGCAAACTTTTTGATTGGGCAATCGATGTCTTAGATCACACTCAGTTTAGACAAAGTCCTTTGCAATTTATAGCTTTTGTAATTCACAATTGGTTGCGCATAGATCCATTGCCTTTTCCTCTTAATGAACTCCTGGCAGCAGGCCAATCAGCTGCTCCTTCAATTGCTTGCAAGAATGAGCAGCAAGCAGAAAGTGTTACTGATAATTTTCCTGCAGCTTTGAATAAATCAAAAACAGCAAGGTCAAAGGCAAAACGCAAACGTTCTAAGAAACGTGTCCAATCTGCAGAGTCGTTATCCTTAGCGACTGAGACCTATAATGAGATTCTGCCATTAACAGATAATGAAATGCAATTGTCTTTCAGGGGAGTTAAATGGACTTATGAAACTACTAATGAACTTTCATCACTGGCTAGGGAAAATAAAGATTTTTGTTTAAAAGAATTATCTGAGTATGATTATGAGGAGATATTACAGAGTATTGAACAAATCAACTTATTTGTGAAGCAAGGAAAGTTTGCATACACTACAGTTAAACACTTGCTACAGGTATTAGAGATTCTTAAGAATAAGGAATCTGCCAATCACCTGCTAATTAACCCAATATATGTCCCTGCCACAATCATATCTGCAAACTGTGATCTGCCTGTTAAGTATGCTTGGAATCCTCCATTTGAGAAAGGAGAGATGGAAGCTCTGGTCAATGAATGGAACAATGATTCAAGTTCATTTTGTCAATTTTACAGTGCAAAAAGTGAATTAGTATTGAATGCATGCATTAAGTCTGCCTATAACCTAATAAAAACTGGTGTGTGTGGGTATGACTTTGTGGCTCCATTGATCGATGTGTGGAAAATGATTTTGGATGATTTTTATGTGATTCAATCAGTTGATACCAGGGAAGACACACTGTCAATTGGAGACTGTCCCACTTCTCCAGTTACTGAGTCCCTGCCATGTCTTGTGAATGTTCCTGTAACTCCACCCTGTACCATGGATAACTCAGTGTTACTTCCCAGTAAAACAGAAGCCACTGATACTTTCTTAACTTTGCCCTGCACAAATTTCTCAGCAGAGAATCCAGAGGTCCTGCTGACTTCTGAGTCCAGCCTAGCCAGTACTCATGAGTCTTTGTTCAGTGAAACAGACACCAGAAAAATCTTGCCTGTCTCTGCAAACACTTCTGCAGAAATTACCTGTGTTAATAAAGTTCAACTCCTGTCTGATCCAGCAGATGCCAATAGATGCACTACATCAGTTTCCGAGTCCCAGCAATCCTGTCCAGAAATCTCAGAACCCCGGCATCTGAATTTTCCAATTTTACAATTGAATGGTGATTCAGATGCGCAAACATTGTGTCTTGATCTTCCTGTTTCTACACCTCGCTCTAGTTTCGTGAATAGCTCAGAGCATCTGCTCTGTGAACCTGAAATCGCAGAATTATTACCTTGTTCAGAAAATGTTCCAATAAATTTGCCCTGTACCATGAATTGTGCAGTAGATCTCTCCAATGAAACTCAGGTCACAGAATCATTATGCTGTCCAGCAGGTGCTTCCATGGTTTTGCCCTGCAATATGGACTGTTCAGTGATCCTGTCCAGTGAAGCTGTGGTCGCAGAGTCTTATGCTTCACCCAGTACTTTGGATATTTCAAACCCTCTAGCAGAAGGGTCTGAGGCACTGCTTACCTCAGTTGGTGTTGCAGTAATATTCACTTGTCTAGCAGCTGTTTTGGAATTACAGTCTGCTCTAATAAAACTTGGTGAATTTCTGCCCAGCAAAGCAGAAGCCATTGAAATATTGTCCTCGTCAGCAATTGTGTTAGATACCTTGCCCTGTACACAGTCTGATTTAACCAATGTTGAGTCCCTCTCCAGTGTTGTAACAGCCGAGGAACTCCAGCCCTGTCCTCTGAATGTTTCAGAAGTCTTGCCCTGTAACATGGATAATTCTGATTCTCTGGTCAAAATAATAGAAATCTCAGAATTTCAGTCCGGTCTGATGAGTGTTCCTGAAACCCAGCCCTGTATCCTGAAAGATTCTGGTTCTCTGGCCGCTGTGGCAGAGGTTCCAGAGTCCCCTTCCTGTCCAGGGAATTCCTCAGTTTTGCCTAGTCCAGTGGGGGCTGCTGCAATACTGACTTGTTATGCAGCGCCTCATGAGCTCCAATCCAGTGTATTAAATGAGTCTCTGTCCAGTCCAGAGGTAGTTGTGGAGTCCCTATCTGGTTCAGTGCATACATCAGAAGATTTGTCCTGTCTTGTTAGTGCCCCTGAATCTGATTTGTTACTGACTTTGCTGGAATCAGCGACATCTAAGTCTGATCCAGCATTCTCGTGTAAAAGTCCAGTAGTTGCGAAGTTTAGTCATGATGATTTTTTTTTGGCCAGTCCTGGTTTTGGTCCTGTCTTGGCTGACCCTGAGGCTCACAGTTCCTTGACATGCCCAGAGGTTTCTCTTGTGCCGGTCTGTGCCCAGATGTTCTTTGTGTGCCAGAATGCCCAAGTGTGTCTAAGGTGTTAGCGTGCTCTGATGCTTCCTTAGTGGGAACACGTTCTGATGTTGCCAGTCTGCCTGCATGCCCAGAGATGGTTCTGGTCCCTGAAAGCCCTGATATTGATGTTTGTCCTTGTGGCCCTGACTCGGGAATTGCCCTAGGTTCCATAGGGGTTCTTGATAGTTCTCCATGTGAGCCTAAGGGGCATTCTGACCTATGGGGATCTCTTTGGAGCTTCAAGGTGTTCTGGGAGGTCTCTGAGAAAACTTGTCCTGGTGCCTTGGACTGGTTCAACAGTGGGTTTTGTGTTGGTAAAGACAGTACCGGTGGGCATTGCAAAGGCTTTGGCGTTTCTGAACGGTTCCTGGAAGGCGGTGGGTATCGCTCAGGGAATTTCGGAGGGCTTTCTTCTGGAAATCATGGTTCTGATGGGTGTCACATTGGGGCTTGTAGTACTGATGGGCATGGTTCTGTAGGTTCTGGTTCTGATGGGTCCAGTCTTGTGGGGACTGATTCTGGAATTCGGTCTTGCCGGGCTGTCCCGGTCATCATGAATTATCAGTCGGACTGTTTTGTTGGGAATTTCAGTTTTGAAAAGCGTCTGGAATCCGCTTTTAAGGGCGGGGGTACTGTGATGATCGCTGCTGCAGCAGGTGTTGCTGGAAGTAGTAGTGCTGCAGCTCAGGCAGTTCTGATCTATTTCCATGCAAACTGCATAGCTTTGTCTGTCTTTCCCTGCTGTCAGCTTGTGACTGATTATCATTCACCTGTGTGGGAATCTGCATGTCTGCTCCCATTGGATGACCTCAGTATAAAGATCTGCTTCCTGCAGGGTTTCCTTGGGTTTTCATAGCTTCAGTGTAAGCCAGTCTTGCTGTCGCTTTAGCCCCCGATCGTGTTTCTTGTTATTAAGATACTTTGCTGGTCTTTGCATCATATATTGGTTCATTGCCAACATATATGCATACCAGCACGTTTATTATTTTCCTTGTATTTGTGTTACGTTGATACATCAGTGTCGCTGATGTATACGTACACGAACTGTTTATATCCTGTGTGCAGTTAGTCAGCTTTCCAGCACGTTTTGGTAGGTTGCGCGTACCGTGACCACCCGTGCTGAGGTAGTTACCCTGCTCCTGGTTCTGTTTGTGGATTGCGTTCATCTCTGCGAAGAGATAACAAATCCTTCTGAATCCTGTTCTGTTACCGTTTGTGGATTGCGTTCATCTCTGCGAAGAGATAGCGAATCCTTCTGAATCCTGTTCCCTGTATGACTCCATTCCTAGTCAGCGTTCCTGCTTATGTCATATATCGGTTCATTGCCGATATATACATATGTTAGTCAGACGTTACAAATAGTTTCATTGATAGCTGTAATTGTAATACGCTAGGAAAACATACTTATTGTATATTTATCTGTGTTACGTTCATCTATCTCGATCCTGCTGTTTTCTGACTGTCCTGTCCTGTCTTTGTGAGGCACGCCATCGCCGCAGCGCATTGGCTGCCTCATTCCAGTCTGTCTGGTTTTGGACGCTTGCTGTCGCTAAGTAGCCGCTAGCTAGCAAGCGTTCATTCTGTCTACCTGTCCTGATCTCCTCAGTTCTGGTTTATGCGCTCAGCGCTACTTTGCGCTGAGACGTTATAACGAAAGCATTGTTTGTGGCTGTCAGATCTGCACCGGCTCTGTGCGCCACAATCTCCTATTGGAGTCTGTCCTTCCCTCCACTATACTAGGGATAGCCTGTTTCCTGGTGCTAGTGTGTGCACCTCCTCCACGCCAGCTCATGCGTTGCATGCTGACTGTGGAGAATACACCACCAAGCCTTACAGGGACAAGTGCCTTACGAAGGCACCTGGAGAAAAGGCACAAACAGCAATGGGATGGCCACCTGAGCAAAAGCAGCAGCAGCACACAAAAGCAAAGCCACCCTCCTTCTCCTCTTCCTCCTCCATCAGGTGCATTATCTGCTTCTGCCGCTTTCTCCCTTCCACCTTCACAGGCACCCTCCTCCACTCCGCCTCTGCCCTTGAGCGGTTCCTGCTCCTCTGCCCACAGCAGCAGTCAGGTGTCCGTGAAGGAAATGTTTGAGCGGAAGAAGCCAATTTCGGCCAGTCACCCCCTTGCCCGGCGTCTGACAGCTGGCGTGGCGGAACTGTTAGCTCGGCAGCTGTTACCATACCGGCTGGTGGACTCTGAGGCCTTCCGTAAATTTGTGGTCATCGGAACACCGCAGTGGAAGATGCCAGGCCGCACTTATTTTTCGAGAAAGGCCATACCCCAACTGCACCGTGAAGTTGAGAGGCAAGTGGTGTCATCTCTTGCGAAGAGCGTTGGGTCAAGGGTACACCTGACCACGGATGCCTGGTCTGCCAAGCACGGGCAGGGCCGCTACATTACCTACACAGCCCATTGGGTGAACCTGGTGGTGAACGATGGCAAGCAGGGCGCAGCGGACCAAATTGTGACACCTCCACGGCTTGCAGGCAGGCCTCCTGCCACCTCCTCTCCTCCTGCTACATGCTCTTCGCTGTCCTCCTCCTCCTTGGCTGAGTGGCAGTTCTCCTCTCCAGCTACACAGCCCCAGCTCCGCAGGGCCTATGCTGCATGCCAGGTACGACGCTGTCACGCCATCTTAGACATGTCTTGTCTCAAAGCGGAGAGTCACACTGGAGCAGCTCTCCTGGCTGCTCTTAAGAAACAGGTGGATGAGTGGCTGACCCCGCACCACCTGGAGATAGGCAACGTGGTGTGCGACAACGGCAGCAATCTGCTTGCCGCTTTGCATATGGGGAAGCTGACACACATACCCTGCATGGCACATGTCATGAATCTAGTGGTTCAAAGATTTGTGGCAAAGTACCCTGGCTTAGCGAATGTCCTGAAGCAGGCCAGGAAGTTCTGTGGGCATTTGAGGCGGTCTTACACAGCCATGGCACGCTTTGCGGAAATTCAGCGCAAAAACAACATGCCGGTGAGACGCCTCATTTGCGATAGCCCGACTCGCTGGAACTCGACCCTGCTCATGTTCTCCCGCCTGCTAGAACAGAAGAAAGCCGTGACCCACTACCTCTACAACTACAGTAGAATGAAACAGTCTGGGAAGATGGGGATGTTCTGGCCCGACAACTGGACACTGATGGAAAATGCATGCAGGCTCATGCGGCCGTTTGAGGAGGTGACCAACCTGGTGAGCCGCAGTGAGGGCACCATCAGCGACTTAATTCCCTACGCTTACTTCTTGGAGCGTGCTGTGCGTAGAGTGGCGGATGAAGCTGTGAATGAGCGTGACCAGGAACCGTTACGGCAGGAACAGGCATGGGACCAATTTTCATCAGACCCAGCTGTTTCCTCAACACCTGCGGCAGCACAGAGGGGGGAGGAGGAGGAAGAAGAGAAGTCGTGTGCAGAAGACGAGTCAGACTCAGAGGATGATGAGCAAGGTGTTTCTTTGGGGGAGGAGGAGGAGGAGGAGGAGGGGACAGCGGCAGGAGAACAACCTCAGCAGGCATCGCAAGGGGCTTTTGCTGCTCAACCTTCCCGTGGTATTGTTCGCGGCTGGGGGGAGGAGGTTGACTTACCTGACGTCACTGAGGAAGAGTAAGAGGAGATGGAGGGTACTGGATCCGACTTTGTGCAGATGTCGTCTTTTATGCTGTCCTGCCTGTTGAGGGACCCCCGTATAAAAAACCTCAAGGGGAATGAGCTGTACTGGGTGGCCACACTACTAGACCCTCGGTACAGGCACAAAGTGGCGGACCTGTTACCAACTCACCGGAAGGTGGAAAGGATGCAGCACATGCAGAACCAGCTGTCAACTATGCTTTACAATGCCTTTAAGGGTGATGTGACGGCACAACGCCAGCAAGGTACCACTGCCACTAATCCTCCTCCCGTGTCCACGCAGTCAAAGACAGGACGCTCCAGCGATCTCATGGTGATGTCGGACATGCGGACGTTCTTTAGTCCAACGCCTCGCCGTAGCCCTTCTGGATCCACCCTCCACCAATGCCTGGAACGGCAGGTAGCCGACTACCTGGCCTTAAGTGTGGATGTAGACACTGCTGTGAACAGCGATGAGGAACCCTTGAACTACTGGGTGCACAGGCTTGACCTGTGGCCAGAGCTGTCCCAATTTGCCATCCAACTTCTCTCCTGCCCTGCCGCAAGCGTCCTGTCAGAAAGGACCTTCAGCGCAGCTGGAGGCATTGTCACAGAGAAGAGAAGTCGCCTAAGTCACAAAAGTGTTAAGTACCTCACCTTTATCAAAATGAATGAGGCATGGATCCCGGAGGGCTGCTGCCCGCCCCAAGACTAAGTCAGTCCCCGCACACACAGCATCTCTGCCTGCACGCCGTGTGACTGGCTGCCTGGCCTGCCCCAAGAAGACTAAGTCACTCCCAGTCCCTCCACACAGCATGTCTGCCTGCAGGCCGCTTGACTACCTTCTCCGCCACCACCAACAGGGTCCGGGACTCCAGGCGGATTGCTGAATTTTTTAGGCCGCTGCTAGCAGCGGCCGCTGTAATAATTTTTCTGGTGCGTGTACATGACTGCCTAATTTTTCTGGCTGCACTGCAGGCAGCTGCAACAACAAAAGAAAAGGCATGTACATGCGCCCATTCCCCTTCGTGATCATTACCTTGTCGTGGTGAAGGGGCTTGCGTATCACAATGAAGCAATGACCGGCGCCTAGATGAGTGTCTCGGGGGGCACACCCACGATAATAAGGTCGTTGCCTCATTGTGGTCAGACCAAATTTGATCAGCTGGACAGTCACTGTTCTGTCATTCAGCTACATCAGCCAGGCGACCATATGGGCTGTAAAGCCACCAAAACCTGCACTCTCGCCATGGTGCGCACCAGTCCAGCACGGCCGTCACTACACAAACAGCTGTTTGCGCTGCGTTACACGGTGAGTTTGGTGTGTCAGTGTGAAGCAGTACCTTAATTACACTACCTGATTGATGTATACACATGCAAGATGTTTGAAAGCACTTTAGGCCTGTCATTTAGCATTCAATGTGATTTCTGCCCTTAAAACGCTGCTTTGCGTCAAATCCAGATTTTTCCCAGGGACTTTTGGCATGTATCCCACTCCGCCATGCCCCCCTCCAGGTGTTAGACCCCTTGAAACATCTTTTCCATCACTTTTGTGGCCAGCATAATTATATTTTTTTTCAAAGTTCGCATCCCCATTGAAGTCTATTGCGGTTCGCGAACTTTAACGCGAACCGAACCTTCCGCGGAAGTTCGCGAACCAGGTTCGCGAACCTAAAATCGGAGGTTCGGCCCAACTCTAGCGAGGAACAGGAAATGAAGTGAAATCCAAAGAGAGCACCTGTAATCCAATGTGCTGCATTTTGTCAATGTAGATCACTTCTGCTGTTCATCCATAGTAACATGTTAAAGGGGTTCTCTTGTATTTTTAAAAAAAAGCTAAAACTGGCACTTACCTGGAGCTTCAATCGGCCCCCTGCAGCTGTAATGTCCCGTGCCGTCCTCCTCCAATGCTCCTTTCCCCGCCCCTAGTAACCTGCTAATTATTCGTCTAACTAGATGAATAGAATTTGTGCTCGCTCCTGAGCGCGTCATTGGGAGCTTACTGCGCAGGCGCAGTACAAAGTTTTCTTGTACTGCGCCTGCACAGTAAGCTCTAGATGATGCCTGTGGAAGCGAGCATGCGCGTGGCCATGGCTGTGCAGCCGCAGTTCTATTCATCTGGTTAGACAAATAATTAGCAGGTTACCCCGGGCGGGGAACGGAGCATCGGAGGAGGACGGCGTGGGACATGACAACTGCAGGGGGTCGATAGAACTCCTAGGTAAGTATCAGTTTTAGCTCCTTTAAAAATACAAGAGAACCCCTTTAAGCTTGTGATATCTACAGGAAAAGGAGACTGCTCAGGCAGCTCACTTCCAGTCTGAAAAAGGACAAAAATAGTGATTGTTTTGTTGACTCACAGAGGCATAACTAAAAATCATGCAAAATTTTGATGGGGCCACCCAATATTCCCACCCTTTCCCTGGCCTACCCCTGGTGGCCCTCACAGCCTGGGGGCCCATCTTGCAAGTGTCATAAAACAAGTGTGGCTATCATAATCTTCACACCCATAACATGTGAAGCCACAAAACACCTGATCTGAAGGATGGACCATTATATCTGAAAAACCTAGTAGTTAGAGCCCTCTTACAGCTCTGGGCCCCTGTGCAGTCACAGGAGCTGCTCCCCTGTAGTTATGCCCATGTTGACTTACAACCTAGAATTAAAATGGATAGTCTGAGAGCTTTCACCATTTGATTGTCAGAACAAGCCTACACCTTTAAATATTTATTATTTGGTTTATTGCAAACCAACCAACAAATAGGACAAGCATTGAACATGGAATTGGCATAGAAGTGGTCACTCATTTTTTATCACAAGGTACAAAAATACCAAATAAATAAACAGATTTTGTAATTAAAGCAAGAGACTTTATTTTAAAACAACATTTTTACCTACAATGAGAAGATTATCTACAGGTAAACTAGGGGCACAGCTATGGGATCTAACTTTGCCCCTTAGTATGCCAACCTCTTTAAAAGTTAAAAAGGTATTTTAAAGGTGTTTTACAGACTAAAAAATATTTGCCTCATATAGCTACCAGAATTGAGGCCAATTCATCTCTATTACACAGCCTGAATAGGAATTCCACTAGAACAGGAATAGTAACTGGATAGGAACTCCACAAAAACTGCAGAATGCACACAAATTGCTATTACCTCCAGGTGCAGGCAGGTCTTAAACTGATCAGTATGTGCAAACATGCTCCTTATTTTCCATGAGAATTCCGATTTTTGGTGAAATACCACACATTTTATGACCTAATTTACTGCATGAGGTATATTATGACTAAAATCTACCAGAATTGCAAACTGCTTTTACTGCATGCTCAAAAATACCCCTTATTAGATAAAACAGATGGCAAGTGTACCAGAATTGAGGCCAAATGGGTCTATTTGAGGAAATTATGCTGGCAGAGGATACTAGTTATACATCTCATTTTTTTTTAATCACAGATTTATTGACTAACTAATTTTTATCTGAAAGGAAAATGAAGAATCAGTTAGGGATTTTAACCAATATTTTAACAACAATCGATATGACCTGAGCTTTACATTTAACCAGAAAAGAAACCAAGATTGGATATCTCCATTTGCTGCTGTTTGCTTTTAGATCATGAAAATATCAGAATTAGGAGTTCCCACTGTCCTCCTTAAAGTGAATAGGAACCCGTATTAAAAAAAAGTCAGATACTCACCTAAGGAGAGTGAGGCTCTGGGTCCCATAGAGCATTCCCTCTCCTCTCCCGGTGCCCGCTGCTGTCCTGGCTCCCCCATAGTAGTATTCGACCGCTGTCTCCCGGCCGAAGGGAGGCTTCGGAAATGAAGACGTGCCACTCTACACTGCGCACACGAAGACTTCCAAAGTCCCCTCGGCGGGGGATGTGAACAAAGGAGCCAGGGCAGCACCGGGGGCACCGGGAGAGGAGAGGGAAGGCTCATTAGGACCGACCCTTCCCTCCCCTTAGGTGAGTATCTGACTTTTTTTATTTAAATAAGGGTTCTTCCTATTAGCTTTAACACACCTTGAAAATGTGTTTTTTTTTTTAGCACGCATGGGGACTTTGCTATTAACTGCTAAAATATGTTTCAGCCACTTTCCCACACTCTAACATGAATTTTAAAATCAATTTTCTCCAAAACTACAACGTCTTTTTGAAAATATGTTTTCTTCTTGTTCCACTGTCCTCCTTAACATACCCTGAGAAATGTGTGTTTCTGGCACATACGAGGGCTTTGCTATTAACCTCTAAAGTATGTTTCAGCCGCTTTCCCACACTCTGTGCTTGAACTTTAAAATGGATTTTCTCCAAAATTATAAGGTCTTTTTGAAAAAATAAAATTTCTCTTGTACGTAGTCTTTTCCTCTCCAAACTCTGCGAATTTGGGGATTCTAGCGTATGGGGGTTTTGCTATTAATTGCTTAAGTTGGCGGCCATTAAAATGTCCTTAAAGAGGAGCTGTTAGGTATAAGGTCTCAGAGAAAATAAACACATATATCAGTAGCTAAAGATTGGCTGTACTTACATTACATATGCATTTCACTGTCCACGTTTGGATTTCACAGAATTTGTATATAGTATTTGCAGAGAATGATGCTCCTGACAGCTCATGGCAGGTTCCATGTTTGTCTGTCTCCTATGAAGCCAAATGTGTCGTCATGTCCTGCCTGCTTCCTGATCACAGAAAAGCTCGTACTGAATAACACTAGTGTGCAGTGAATATTGATTAGCCATGTGGCTAGGAACAATAGCGGACTCCTGCAGTGTACTCTGCCCTGAGATTTTTCAGTGCTGTGCGCTGGACTGAGTTACAAGCTGCTGAAACTTGATCCTGTAACTTCTCATTAGCAGCCGAGGGGAGGGCCCCAGAATGCTTTGCAGTATGGTATGCGGCTTGCGTCCTCTTAAGAGCTTGGGTCTAACAGCTTTGCTGATAAGCACACATCAAATGTAAGAGAGATTTTTAACTACAGTATTGCCTTTTTGGCTTCCTTCTAAACTGTTTAACACAGGAGAATAGAGGTTTAAATTAGCTTCTGCAGCCTGACAGTTACTCTTCAAACATAACCATTAAGAAAGCGTTTGCACAAATTAAGTATTTTTTGGCGACTATTTCATACTTGATCCTGCTCCGCCATGCCACTGTCAAGGTTTTGGTACATTTTTTACACCTTTTTGAAAGAAATGGTAGCTGCAGAGATGCCCTGAAAGTATTAGAGGTTCGCCTGCCATTAAAGTGTGTGGAGCTCGCCGCGAACGTCAGTTCACAAATTTTCACATTAAATTTACAAACACATTCGCGAATGTGAAAATTTGATGTTTGCCCATTACTACCTAGGACATCAGTAGCAGTTTAAAGATAAAAATAAATGCATATATCAATAAATAGATACAGCAATATTGTTCAACTAATGATATCAGATGTATTTGTGAGGGTTCATAAATTGCATGTTTTTCCGCATGCAATTTTTCTGGCGCTATATGTGTTTGCCTGCGTTTAAACACACATGTATTTCCACAGTAGCTAGTGATTGTCAATGGAAAAATGCATACAGTGTGGGAAATTAAGCTGCAATGCTATACGTTTTTTTTTCCCTGCATGAGAAATTTGCATTTAAAGTGCACCTGAGATGAAATACATCTCAGGTTTTACACTTTCCAGGGGTTTCCTCCAGCCCCCTTGAGAGCGCTTAGTCCCTCGCCATCTCCTCGCGCAGCTCCTGTGCTGTGCAGGATGGCCTGGTACTGTCGGCAAGTCTCACTTAGTCGCACAGCTCCCAACATGCTCCTGTGGCCGGGAGCGATGTGCACAGTAAGTACTTCGCAGGATGCTTCTGGCTACAGAAGTGCGACAAGGAAGCGCACATGGCCAGGCCGCTCATTCGCAATGAGGTGCCAGTACCGGGCCATCCAGCAGGGGACAGGAGAGGCCTGGGGACACAGCGTTGGACCGAGTGGTCTCAAGGGGGCTGGAGGAAGCCCCGGGCGAATATAAAACCTGAGATGTATTTCATCTCAGGTGTCCTTTAAAGGGAACCCGAGGTGAGAGGGATATGGAGGCTGCCATATTTATTTCCTTTTAAACAATACCAGTTGCCTGGCAGCCCTTTTGATCCTCTACCTCTACGATTTTTAGCCATAGACGCTGAACAAGCATGCAGCAGATCAGGTTCTCTGACTCAGCTGGCTCTGGTTTTACTGGATTAGCCATATGCTTGTTGCAGGGTTTTGACTCAGACACTGCTTATGCCAGAAGATCAACAGACCTGCCAGGCAACTGGCATTGTTTATAAGGAAATTAATATGGCAGCCTCCATATTCCTTTCACCTCGGGTTCCCTTTAAAAACCACTTAACGACCAGCCAACGCCGATAGGTGGCGGCTGGTCGCATGTGGATTTCCATGGAAACGGCCATTTCCTTTCAGTTCACGGTGGGGGGCTCCGTGAGCAGCCTGCAAGCCTCCGATCGCGGCTCGCAGGCTAAATGTAAACACCCGGGGAAGAAATCCCCGGTGTTTATGTCGTACAGCGCTGCTGTGCTGCGTAAAGGAGATTGGCGATCCCCGGCCTCTGATTGGCCAGGGATCGCCGGCATCTGATAGGCTGAAGCCTATTAGAGGCGGTACAGGATGGATCGCTGTCCTGTACCGCCCATAGTGAGGAGGGGAGGGAGGAAAGGAGAGGGAGGCTGGGAATAGCGCTGCGGAGGGGGGCTTTGAGGAGCGCCCCCCCCCCCCGCAAGGCACAACAAGCCGGCGGCGATCAGACCCCCCAGCAGGACATCCCCCTAGTGGGAAAAAAAGGGAGGAAGTCTGATCGCCCTGCCTGCCACCTAATCTGTGCTGGGGGCTGAAGAGCCCACACAGCACAGATCATTCAAAACAGCTGTGGTCCTTAAGTGTTTGAACGACCCCTTTGATTTACATTGGTTTCAAATGGAAAGGTATGCGATTTTGACAAGTATGAGCCCTGCCTAAGCAACATCCGTAAAATACAGCTACAGACTTTCATACTGCCAACACCATTTGACAGGTTTTGTCGAGGAAGAACCAACAAAGTGCCTCTAAGTGCACGAGAAAGGAAGTCTGTTATTAATGTTTCTAAGAAATGTTTGTGTAACATCCAATTTGCCCACCAGGTGGCGCCAAATCTTTCAAAGGCATGTATTGTGCTTTATCCGTCAGTGATTTTAAAGAACAAGTGAAGCCCATGCCAACCTAGAAATAAAAAAAACACATATATAAGTAGATAAATACTACTTCTACTTACATAACAGATGTATTGCACTGTCCACGTTATTATTCCAGAGAATCCTATTCTAGACAGTTTCCATCTTTGTTACCTTGCCTTGTTAATTGTGTATTCGTTACCCGCCCTCCTCCCAGAAGCCTTCAGACACTCCCACTGAGGTCTATACTGGTAAGTGCACTGTCTTATGTCATTAGAAGGAGGGGGAAATAAAGGGAAGAGGAGGAATATATTATAGAATATATTATAGATAAAATGACCCCCCAGCATGCAACTGTTTTGCCAGCCGATGGCAATGGCAATTAAAGGGCCAGTGCTCCTAAGGTATGTGATAACTCCAAACCATAAGAGCAGAACAATTTTTGAAAGTTTTGAATGCAGGATTAGCATCTTTATCACTTAATACCCTCAGACCAGTTGCTGTTGAAATGTGATTTTTATGGTGATGATCCCGCTTTAAGGATACCTGTAACCACCAAGGTGGGAAAAAGTTACTCGCCTAGCCCTAGGAAGAGGGATGGCTCTTGATCCTATGGAGGTTTGCTGCCCCTTTTCATGCTCACACAGAATCAAATTTCGTATTTATGCATACCAGTAATTCTGAAATTATAGAACGTAATTACATTTATGCTCAAAATTAATTACACATTTGCCAGAAATTTAGCATTATGACTTTACATCGTAATACATCATTTTGCATTGTAATTCCAAATTTCAATGCGAAATTACAATTGTATAAAATTTGAGCTCAACGCTACTGCTGAAAGTAATTCTGCATGTGTGTACACTTTAACCTTCTGGGGACCGCCTGTGGGAAATCCTACACTGCACTTGTGGCTGCTTAACTCTGATGCGGCGTTGGATTTACGCCGCCTGATCATTCCACTTCCACCACGATCGAGAGGAAATTAAGCTTTCACATGACAGCTGACATCTTCCCTCAGTGATCATAAGCCATGGTGATTGGCTCCTGATCACGTCATCACTACGATCATTGGCCGATCGTAGTGATCACTAATAGAGCAGCGGCGGGAGGAGGAGAAGAAAAGGATTCACTCACCTTCCTGACGTTCCCCCGGCGATCGGCGCTCTGGCCAATATCCCTGCTCGCTCTGACTTTAATGTCGGATCCCGGCTTGATGACATCATCAAGCTGCGACCTGGAACTTAGAGTCAGTGTGAGTGAGGATGCTGGCCAGAGCGGAGGGGGCTAGAGCTGCTCATCGCAGGACACAGGGAGGTGAGTAATGGCTGCTGGCTGTACTATTGACACATGGCTATACTGGGGACAGCAATGCCTAGCTATCTATACTGGGGATCCGGCTGCCTTACCCCCCTCCCCCTACATGTAAAATACACTGCTCCTTAAGGGGGGTTAGACTGCTGGTCCCCAGAAGGTTAACCCTCTGGGCGATACAATTACATCGCCCAGGAGGGGACGCACACTTTTTTTTTAAAAATTTTTTTAAATCATGTAGCTAGCCTAGCGCTAGCTACATGATAGCCGCTGTGCAGCGGCATCCCCCCACCCACTCCGATCGTCTTCGGCGATCAGAGTAAGCAGGAAATCCCGTTCAGAACAGGATTTCCTGCTGGGCTTCCCCGGTCGCCATGGCGACAGGGCAGGATGACGTCACCAACGTCATGGACGTCGTGACGTCAGAGGGAGTCCCGATCCACCCCTCAGAGCTGCCTGGCACTGATTGGCCAGGCTGCGCAAGGGGTCTGGGGGGGGGCGCGGCACGGCGCGTAGCGGCGGTTTGGCGGTGAGCGGCAGCGATCGGAAGTTACACGCAGCTAGCAAAGTGCTAGCTGCGTGTAACAAAAAAAAATATGCAAATCGGCCCACCAGGGCCTGAGAAATCCTCCTACGCGACATACCACGAGCTCAGCTCGGGATTATCGCCCAGGAGGTTAAAGAGGTACTGTAACAAATGGATTGAACTTGATCCCAATCAGTAGCTGATACCCCCTTACCCATGTAAAATCTTTCCCTTTTCTCTAATAGATCATCAGGGAGATCCCTATGGCTGATATTGTTGTGAAACCCCTCCCACAGTATGATGTCATGACCATGGTCCTGACAGTTTGCTGTCTGTGAACCTCATTGCATTGTGGGAAAAAATAGCTTTTTCCAACTTCCAAGCAAGCAATATCTCCCTCTGTGCCTAGAACTCGCGGTATCGAACATTCTGTACAGATCACCTGGCAGAACTAAAGATGTCACCACCACTGATAAATTTCAGAATGTAAATCAGGAAGAGGTAAGAATTTACAATGGGCAAACACTGACTAAGTAGTCTATAAATAGATATTGTAAACAATCAGAAATTGTGTTCGTTATATTATGTTCACTACAATTCCTCTTCAACATACCTGTGTAATTGCAGCACTCAGGCCTATGTAGAACCCTTTCCTGCACAACTGGTTTTAGGAGATGCTGTAGATAAATGTTGTGGTTTATGTATAGGCAGCCAGGCAACATCACGCTTCTAATCCCATCTAGTCTTTCAACCAGTCCATTAACAACTGAGGACAAAACATTAAAAAACTGACCTGAAACAGAAAGAACATAAACAAGAAGAAAAAGAGGCTGACCTTGAGTATAATGCAATGTAAAGACGTTTTTGCAAAGCATTTCAAATTAGTAACACTTCTACATACATTGATCATCTACAATAGTAAAAACAGTGACAGGAAAGGTGAATAATATATTACAATGTTACAATGACACCTTCTCAGGAGGCAGGATTTATAGGGGCGTAACAATAGACCCTGCAAGGAATGCAGCAGCAGGAGAGCCCAGAAGCCATAGGGGGCCCCATGGGGGAGAAGTTTCTTTTCCCTGTCCTGAGAAACTGACAACTAAGGGCATGGAGTGAAAAAGCTTTCTGCTCTCTGCACAATTCATGACAATTAATGACTGCATCTGCTCAGCCAATGAGAAGGAATCATACAAAGTTTTGTAGACAAAGGGCTTGATTCAGTAAATGGTGCTAACCCAGTTAGCACGCCTAAAGACTTTGGGCGTGATAACTAGGGTGCTAACTGGGTTAGCACCGTTTACTAAATTCACATCGCGCGCAAAGTCCTACACGCAAAACTTTGCGCGTTGTGCACGCGAAACGTCGCATCGCGGTGCAACTGTAACTTCACACCCGATGCACCTATAAGGTCGTATTGGGTGCGACTTTAACGTCGCATGGTGCGCCGTTAAAGTCACACCCAATGCGACCATATAGGTGCGTAGTTAAAGTCTCACCGCAATGCGATGTTTCGCGCGCACTTTGCGCGCGATGTACATTTATCACGCCTAAACTAACTTTAGACGTGATATAGGGCTTTTCACCGGCATGCTAACACTTAGCACGGTTTACTGAATCAAACCCAAAGACTCGTATACAGTCCCTATTCAATGTTCAGAAGGGCCTTGTGTACAGTGCCCTTTCCCCAGCCTCTCCACCCCTCCCCAAGTGCTCTGTACTGTAGTGATGCTGGAGAAGTCTGCAGAGCCAATTCTGCTCCATCAGAGATGGACAGAGTGAGTGTAATAAGCTGAAGCTGGGAGCACACTTGTCTGTCGGTTTTCTGTATGCATTTTCTGCACACCATGAGGTTGATAAACTGTGCTAACTCATAGCACGACCGCGATAGCGTTTTGCGCTAAAACCGTTACACGCATTATAATGCCCGCAAAACACTAGTGTGGCCATGCTATGAGTTAGCACGGTTAGTGAATCAACCCCAATATGTGTCTGTATGTGTGAAAAAAATGCACGTTTATCACAGAAGCTAATGTAATTGATAGAAAAAATGCCTGTAGTTCTTCACTGCTGTTTTTAGCTGCATGGGGAAAACAACTTCAAGTGTGCACTAGCCAACTGATTAACTGTGGTTCTCAGTTCACCTGCGCAGAAAGCAAGGGGAGGGGGCCCATCCAAAGATTCTCAGGCGGGCCCAGTGATTTCTAGTTATTATGACCTTGAGGAAATAGCTAGTAAGGGGTCAACTTTTAAAGTGTACCAGAACTGAAAAAAAAAAAACCACGACATACTTAGTCAGAGGTTCCCCAATCTTCTTACACCCCTCTGTTCCTGCTCTGGCACCCTCTGAGTATATCCGCCAATATTGTTGAATGTGGTGCTCACGGCTGCGCTCGTCTCCGTGGACAAGCGCAGGTGCACTGCACTGGCGGAAAGTGTGGCCTGCGCCTGTGCAGTTGTACAGAGCTTCTAGTTACCGTACTTTTCAGACCATAAGAAGCTCCTGACCATAAGACACACCTAGGTTTAGAGTACAAAACCAGGGGAAAAAAATCTACCAAATCTGGGGCATCCATGGTGCAGGGACGTCTTGTGGATTTTCTCCCCAGTCCCTCCCCAATTTTTATGTCCCCTTTATACCTTTTGTGTCCCCCTTGTGCTTTGTTATGTGGTTCTCAAGTCACCCTTGTACCTCTTATGTCCCCCTTGTGTCTCCCTGTGTCCCACTTGCACCTTTTGAGTCCTCCTTGTGTCCCCCTTGTACTCCCTGTATGCTCCTTGTGTCCCCCTTGTATTCCTGTGTCCCCCCAGTGTCCCTCTGTGTCTGAAAAATGTTTGCATGATGCCACTAGACTGGGAGAAAGAAGGGGAACCCACTGTACCATCCAGCATCATCTCTGCCGCATCTCTGGCAACCGGAGGCAGCACATCACCCGCTCCTCCACATGACTGCACAGCAGGTCTTGTGTCAAAACAAACCCAGTACATGAGGGATGTCAGTATGTGTCCAGTAAAAGTGGAACTTATTTAAACAACTTCCCTACCACAGGTTATTTTCCCTTAAAAACCAGAGCAATTTTCACATTTCACTCCTCCCATTCATTCGCCAATAACTTCTTCGCTACTTATCCCACTTAAATTATCTATATATTGTTTTTTGGGGGACAAACTGTGAAGAAACGCGGAAAAGCCGCCGCAAGTGTCCAGGGTGAGGCGGCTGTTTCCGCGTCCAACATGGCGGCACAACGCGAAGAAACCGCCGCATGCCGCATAGGCAGAGCGTTGGAGTCCGCGTTGGACGCGGCGGTTTGTACGCATAGCGATACCCCTGACATGGTGGTTGGACGCGGGGAGTCCGCCGCTTGCTTGGAAAGCGGTGCGGCGGCTCCCGCGCCCGAATCAGCTGATACTTTGCAAAACATGTCTGGTGTGGCTGGGACTGCTAGTCCACATAGGTTTAGAAGGACGCGCGCGCACTGAGAGGCAGAGCTTATATGACAGCCAGAGAAGAGTCAGCTGACCAAGCTGATCAGCTGACATTTTCACCATTCCCCATTGGTCCAGCACTTAGGGGTGGCGCTGGAGAGCTCTGTGGTATATATACTGGGTACTGGTCATTTCTCTGGTGTCTGGCGTTGCAATCACTACGTGGTAGCACTCAGACCTTGTCTGTATCTGTGTTCTAGCATAGTTTCCAAAGGTGTTGACGATCAAGGAACTCACACCTTAGCGTCAGGAATATTGAACTGTATTATTTGTTATGACCTTCTGCCTGCCTGACTATCCCTCTGAACTCTGATTCTGTACCTTGTTATTTCTGATATCCTGTTGCCAAACTCTGCTCGTTCCTGGACTCTGTACCTGCCTCCTGATTCTGTACCTTGCTATTCTGATACTCCGTTGCCAAACCCTGCCTGTTTATTGGATTCCGTATCTGTCTCCTGAATCTGTACCTTATCTGTCTGTGTGTTAACGACCTGGCTTGCCCGACCTCGAGAACTGGCCTTACTATTAGAGGCAGTTCCCAGACCTGTTAGTGACACCCTCTCTCTGGTGTCACTCATGTTCTGTCCTTCCTATCCTCAGCCTAGCTCCTCCCCCGGGGGAGTCTAGGCCATCGGAAGGAACATACTTCTGTGCAGTACTCAAAGTATTGCTGTTGCACTTAACACTCACTGGTTATCTCAGGTGTCCAGAGGTTAGTAGATATATCTGATTATCGGTGATACTGCAGATCATCAATAATCGAGTATATTCTATATACCTGGTGATACTGCAGTTCACGGTAATCAGACCCTCTCTGTGTTACACCGATTGTTACACAAACTAGGCTATTTTTGGGTGGTACTTTTTTTGCTAAAAAATATTCTATTTTTTTGGGGGGCATTTTTAAAGTTTAAAAATAAAAAATGCTACTGTAGATAAAACCCACACTTTCTATTTGTCCATTTGTCCTAGTTACTACAAAATTTAAATTATGCCTCTAGCACTATGTATGGTGACATTATTTATTTGGAAATAAATGCATATTTTTTTCCTGTTCTGTGTTTGTTTATACTACTGTATATTCCAACTTATAAGATGACTGGGCATATAAGACGACTCCCCAACTTTTCCAGTTAAAATATAGAGTTTGGGATATACTCGCCTTATAAGACTACCCCTCTTCCAATGCACACCAAATAAAAATTAAAAAAAAACATCATATGCTGATGCTATGTATGAACAGATGCTGGTGCTGTACTGTATGTGGTACCCACTATATAACAGTATACAGGCGATTGACTGGTTGGATTGGTCAAATCTCCCTCTCCCTAAGTGGATTGGTCAGTTTTCCTTGTCTAAGTGTTTATCAGAGCGGTATGGAAGAATAGATCGCTCTGTGCCCATAAAACACGCCTCTTTCATCCTTCTGGCCCCGCCCTTGTATCCTATTTACCTCCTTCTCTGCTTCTCAGATCTCCAACATCCTAATTTGCAAAAATAACAGTAATATAATAAAAAAGCTGAGTCCCTAAGGTAACTATTTACTGTATGTATTTTGTAAAATGCTGCCACTTTGTCTTTGTTTTTTTTAAGTGTTTTATTTTGGTAACTATGGAGGAATGGTTGTGGGTAGAAGGGATCAATAATTATAGAAGATTCCTTTTTTAATGTATTTTATATGTATTTTTACTTTTTGTCCACTAGATGTCCCCACACTTTATTACAGTACACATAGTTACATAGTTATTTTGTTTGAAAAAAGACATACGTCCATCGAGTTAAACCAGAGAACAAAGTACAACACCAGCCTGCTCCCTCACATATCCCTGTTGATCCAGAGGAAGGCGAAAAAACCCTTACAAGGCATGGTCCAATTAGCCCCAAAAGGGAAAAAAATCTTTCCCGACTCCAGATGGCAATCAGATAAAATCCCTGGTAGTGTTGGGCGAACACCTAGATGTTCGGGTTCGCGAACGTTCGCCGAACATCGCCGCGATGTTCGGGTGTTTGCGCCGAACTCCGAACATAATGGAAGTCAATGGGGACCCGAACTTTCGTGCTTTGTAAAGCTTCCTTACATGCTACATACCCCAAATTTGCAGGGTATGTGCACCTTGGGAGTGGGTACAAGAGGAAAAAAAATATTTGAAAAAGAGCTTATAGTTTTTGAGAAAATTGATTGTAAAGTTTCAAAGGAAAAACTGTCTTTTAAATGTGGAAAATGTCATGTTTCTTTGCACAGGTAACATGCTTTTTGTCGCCATGCAGTCATAAATGTAATACATATAAGAGGTTCCAGGAAAAGGGACCGGTAACGCTAACCCAGCACCAGCACACGTGATGGAACAGGAGGAGGCGCAGGAGGAGAAGGCCACGCTTTTTGAGACACAACAACCCAGGCCTTGCATGAGGACAAGAAGCGTGCGGATAGCATGCTTTGTACCGCCATGCAGTCATAAATGTAATAAAGATAAGAGGTTCCATAAACAGGGACCAGAAACGCTAACCCAGCAGCAGCACACGTGATGGAACAGGAGGAGGCGCAGGAGGAGAAGGCCACGCTTTGAGACACAACAACCCAGGCCTTGCATGAGGACAAGAAGCGTGCGGATAGCATGCTTTTTACCGCCATGCAGTCATAAATGTAATAAAGATGAGAGGTTCCATAAACAGGGACCGGCAACGCTAACCCAGCAGCAGCAGACGTGATGGAACAGGAGGAGGCTCAGGAGGAGAAGGCCACGCTTTGAGACACAACAACCCAGGCCTTGCAGGAGGACAAGAAGCGTGCGGATAGCATGCTTTTTACCGCCATGCAGTCATAAATGTAATAAAGATGAGAGGTTCCATAAACAGGGACCGGCAACGCTAACCCAGCAGCAGCAGCAGCACACGTGATGGAACAGGAGGAGGCGCAGGAGGAGAAGGCCACGCTTTGAGACACAACAACCCAGGCCTTGCATGAGGACAAGAAGCGTGCGGATAGCATGCTTTTTACCGCCATGCAGTCATAAATGTAATAAAGATGAGAGGTTCCATAAACAGGGACTGGCAATGCTAACCCAGCAGCAGCAGACGTGATGGAACAGGAGGAGGCGCAGGAGGAGAAGGCCACAGAATGCTATATAGTGTGGCTGAGCGAGGTACACAGAGTGGCAGTAAACACAATGCTATATAGTGTGGCTGAGCGAGCGGTGTACTACTATTCCCAGCAGACACAGAGTGGCAGTAAACAGAATGCTATATAGTGTGGCTGAGCGAGGTACACAGAGTGGCAGTAAACACAATGCTATATAGTGTGGCTGAGCGAGCAGTGTACTACTATTCCCAGCAGACACAGAGTGGCAGTAAACAGAATGCTATATAGTGTGGCTGAGCGAGGTACACAGAGTGGCAGTAAACAGAATGCTATATAGTGTGGCTGAGCGAGCAGTGTACTACTATTCCCAGCAGACACAGAGTGGCAGTAAACAGAATGCTATATAGTGTGGCTGAGCGAGGTACACAGAGTGGCAGTAAACAGAATGCTATATAGTGTGGCTGAGCGAGCGGTGTACTACTATTCCCAGCAGACACAGAACAGTAAACAGAATGCTATATAGTGTGGCTGAGCGAGGTACACAGAGTGGCAGTAAACAGAATGCTATATAGTGTGGCTGAGCGAGCGGTGTACTACTATTCCCAGCAGCGACACAATGACTGGGGGGACCCTGGCTAGCGTGGCTGGAGTGCGAACTACCCTGCCTGCCTACCCAAAGCTAAACCCACAGACAAATGGCGGAGATATGACGTGGTTCGGGTATTTATTTACCCGAACCACGTGACAGTTCGGCCAATCAGAGCGCATTCGGGTCCGAACCACGTGACCCGTTCGGCTAATCACAGCGCTAGCCGAACGTTCGGGGAACGTTCGGCCATGCGCTCTTAGTTCGGCCATGTGGCCGAACGGTTTGGCCGAACACCATCAGGTGTTCGGCCGAACTCGAACATCACCCGAACAGGGTGATGTTCTGCAGAACCCGAACAGTGGCGAACACTGTTCGCCCAACACTAATCCCTGGATCAACATCATTAGGCATTACCTAGTAATTGTAGCCATGGATGTAGATATAGATATATATATATATATACGTAGCAGGGATCCAGATATAGTTAAAACAATAAAACCTGGAACACCAGGTTATATTTTTATTTTTTAGTGTTGAATAGGGTAGAATGGAACCGTGTGTAACTGCACATGTTGCACAAGTCCGCGTGCCTGGCATGTCTGTTCAGAGTAACTTAACCACTTCAGCCTACGGGCATTTTCACCTCAAGGACGGAAGCAATTTTTCCCTGTCAGCACTCCTGCCATTCACTCACCAATAACTTTATCACTACTGATCATATGTAAATGATCTATATCTTGTTTTTTTCACCACAAGCTAGGCTTTTTGAAGGTGACCCTTGTTTTTAGCAATCACTTTATTTTCTATGCATTTTATAGGGAAATATAAGAAAACAAAATACACCCAAGTTCTTCAATTCCAGCCCCTATAGTTTTAAAATAAGCAATGCTACTATAAATAAAACCCACATATTTTACTGTATTTGCCCGCTATCACACTAGTACAATGTATGGCGACAATATATTATTTGGAAATAAAGGTGTCTTTTTACTGTCTTGTGTGTTTTGTTTTTTTTTTGTTTGTTTGGTTTTTTTTATCCGGTCAATAAATTACAAGCTCTTATTTGATAGGAGTCCCTAAGGCAACTACCCGTGTTTCCCCGAAAATAAGACAGTGTCTTATATTAATTTTTGCTCTAAAAGATCTGCTAGGACTTATTTTCAGAGAATGTCTTATTTTTTGTGAAAACACTGGTAGTTTTCCTATACAAAATGTATATACTGCATGCCATGCTGAAACACAAGCAGCATGCACAGAGCTTGTGGTTTGCAGATATTGGCTCTCACTTACAAGTAATTGATTCTGCTGATCATGTGGATAAAGGTGCCCATAGACCTAAAGATTATGGACAGATTCGACAAAGAGACAATTTTTATCTCTAATCCAATCTGATTAGAGATAAATTCTAATAAATTGTCTCTTGTCAATTCTGCCCATACACTACAGGCCGATTCCCGTCCGATTTCAGCATGAAATCTTCAGGCAATCGCATGAGCCGCTGCCCCCGCACTGCCGCCCAATGTATAAATGTGCCCCCACCCTGTGTGAATTTATTCGTTACCTGCCCTGTTGCAGCCTCCGTGCGGACTTCCGTCCCGTAACCTCCGGACGGCTATCAATACATGCTACTGGCCCCTAGCGTCCGACGGCAGATAATATGCACCAGTAGCGCATACGGAATACCGCCCTGAGGTTACGGGAT
This sequence comes from Hyperolius riggenbachi, assembly GCF_040937935.1. Taxonomy (NCBI): domain Eukaryota; kingdom Metazoa; phylum Chordata; class Amphibia; order Anura; family Hyperoliidae; genus Hyperolius; species Hyperolius riggenbachi. Next base: position 32,221,011 of record NC_090654.1, read on the forward strand.
ACTGCACGGAGGCTGCAACAGGACAGGTAACTAATAAATACACACAGGGGGCACATTTATAAATTGCGGCGGGAGTTTTGTCATCTCACTGCTCACTCGGAAATCGCTGCCGTACCGCCGCACACCCCGACCAAGCAACTTTGGCCCGACATCTTGCAGCATGTGCGATAGACAAAGCGACAAATTTCTGTCCCGAAATTGATCGCTTTGTCGGTCGGGCATGCACTTGGTGGCAACAATTTTCATCTAATTCGATTTATTATAATAATCGAATTGGATGGTCGATCGGCCGCCAAGTCGCCTGATGTATGGGCACCTTAAGAGTCTATTTCTTGCAGGAAGAAAAATATGTCAGGCTCCCCAGAGCTATGATAGGCAGTGGTGTAGCTAAGGAGCTGTGGGCCCCGATGCAAGTTTTACAATGGGGCCCCCAGTATTCTATACATAGCAATTTATACGGCACACCAAAACCTGCCAATGGCAACCACAGTGTCAGAGGTGTTAATGATTACCACTATTCAAAGTATCTATAGAAGTGATGAGCACAGGACCAATAGAGAGCTAAAATTGTATCTGAGGGAGGGCCCTTCGAGGCCCCTCTGGCCCAAGGGCCCCGATGTGGTCGCAACCTCGGCAACCCCTATTGCTACGCCTCTGAAGATAGGATAAGCTGTGTGTCCTGGGTAGTGTTGGGCGAACATCTAGATGTTCGGGTTCGGGCCGAACAGGCCGAACATGGCCGCGATGTTCGGGTGTTCGAGCCGAACTCCGAACATAATGGAAGTCAATGGGGACCCGAACTTTCGTGCTTTGTAAAGCCTCCTTACATGCTACATACCCCAAATTTACAGGGTATGTGCACCTTGGGAGTGGGTACAAGAGGGAAATTTTTTTTAGCAAAAAGAGCTTATAGTTTTTGAGAAAATCGATTTTAAAGTTTCAAAGGGAAAACTGTCTTTTAAATGCGGGAAATGTCTGTTTTCTTTGCACAGGTAACATGCTTTTTGTCGGCATGCAGTCATAAATTTAATACATATAAGAGGTTCCAGGAAAAGGGACCGGTAACGCTAACCCAGCAGCAGCACACGTGATGGAACAGGAGGAGGGTGGCGCAGGAGGAGAAGACCACGCTTTGAGACACAACAACCCAGGCTTTGCATGAGGACAAGAAGCGTGTGGATAGCAATTTGCATTTTGTCGCCATGCAGTCATAAATGTAATACAGATGAGAGGTTCAATAAACAATAAACAGTAATTGGTGTTGTAAGGCTTGGTGGTGTATTCTCCACAGTCAGCATGCAACGCATGAGCTGGCGTGGAGGAGGTACACACACCAGCACAAGGAAACAGGCTATCCCTAGTATAGTGGAGGGGAGGACTGACTCCAATAGGAGATTGTGGCGCACAGAGCCGGTGCAGATCTGACAGCCACAAACAATGCTTTCGTTATAACGTCTCAGCGCAAAGTAGCGCTGAGCGCATAAACCAGAACTGAGGAGATCAGGACAGGTAGACAGAATGAACGCTTGCTAGCTAGCGGCTACTTAGCGACAGCAAGCGTCCAAAACAAGACAGACTGGAATGAGGCAGCCAATGCGATTGCAGCGATGGCGTGCCTCACAAAGACAGGACAGAATAGTCAGGAAATAGCAGGATCAAGATAGATGAACGTAACACAGACAAATATACAATAAGTATGTTTTCCTAGCGTATTACAATTACAGCTATCAATGAAACTATTTGTAACGTCTGACTAACATATGTATATATCGGCAATGAACCGATATATGACATAAGCAGGAACGCTGACTAGGACTGGAGTAATACAGGGAACAGGACTCAGAAGGATTGGCTATCTCTTCGCAGAGATGAACGCAATCCACAAACGGTAACAGAACAGGATTCAGAAGGATTCGTTATCTCTTCGCAGAGATGAACGCAATCCACAAACAGTAACAGAACAGGATTCAGAAGGATTCGTTATCTCCTCGCAGAGATAAACGCAATCCACGAACAGGACCAGGAGCAGGATAACTACCTCAGCACGGGTGGTCACGGTACGCGCAACCTACCAAAACGTGCTGGAAAGCTGACTAACTGCACACAGGATATAAACAGTTCGTGTACGTATACATCAGCGACACTGATGTATCAACGTAACACAAATACAAGGAAAATAATAAACGTGCTGGTATGCATATATATTGGCAATGAACCAATATATGATGCAAAGACCAGCAAAGTATCTTTAGAACAAGAAACACGATCGAGGGCTGAAGCGACAGCAAGACAGGCTTAAACTGAAGCTATGAAAACCCAAGGAAACCCTGCAGAAAGCAGATCTTTATACTGAGGTCATCCAATGGGAGCAGACATGCAGATTCCCACACAGGTGAATGATAATCAGTCACAAGCTGACAGCAGGGAAAGACAGACAAAGCTATGCAGCTTGCATGGAAAGACATCAGAACTGCCTGAGCTGCAGCACTACTACTTCCAGCAACACCTGCTGCAGCAGCGATCATTACAGGTGTTGTCCAGAATGCGCACAATGTGTGGGTCGCGTTCAATGCAGTCCTAGGCCGAAGAGGTCATAGCCTAGGGTCACAAAAACCTGTTTATTTGGGCAATTTCAATGGTGGCGAGTCTGACGTACATAAATCGCAGCAATGGCCGTTAGCAACGTCTGAATCTCACGAAATGTCTCATGCAGGTAGAAGACATATTGTTAGACTTGGGCTCCAAAGATGGGTTCCCTACATCTCTGCAAACCAGAGTTACAGGGCTCCAAATTTGGTAAAATGCCCCATAGGCTTTCATTGGGCCTCCTATTTACAGTTCCAAAATCTCACATCTTTTCAAAGGGCAATTGCTCAGCAGTGGCAAATTTTCTAGCATTGTAGGGACCCTTAGGGGGAACATGACTGGTGAGTTTCGGGCCCCTAGGCTAAAGAGGTCATAGCCTAGGGTCACAAAAACCTGTTTATTTGGGCTATTTCAATGGTAGTTATGCTGACGTACATAAATCTCAGCCATGGCCGTTAGCAACGTCCGAATTTCACGAAATGTCTCATGCAGGTGGAAGACATATTGTTAGACTTGGATTCCAAAGATGGGGTGCCTACATCTCTGCAAACCAGAGTTACAGGGGTCCAAAATTGGTAAAATCCCCCATAGGCTTCCATTGCCTCCCTATTTCACTTTCCAAAATCTCACATCTTTTCAAAGGGCAATTGCTCAGCAGTGGCAAATTTTCTAGCATTGTAGGGACTCTTAGGGGGAACATGACTGGTGAGTTTCGGGCCCCTAGGCCAAAGAGGTCATAGCCTAGGGTCACAAAAACCTGTTTATTTGGGCTATTTCAATGGTAGTTATGCTGACGTACATAAATCTCAGCCATGGCCGTTAGCAACGTCTGAATTTCACGAAATGTCTCATGCAGGTAGAAGACATATTGTTAGACTTGGATTCCAAATATGGGGTCCCTACATCTCTGCAAACCAGAGTTACAGGGGTCCAAAATTGGTAAAATCCCCCATAGGCTTCCATTGCCTCCCTATTTCACTTTCCAAAATCTCACATCTTTTCAAAGGGCAATTGCTCAGCAGTGGCAAATTTTCTAGCATTGTAGGGACCCTTAGGGGGAACATGACTGGTGAGTTTCGGGCCCCTAGGCCAAAGAGGTCATAGCCTAGGGTCACAAAAACCTGTTTATTTGGGCTATTTCAATGGTAGTTATGCTGACGTACATAAATCTCAGCCATGGCCGTTAGCAACGTCTGAATCTCACGAAATGTCTCATGCAGGTAGAAGACATATTGTTAGACTTGGATTCCAAAGATGGGGTCCCTACATCTCTGCAAACCAGAGTTACAGGGGTCCAAAATTGGTAAAATCCCCCATAGGCTTCCATTGCCTCCCTATTTCACTTTCCAAAATCTCACATCTTTTCAAAGGGCAATTGCTCAGCAGTGGCAAATTTTCTAGCATTGTAGGGACCCTTAGGGGGAACATGACTGGTGAGTTTCGGGCCCCTAGGCCAAAGAGGTCATAGCCTAGGGTCACAAAAACCTGTTTATTTGGGCTATTTCAATGGTAGTTATGCTGACGTACATAAATCTCAGCCACGGCCGTTAGCAACGTCTGAATTTCACGAAATGTCTCATGCAGGTAGAAGACATATTGTTAGACTTGGATTCCAAAGATGGGGTCCCTACATCTCTGCAAACCAGAGTTACTGGGGTCCAAAATTGGTAAAATCCCCCCATAGGCTTCCATTGCCTCCCTATTTCACTTTCCAAAATCTCACATCTTTTCAAAAGGCAATTGCTCAGCAGTGGCAAATTTTCTAGCATTGTAGGGACTCTTAGGGGGATCATGACTGGTGAGTTTTGCCACTGCTGAGCCATTGCCCTTTGAAATGGTGTGAGATTTTGGAACGGTAAATAGTAGGCCCAATGAAAGCCTATGGGGGATTTTACCAATTTTGGAGCCCTGTAACTCTGGTTTGCAGAGATGTAGAGACCCCATCTTTGGAATCCAAGTCTAACAATATGTCTTCTACCTGCATGAGACATTTCGTGAGATTCAGACGTTGCTAATGGCCATTGCTGCGATTTATGTACGTCAGACTCGCCACCATTGAAATAGCCCAAATCAACAGGTTTTTGTGACCCTAGGCTATGACCTCTTTGGCCTAGGGGCCCGAAACTCACCAGTCATGTTCCCCCTAAGGGTCCCTACAATGCTAGAAAATTTGCCACTGCTGAGCAATTGCCCTTTGAAAAGATGTGAGATTTAGGAAAGTGAAATAGGGAGGCAATGGAAGCCTATGGAGGATTTTACCAATGTTGGACCCCTGTAACTCTGGTTTGCAGAGATGTAGGGACCCCATCTTTGGAATCCAAGTCTAACAATATGTCTTCTACCTGCATGAGACATTTCGTGAGATTCAGATGTTGCTAACGGCCATTGCTGCGATTTATGTACGTCAGACTCGCCACCATTGAAATAGCCCAAATAAACAGGTTTTTGTGACCCTAGGCTATGACCTCTTTGGCCTAGGGGCCCGAAACTCACCAGTCATGTTCCCCCTAAGGGTCCCTACAATGCTAGAAAATTTGCCACTGCTGAGCAATTGCCCTTTGAAAAGATGTGAGATTTTGGAAAGTGAAATAGGGAGGCAATGGAAGCCTATGGGGGATTTTACCAATTTTGGACCCCTGTAACTCTGGTTTGCAGAGATGTAGGGACCCCATCTTTGGAATCCAAGTCTAACAATATGTCTTCTACCTGCATGAGACATTTCGTGAAATTCAGACGTTGCTAACGGCCATGGCTGAGATTTATGTACGTCAGCATAACTACCATTGAAATAGCCCAAATAAACAGGTTTTTGTGACCCTAGGCTATGACCTCTTTGGCCTAGGGGCCCGAAACTCACCAGTCATGTTCCCCCTAAGGGTCCCTACAATGCTAGAAAATTTGCCACTGCTGAGCAATTGCCCTTTGAAAAGATGTGAGATTTTGGAACTGTAAATAGGAGGCCCAATGAAAGCCTATGGGGGATTTTACCAAATTTGGAGCCCTGTAACTCTGGTTTGCAGAGATGTAGGGAACCCATCTTTGGAGCCCAAGTCTAACAATATGTCTTCTACCTGCATGAGACATTTCGTGAGATTCAGACGTTGCTAACGGCCAGTGCTGCGATTTATGTACGTCAGACTCGCCACCATTGAAATTGCCCAAATAAACAGGTTTTTGTGACCCTAGGCTATGACCTCTTCGGCCTAAGACTGCATTGAACGCGACCCACGCATTGTGCGCATTCTGGACAATACCAATTACTGTTTATTGTTTATTGAACCTCTCATCTGTATTACATTTATGACTGCATGGCGACAAAATGCAAATTGCTATCCGCACGCTTCTTGTCCTCATGCAAAGCCTGAGTTGTTGTGTCTCAAAGCATGGCCTTCTCCTCCTGCGCCGCCCTCCTCCTGTTCCATCACGTGTGCTGCTGCTGGGTTAGCGTTACCGGTCCCTTTTCCTGGAACCTCTTATCTGTATTACATTTATGACTGCATGCCGACAAAAAGCATGTTACCTGTGCAAAGAAAACAGACATTTCCCGCATTTAAAAGACAGTTTTCCCTTTGAAACTTTAAAATCGATTTTCTCAAAAACTATAAGCTCTTTTTGCTAAAAAATTTTTCCTCTTGTACCCACTCCCAAGGTGCACATACCCTGTAAATTTGGGGTATGTAGCATGTAAGGAGGCTTTACAAAGCACGAAAGTTCGGGTCCCCATTGACTTCCATTATGTTCGGAGTTCGGCTCGAACACCCGAACATCGCGGCCATGTTCGGCCCGAACCCGAACATCTAGATGTTCGCCCAACACTACACGTGACCCGTTCGGCCAATCACAGCGCTAGCCGAACGTTCGGCCATGCGCTCTTAGTTCGGCCATATGGCCGAACAGTTTGGCCGAACACCATCAGATGTTCAGCCGAACTCGAACATCACCCGAACAGGGTGATGTTCTGCAGAACCCGAACAGTGGCGAACACTGTTCGCCCAACACTAGTCCTGGGAAGAGGTGAAGAGGTGAAGTGCTGCTGATGCTTATCAAGACAGATTAGGAGGGCTGCTTCCAACAAAAACACAAATTGCCTGACACACATATACAGGACAGTAGAACTCACATTATACTGCTGCTCCCCTGTATCCAGGCTTTGTATTGAGCGTGACTTGTAGAGATGGCCCGAACGGTCGCCCCCGCGAGCTTTTTTGCACGAGCTTCGGTGGTTCGCGTTCGCGTAAGCGAGTTTGACCCGTCCCTATACTACATCATTAGGGTCAACTTTGACCCTCTACATCACAGTCAGCAGGCACAGGGCATCAGGCTACACTCCCTTCTGGAGCCCCCCCCCCTTATAAAGCACAGGCAGCCTCAGCCATTTCACTCACTCGTGTGCCTGCAGTAATTTGAGAATGGAGAGAACCTTGCTGCTGACAGGGAAAACTTAGTTAGGTTCTTGTGTTAGGCTTATTAGGTTGCTCCTTCTTGCTGATCTTATTGCTAAAAAGCACTCCTCATCCTCAACAGCTCTTTTGAGAGCTAATGTTGTTCTTGTAATCAACTTTGTGTGTGTGTGTGTGTGTGTGTCCCACAGAGAATTGTGTTGCATATACAGCCTTGGTAATTCCTACTGTGCCACTGCCAGGCCCAGCACATTCAGTGACTACCTGTGTGTGTGACAGACAGCTGCACATTTGTAATACCAATCACTGCATACCCACCTGTTGTTCAGTGCACCTACCTACCTACCTATGTGACCACATGCAGTATCACTGAACCTGTTCACGGTACCTGCGTGTGTGTGTGTGTGTGTGTGTGTGTGTGTGTGTGTGTGTGTGTGTGTGTGTGTGTGTGTGTGTGTGAGACAGGTGCACATTTGTAATACCAATCACTGCATACCCACCTGTTGTTCAGTGCACCTACCTACCAACGTGACCACACGCAGTGTCACTGCACCTGTTCATGGTACCTGTGTGTGTGTGTGTGTGTGTGTGACAGCTGCACATTTGCAATACCAGTCACTGCATACCTGTTCACTGCACCTGTGTGACCGCATGCTGTTTTATATACCAGTCCGTGCATACCTTTTAACTGCACCTGTGTAACCGCACATTGTTGTACCAGCAGTCACTGCAACCTGTTTATTGAACCTGTGTAACTGCACATTGTTGTACCAGCAGTCACTGCTGTTCACTGCACCTGTGTAACCGTACATTGTATTAGACAAGTCAGTGCATAGCTTTCACCTCATCCCCCCAATATGGACAAAACAAGAGGCAGAGCCAGAGGCAGGCCACCTGGCAGGTCTGTTCGAGGTCTCACTGTCGTGATTTCGTGTGGCCCTCCACCAAAGTACAGTGTTCAGAAGAAGGCACGTGCCATCAACCCCCAATATTGTCAGGACGTAGTTGACTACTTAACACAAAACACCTCATCTTCCTCAGCTTCCGCACAGAAGCGTGACATATCTTCATCCTGCTGCTCTGATTCTGGCACCCCACTTAACACTGCGTCGGCAGCCATCACCAAAGTGCCATCATCACAGGGCTCAGCGAGGTGGGAATTTTTTTGTGTGTCTGCCTCAGATGAGAGCAATGCCACCTGTACTCTCTGCCACCGAAAATTGAGCCGCGGAAAGACCAAGGCCCACGTAGGGACAACTACCTTATGAAGGCACATGATTACAAAGCACAAACTGCAATGGGATGACCACCTGAGGAAAAGCAGCACACAAAAGCAAAGCCACACACCGCAGTGTAAGATACCAGGCCACAATTATTTCTCAAAAAAGGCGATACCTAAACTGTACCGTGATGTTGAAAGGCAAGTGGTGACATCTCTGGCACACAGCGTTGGATCAAGGGTCCATCTGACCACGGATGCCTGGTCTGCAAAGCACGGTCAGGCCTGCCCGAAGACTAAGTCAGTCCCCACACACAGCATCTCTACCTGCAAGCCGCGTGACTGCCTGCCCCAAGACTAAGTCGGTCCCCACACAGCATCTCTGCCTGCAGGCCACTTGACTGCCTTCTCCACCATCACCAACAGGGTCCAGGACTCCAGGCAGATTCCTGAATTTTTAAGGCCGCTGCTAGCAGCGGCCGCTATAATCATTTTTCTGGTGCGTGTACATGCCTGCCTAATTTTTCTGGCTGCACTGCAGCTGCACTGCAACAGCACTGCAGTCCGACCATATGGGCTGGAAAGCCGCCATCACCTGCACTCTCGCCATGGTGCACACCAGTCCAGCACGGCCATCACTACACACACAGCAGTTTGCAGTCACTGCATACCTTTCACTGCATCTGTGACTGCACATTGTATTATACCTGGCAGTCAGTGCATACCTTTCACTTGAATGAATGGCAGACTTGCCCTCCATAACAGATTGTCGTTAAAGGATTTAAAGTTAATTAGTCTCATATACAGCAGGGCTTCGAAAGTCCTCCTGTATTGTTATTTTTTGTCACTACCTCCCTGAGTTGGGACTTGCATGCCATGCATGCTGCCTTCCTTGGATGTGTGGTGGTAGCCATTCCTGCTCCTTTGCCCACAGCATGTCTGCTGCCTTCCTTGGATGTGTGGTGGTGGTAGACGTTTCTCAGGCTCCCACTCCGGACCGAAGTCGAACCCTGATTCCCTGGCCATTACTCGTGCTCACCATGGTACTTAGAAAGTAATATGGAAACTTGTGTATCAGTCACACAGTTGAATGAATGGCAGACTTGCCCTCCATAACAGATTCTCATTAAAGGCATGTGGTGTCATCTCTGGCACACAGCGCTGGGTCAAGGGTCCATCTGACCACAGATGCCTGGTCTGCAAAGCACGGTCAGGGCAGGTACATTACTTATACAGCACAATGGGTCCTTCCTTGGATGTGTGGTGGTAGCTGTTTCTCAGGCTCCCTATCCGGACCGGAATCGAAAACTGATTCCCCGTCCATTACCCGTGGTCACCATGGTACTGAGAAAGTAATATCGAACGTTTATCAGTCACATAGTTGAATGAATGGCAGACTTGCCCTCCATAACAGATTCTCTTTAAAGGTACTGAACGGCAAGCAGAACAAGTATTTTAAAAAATAGATGTAAGCTTTAACAATGGTAGAGAAAGAACCATCGAAAGTTGATAAGGCAGTCAGAGACTACCTGACATCACTGAGTGAGGAAGAGCAATCTCGCCATTGTGTGCAGTAGTCCAACAAGACCAACACTACACAAACAGCTGTTTGTGGTGTGTTACGCAGTGAGTTTGGTCTGTCAGTGTGAAGCAATACACTAATTACACTACCTGATTGATGTATACACATGCAAGATGTTTTAAAGCACTTTAGGCCTCCAATTTAGCATGCAAATGCAATGTGATTTCTGCCATTAAAACGCTGCTTTGCGTAAAATCTATATTTTTCCCCGGGACTTTTGGCATGTATCCCACTCCTCCATGCAAAAACTCAAATGTTAGACCCCTTGAAACATCTTTGCCATCACTTTTGTGGCCAGCATAAATGTTTCTAGTTTTCAAAGTTCACCTCTCCATTGAAGCCTATTGCGGTTCGCGAAAGTTTGCGCAAACTGAACTTTTGGCGAAGGTTCGCGTTTGAGGTTCGTAAACTGAGGTTCAAGCCATCTCTGGTGACTTGCTTGTGTCATGTGGGCTGCTGCCTAGCTAGGGCTTACATTCGGGGGATGTCTTATATTTCAAGCATGCTAGGAATTCCTGCTAGGGCCTATTCACAGATTTAGGGAAAACACAGTATTTATGTTGCTGTTTTTTTTTACTGTTTGTATTTTTTTTTATTGTCTTTGTTCGTTAACTGGGGGGAAGGGGGGGGGGGGTAGGAGGTTGTAGAAGGGATTAACTTTATTAATTTTTAATTAAAATGTAGCCTGAGTGTATTTTTAACTTTTCGCGACTAGATGCCAATTTTAAAAACGGGTTTATATATATATTTTTTTAAATCTCAAAACCTAAATACAATAAATTGACTATGATAGTTTGAAGTGACCCTAGAGCCAGGGCCGGATTTACCATAAGGCACTGTAGGCACGTGCCTTCAGGCGCCTCATGATGGAAGGGTGGCTCACTCCTCTAACCAAGTGCCCCCCTCCCTCCTTCCCTATGCAGAGCCCTGAGCAGAGTGTAAATGAGAGGTTACTCGCCCAGCTCTCAGCATTTCACTGACGAGATCTCCCATCACTCAGGGGCACCTCTAGCTACTTAATACTGAGGTTCCTCCAGCTACCTAATACTTGGGGGCACCTCTAGCTACTTAATATTGGGGCTAGCTCGGGCTACCTAATGCTCAGGGGCACCTGTAGCTACCTATAACAGGTAAGGGAGAAGTGACAGCTGGGTCAGCCAGCACACTTGTGGTGAGGTTCAGCGGGTGTTTGCAGGCGGGCCAGTAAAAAAGGGCGCACTTGGCTAGTGGACAAAAACGCCGCCGCCATAGACTACAATGCAAAATATCGGCTATTGGGCGTCCCGACATAAAAAAAGGAAGCCCGAGAAATAGCGGTTGCAGGGATTGTGTTAACAAAAGTTTTCGTTTACAGAATAAGGTTTATAACAAATATCGTTTACAAGTTCGTTTTGACTTTGTGTTATACTTATTTTTCGTTTTTTAAATTTCGCTTATAGGAGCTTTTACTTATTTTACCGTTTTTAAAACTTCGCTTAACCACTTTACCCCCGTGCGTATGGATTTCTCCGCCCCTTTTTCCATCCTTTCACCCCCAGGGACGGAGAAATCCGTACTTTGCGCACTCCCGCCGCTGTCCGCGCTCCCGCTCGTAAACACGCCGCCCGCCGCTAGTAAACACGCCGCCGCCCGCTCGCCCAGAGATCAACGAACGGGAAAATCCATTCCCGTTCGTTGATCTAAGCCCCGCAATGATCTGCTGCCGCTCGGCTGAGCAGCGCGATCATTGTGAAAAAATAACAAAGTCCCAGCCTCTTTCTACTTCCTGCAAGCGTCCGGAAGGACGCTTGCAGGTCGCATGAAACAAATTGGTAATGTTGCCATCTTGTGGCCAAATAGTAAAACTACACCCTAACCATTTTTTACACACAAATAAACTTGTTTTACACAAAAAATTAACTCCTTACCTCCCACACTCCCCAATTATTTTTTTTTTGTAATTAAAAAAAAAATAAAAAATTTACAATTTAAAAAAAATACATAAATAGTTACCTTAGGGACTGAACTTTTTAAATATTTATGTCAAGAGGGTATAACACTGTTACTTTATAAACTATGGGCTTGTAATTAGGGATGGACGCAAAACTGAAAAAAATGCACCTTTATTTCCAACTAAAATATTGGCGGCAAACATTGTGATAGGGACATAATTTAAACGGTTTTATAACCGGGATAAATAGGTATATACATTTAATGGGTTTTAATTACAGTAGCATGCATTATTTAAAAACTGTAAAGGCCGAAAACTGAAAAATAATACATTTTTTCCCACATTTTTTCCTATTTTTCCATTAAAACACATTTAGAATAAAATTATTCTTGGCATAATGTCCCACCTAAAGAAAGCCTAATTGGTGGCGAAAAAAACAAGATATAGTTCATTTCATTGCGATAAGTAATGATAAAATTATAGACGAATGAATGGAAGGAGCGCTGAAAGGTGAAAATTGCTCTGGTGGTCAGGGGGTAAAACCCCTCAGTTGGGAAGTGGTTAAAGGACTGTAACAAGTACATTTTCGTTTACACTTATACTGTCATTTAAAATTCATTTTCATAATATCGGTTGCAGGGATCGTGTTAACAAAAGTTTTCGTTTACAAAATAAGGTTTATAACAAATATCGTTTACAAGTTCGTTTTGACTTTGTGTTATACTTATTTTTCGTTTTTTAAATTTCGCTTATAGGAGCTTTTACTTATTTTACCGTTTTGAAAACTTCGCTTAAAGGACCGTAACAAGTACATTTTCGTTTACACTTATTTTGTCATTTAAAGTTTGTTTTCATATGTATAATGCTTAAATATTGTTTTCAACCTTATTCTATTAGAAATACATCGCTTTTGGTATTAACTTTGTTTTTCACACTCATAGGGCTTGATTCACAAGTAACTGTTAGCACACTAGTGAAAAGCCCATTATCACGCCTAAACTCAGTTTAGGCGTGATAAAATAAACTCGTGTTTATGCGCGCAACGCCATTAAACCCTATGTGACATTTCGTGCGCACCGGACTTTGCGCGCACCGGACTTTGCGCGCGAGTTTTTCCCTCAAAGCAGTGCTAACCTACTTAGTGCAATGATTATCATGCCCAAAAGTCTTTAGGCGTGCTAACTAGGTCAGCACCGCTTTGTGAATCAAGCCCATAATGCGTCGATTATAGTTTTATTAACTTATTAATATATCGCTCTTAATATTACTGTTATTTTAAGAAATTCTAATGCGTACATGATTGTAAGGCTATTTATTCTATTATATCTACTATATATATATATATATATATATATATATATATATATATATATATATATATATATATATATATATATATAATATTATTAATGTGTATGTGTTTTTAAGGCTATTTATTCTATTACAAATGCATAAATTATTCTATTCATGTTATTTATAGTGAAGTATTTTAACTGGTTCACCACCGCTGTGCCTAAAATCTCATGCATCCGAGCAACGTTCACCTCCCATTCATTCGCCTATAACTTTATTGCTACTTATCACAATGAATTGATCTATATCTTATTTTTTCCGCCACTAATTAGGCTTTCTTTGGGTAGTTCATTTTGCTAAGATGTATCTTTTTCTAAATCTATTTTAACAGGAAGATTAAGAAAGAAATGAAAAAAATTCATTATTTCTCAGTTTTTGGCCATTATAGTTTGAAATTAATATACGCTACCGTAATTAAAACTCATGTATTGTATTTGCCCATCTGTCCCGGTTATTACACCGTGTAAACGATGTCCCTATCACAATTTATGGTGCCGATATTTCATTTAGAAATAAAGGTGCATTTTTTCAATTTGCGTCTATTTATAAGCTTATAATTTTAAGTAATATAATAACATACTCTCTTGACATGCATATTTAAAAAGGTTCAGACCCTTGGGTAACTATTTATGTTGTTCTTGGTTTTTTTTATTGTGTTTTTTTTATTTTTTTGTTTATAAAAAATGTATGTGGGTAATTTTTGGTGTGGGAGGGAAACTGCTTACTGTATTTTAAATGTAAAATAATATAATTAATTTAATTAAATTAAAAATGTATGTGGGTACAGTTTACTATTTGGCCACAAGATGGCCACAGTGAAAAAAGTCCTGGATGCGAACGATCTCGCATCCAGGAACTAAAAATCAGAGGAGAAGTTTCCTGGGGGCAGAAATACCGCGCTCTCTGGATAGAACACATCGGTATTTCTGCGGGGAAGTTAGATCAGTGAATGGGAATTATATTCCCATTTACTGATCGGGGGGCGGGCGGCGGGTGCGCGCGGGAGCGCGCCCGATCGCGCGAACCACGCAGGGAAAGCAGCAGTGCCTATCTGGACGAGAAAGCTCGTCCAGATAGCCCGAACCGGATAAGGATTAAATATATTATTGTTTATATGTGTGTAAGGGTGTTTATGCAGTGGGGGTGGTTAGGGTTAGGCACCACCAGGGGAGTTTTAGGGTTAGGCACTACCAGGGGGGACTTAGGGTTAGGCACCACCAGGGGGGTCTTAGGGTTAGGCACCACCAGGGGGTCTTAGGGTTAGGCACCACCGGGGGTGGTGGTTAGGGTTAGGCACCACCAGGGGGGTGGTTAGGGTTAGCCACCACCAGGGGGGTCTAGGGGTTAGGGATAGGTACAGGGAGGGTTCTGTGTGAGAGAAGCGTTAGGTATAGTTACAGTACAATATACACCACCAGGGGGTGTTTAGGGTTAGGCACCACCAGGGGGGTCTAGGGGTTATGGATAGGTACAGGGAGAGTTCTGTGTGAGAGTAGGGTTAGGTAGGTATAGTTACAGCACAATATACACCACCAGGGGGGTGGTTAGGGTTAGGCACCACCAGGGGGTTAGGGGTTAGGGATAGGTACAGGGAAGGTTCTGTGTGAGAGTAAGGTTAGGTATAGTTACAGCACAGTATATGTAATATATACAATTTATTAAATGATGTATATTTAAACAAAAAGGGGGTCTAAGGGTTAGGGATAGGGATAGGGAGAGATCTGTGTGAGCCTACAGTTAGGTATAATTGCAGTAAAATATCTGTAAAATCTACCATTGTATTACTATGCTTAATACAAGTGTAAATATTATTTTGTGTTATAGACGCTATTTGACGTTTCATTTCAGAATTCATTTGTTGTTATAGACGGTATTTTGCTGTTTAATTTCCGTTTATTTAACCTATTTAGCACTACATGTTCGTTTACAAGCTATAAACGAAAATTATTGTTTTACATTACAAACTATAATTTCGGCTATATCCCGCGCCCTTTTTTCCAGGCGCCCTTTTTTGATAGGCTCATGAAGGGCGAAGTCTAAGGTGCCAGTAGATCTGTGCCTGTAGGCTCCGGTGAGTTAAATCCAGGCCTGCCTGGAGTCCAACTAAAGCTTGCTGTGAAGTATGCCTGCCTTGTGAACTAGAATCTGCTACACAGGAGCAACAACAGATCTTTATAACCTTGTAGATATGCCTTGCTGCATGAAAGACTGCTGATATGAAAATCACCTTTCCATCCAAATCAGATAAACGTGCGTCATTATGCAAAGCCCGATTATATGGGCAGCAGCCAGCACCCATATCTCATTTGTTCTGTGCAAATACTTTAAGTAAAGGCTTCCTGGTCAACAAGGAGCCACAGGAGGAAAAATCCTGATGTAAAAGAGTTTTATTACAACTAGTACTGAGGTACATAAAGCCATAATAATCCTGTTGCAACAGTCAGGAAATGCCTTCTTCACATAATCAAAATCACTCTAAGGAAGATGGTTGCAGGTGTGTTAAAGGATACCTTAGCCCTTCTAAAACTTCAGAAATGGTGGGAGCAGGCATGTGTAGGAGGTTCTCTTCATGCCCACCCCTCCCTCCTGTTCTCCTCTATCACCCCCTCTGTTAAAGCCTAATGTCCCCCCGAATATACTTCCGGGTCAGGAGGGTTGGTGAGCACGGCGCAGGCGCTGCCCATCAATGCGCATCCTTGATCATGCGCCATAAGCAAGGAGAGCTCTGTGATTGCGCACTATGTCACAGAGAGACGGAGGCGCTTATACTGGCTAACACATAGCAGCAGTTCCTCCCTTTATAGCCTGATGAAGTGGGCATAGTCCCAAGAAATGCGTTGCAAGTTGGAGCTGTGAATAAAGTGAGTTTTGCTGATTGACTTGTGTGAGTCTACTGTGGGAGTTAAAGAGAACCTGTACTGAGTAAAAATATTTAAAATAAACACATGAGGTAACTTCAAATGAACATTGCATAGTTACCTTGCCATCAGTTCCTCTCAGAAGCTCACCATTTTCTTCTGACAATAATCCCTTCCAGTTCTGACAATATTTTGTCAGATCTCAAATATCAGTTGCTGTCAGTAAAATATCAGTTGCTGTCAGTTATAGCTGAGAGGAAAACTGTAATGTCCATGTTTCCCTATGGCTCAAGTGGGCAATGTTACAGTTTAACTGTGTGCTGACCAGAAAGCTGTTATGGGTAATGGCCATTTTCAAAATGGAGGACGAAAAATTCCCTTGATCACAGTGAACAAATAGGACGCAGGACAGGAGAAAGACACCGAGGAGTAGACTACATGGAAGGTAAGTATGACTTGTGTATGCTTATTTTGACTTTTCATTTTCAGTTCAGGTTTTCTTTAAAGAGGAGCTGTTAGGTATAAGGTCTCAGAGAAAATAAACACATATATCAGTAGCTAAAGATTGGCTGTACTTACATTACATATGCATTTCACTGTCCACGTTTGGATTTCACAGAATTTGTATATAGTATATGCAGAGATAGATGCTCTTGACAGCTCATGGCAGGCTCCATGTTTTTCTGTCAAATGTGTCATCATGTCCTGCCTGCTTCCTGATCACAGATAAGCTTGTACTTGAACAACACAGTGTGCAGTGAATATTAATGAGCCATGTGGCTAGGAACAATAGCTGACTCCTGCAGTGTACTCTGCCCGAGATTTATCAGTGCTACGCGATTACAAGCTGCTGTAACGTCTCATTAGCAGCCGAGGGGAGAGCCCCAGAATGCTTTGCAGTATGGTATGCGGCTTGCGTCTTCTTAAGAATAACAGCCTTGCTGATAAGCACACATCAAAGGTAACTGAGATTTTTATCTTCACTAATTGCTTTTGGGCTTCCTTCTAAACTGTTTAACACAGGAGAATAGAGGTTTAAATTAGCTTCTGCAGCCTGACAGTTACTCTTTAAGTCCACCCCAACCTCCCTTTGGTGCCTCTGTTATACTGTCTATACTGCACACAAAGTCCACCCCATCCTTTTTTCCTGCCTACGGAGAGCGACTTTTTAGTCCGAGTGAAGTCGAGCCTAATCTCCCCACCTGCAATCACAGTGGTTGACTTAGTGGTAACCCAACCTTGTGAGTACAAAATGTATTATTTAAATATTGTTTAGAATATCTAACGTACTACACTATCAGTAGTTCTCGATCTCCTCTCTTTGCCCTTTTTACAAGCGCAGGACGTCACAGCTACTCTAAGCTAAGTAGTTGTTAAAGACCTGGCAGAGACCTGTTAAATTTATGGTTTGCTTGCTTTTTGTCTCCTACAGAATAACAGCAGCATTCTTTGTGCTACAGTTTAACTCTTTCCTGATTCATTTTAGCAGCAGAGCATCGGACTGTCTTATGCCATCAAAGAAAGCAGGCTGTTTTGTTTTCAAAACATTTTATTAAGTGGTATTTCAGTTTCAACTGTATATAAGAAATGAAATGTTAACCACAATTTTTCATAATACCATGAGGAAATGGTCCTCATGATAATCATGACTATATTCATTCACTAGGTGGGTGAAGGCATTGGTTGAGATTTTCTATTTTGAACAACAGACAGCATCCGATGATACTATGGAAAGTTTTTATCAGTCTTGGTTGATCTGGCTAGATTTCAAAGAGTTGGATAAGTATAAAGAGCTTCTTGATGGGGGTGGTTGGAGTGGAGATCATATGGAAGATATGGGTTAGCTTGTTTCAATAAAGGTTTTCTCGTATATCCCAAGTTCGCAACAGGTATTGGATTAGTTTCAGGTGTTTTTTTTTTCCTCTCTTATCAGTATTACTGTAATTTTGAGGGGGTATGGAGCTCAATTCTGTCAATTCTTTTTAGTTATTTTTTGTTTGTTCGTTTTTGTTCATTTTTATGCATTTGCCTGTTTATCCCTTTGCTAATACAACAGTATGCAGATAGTCGGAAAGCATGACCTTGCAGTTTCTATCCATTCTAGGTCAGTGGACAATTATTATTTCTCAAGGCTTTGCATCAGAGGTCTGACACTTTAATTTCAGACTGTGCTTAGCATCTCTAATCTCACATCTAAGATTTAACGAGAAAATCAGGTAAAAATGGCGCCTATGAAAAATGGTGCACGGTGTTGCCGCTAATTTCTGGGCCGCTTATCGTTATTTAACGTTTAGCTATAAACTATAAAACCTTAAATACCGTTTTGATATCTTTTTATATCTTCACTTTGCAGTTATTTTCATTTGCCATACTAAATCTTATTTGCAATGCCTGATGGAACATTCACTGCGTTACAGTTTTTTAAACAATTTATTATGTTAACTATGATTTATGCTACTTAAAGCGGAATATAACCCTGCATTTCAACTTTGCTCTAAAACATTATTTACAGCATATTATATGCAAAAAGCATTTTTTTTTCACTAGACCAGCATTGGAAGGGTTAAACACAGAGGTTTAAAGTTCCGTGGAGAGATATGCAGAAGTTCAGATTGTTACATTCTATTTAGTTAAATGTATCTATTGAGAAATGTTACACACTCTTTGGATGTCCTCCAGCTCCTTCTCAGTCAGAGAGAGTGAGTCACATTCAACACTTAGATACATTTATGTAAACAAAATGTATCTATGTCAGCTTCGGATGCGTCTGCAGAAATCTCCAGGAACTTTAAAGCTCTGTGTGTAACCCTTCCAATGCTGGTCTAGTAAAAAATATATATAATATACTGTAAATAATGTTTCAGAGCAAAGTTGAAATGCTGGGTTATATTCCACTTCAATCATGTTACACTGTTTGACTATACCCCTGTAAAACGTTAAATACCGTTTTTATTGAAATGAATAAATCTACTGAGATTTACTTAATGATGTGCCTAAAGTTATTTTTAGTTTCTTTACTATTTTGCAAACATCCATATACCGTAAACCAACTGACCGGCATATTTACCTAAATTGGAAGAGTTTCTACCCGGAACACACCAAAAAATCTATTGTTTACAGCCAGGCTCTGAGATATAACCGAATATGTTCTAATTCAGAGGACAGAGACAGACAGCTTATGTCACTACGTAAAATATTCATAGATCAGGGATATCATCCACAAATCGTTGATGATCAAATACACAGAGCAACTTTAAAATCAAGAGAGGAACTGTTGAAGTACACCCCAAAGACTGAAAACAACAGAATCCCAATTGTGGTAACCTACAACCCAAAATTAAAGACACTGAGGAAGATATCGAAAGCCCTACAACCGATACTCCATAAAGACAAACGCCTGAAGGATGTTTTTCCTGATTTACCACTGCTTGCTTTCAGACAACCTCCCAATTTGAGACAAATGATTATCAGAAGTGCATTATCTACACCAGATACTCCAGGCACATTACCCTGCAATAACACAAGGTGTGAGACCTGCCCTTATATCTTGTGCACAAGCCAAATACAAATACCAAACTCACAGAAATATCATCAAATACAAGACCAATTTTCCTGTGAGTCATCCAATGTTGTATACATGATACGCTGCATGAAATGCCCCTCAAGAGGAATCTATATAGGAGAAACAGGACAAAAACTGCGCACAAGAATGAACCATCACCGCTTTAAAATCAATGAAGGTAAAATGGACACACCAGTGGGCCAATACTTCTGCGAACCAGGACACAGCATGCAAGATCTAAAAGTACTTGTTCTTAAGGGTAACTTCAAAAATGATCAATCAAGAAAACGTTCTGAGTACAAATTTATGAAAATGTTCAAGACATTAACAGAAGGTTTAAATTGTGGAACAGGATTCATGACACCTTATGTAACATGATTGATTTGGCTTCATGATCTTCAGAAACCTGCTGGATTTCATGTATGGTTGCACTAACTCACTGGCTCCAGCCTGCTGATCACCTGACACCTAACGGATAAACAGTAACCAGCACAACTGTCATCTTCGTGTTTACCATTTATCTGCATCAGTGTTTTACTTCAGCTTACATCTGGAAATATGCCTGAAGAAGGGGACTAGATCCCAGAAAGCTTGCATCATTTAACTCTATTAGCCATTAAAAGGTATTATTTTTTACAAAACGTTGTTTTTTTCTACCTATATAATTTGTTTGGCTAACACGGTACAGAAACTTTTTTACTATTTGCATTAACTATAAGTAACGCTATTTTAATTATCCTATCCTTATATACTTTTCTTATTTACATATTGTTTGATTTCATCAATTATCTAACTGTTTTTGTCATGTAGGGTTAATGTTTATTTAAAGGGACACTTAAGTCAAACAAAAAAAATGAGTTTTACTCACCTGGGGCTTTCAATAGCCCCCTGCAGCTGTCCGGTGCCCTCGCCGTCTCCCTCTGATCCTCCTGGCCCCGCCGGCAGCCACTTCCTGTTTCGGTGACAGGAGCTGACAGGCTGGGGACGCGAGTGATTCTTCGCGTTCCTGGCCACAATAGCGCCATCTATGCTGCTATAGCATATATCATATACCATATAGCAGCATAGAGGGTGCTAATGTGTCTGGGAACGCAAAGAATCACTCGCGTCCCCAGCCTGTCAGCTCCTGTCACCGAAACAGGAAGTGGCTGCCGGCGGGGCCAGGAGGATCGGAGGGAGACAGCAAGGGCACCGGACAGCTGCAGGGTGCTATTGGAAGCCTTAGGTGAGTAAAACTCATTTTTTTTGTTTGACTTAAGTGTCCCTTCAATGCTAATGGCATGTAATGTTCATCATTGTTCCTCTCATATTTCAGTTATCTTTAGTGTTATAATGTTATTCTTTCTTAATCACGGTGTATTCATTAGGATTTAACGTTAATTAGAGTTCACAGGCAGCACTGTGTACCTCTATGGCAATGATAACTACTGATATGCCGCATAACAGTCACAGGGAATTAAGTTTTAGGGTTAATAAGATTTTACAGCGCTGTGTATTAGTTAGGGATAATTTACCGTATATACTCGCAAGCAAGCCGACCCGCATGTAAGCCGACCCCCCCACTTTTACCCCAAAAAACAGGAAAAAATGATTGACCCTCATGTAAGCCGGGGGTAGGAAACGCTGGCCGCATGATCCCCCCAGTATGTCCCAGTATAGCTAGTATAGTGCCCAGTATAGGTAGGTAGTGCTCAGTATAGCTAGTAAAATGCCCCAGTATAGCTAGTATAGTGCTCAGTATAGCTAGTATAGTGCTCAGTATAGCTAGTATAGTGCTCATTATAGCTAGTATAGTGCTCATTATAGCTAGTATAGTGCTCAGTATAGCCAGTATAGTGCTCAGTATAGCCAGTATAGTGCTCAGTATAGCCAGTATAGTGCTCAGTATAGCCAGTAGTGGTGCTCAAATACCCCTTTTCAAAATTCGAGTTAGGTCGAATTCGAATAGTAAATTATTCGAGATCAGTCGAATATTCGAGTCGAATAATTTTTACTATTCGATTCGACCTCGGAATTCGAGCTCACTATTCGAGTCGGTATTCGAGCTCATTATTCGAGCTGACTATTCGAAATGGCCTTAAATAGCTTCCAACACTTGTTTTGAGGGTGAATGATGCAAGAAACCTCTTTTTTTCCAAGTAACAACAGCAAGTGATTATGTGGGGATGTTCCTTTAAAAAAAAAAAGTTGAAAAGAGAAGTTGTGTCCAGAAATTTGTTCAGTACTGTATATACTTCTTCTTCTTCTTCTTCATCTTCTATATCTTCTTCTTCTTCTTCTATATCTTCTTCTTCTATATCTTCTTCTTCTATATCTTCTTCTATATCTTCTTCTTTTATATTGTCTTCTTCTTCTTATTCTTCATCTTCTTCATCATCATCATCATCTTCTTCATCATCATCTTCTTCTTCTTCATCTTCTTTTTCTTCATCTTCTTCATCTTCTTCTTCATCTTCTTCTTCATCTTCTTCATCTTCTTCTTCATCTTCTTCATCTTCTTCATCTTCTTCTTCTTCTTCTTCTACATCTACTTCATCTCCAACTTCTTCATCTTCTTCTTCTTCTTCATCTTCTTCATCTTCTTCATCATCATCTTCTTCTTCTTCATCTTCTTCTTCTTCATCATCTTCATCTTCTTCTTCATCTTCTTCTTCTTCATCATCTTCATCTTCTTCTTCTTCATCTTCTTCATCTTCTTCATCTTCATCTTCTTCATCTTCTTCTTCTTCTTCTTCTTCTTCATCTTCTTCATCATCATCTTCTTCTTCTTCATCTTCTTTTTCTTCATCTTCTTCATCTTCTTCTTCATCTTCTTCATCTTCTTCTTCATCTTCTTCATCTTCTTCATCTTCTTCTTCTACATCTTCTTCATCTTCTTCTTCTTCTTCTTCTACATCTACTTCATCTTCAACTTCTTCATCTTCTTCTTCTTCTTCATCTTCTTCATCATCTTCATCTTCTTCATCTTCTTCATCTTCTTCATCTTCTTCTTCTTCATCATCTTCATCATCTTCTTCATCTTCTTCTTCTTCATCATCTTCATCTTCTTCTTCTTCATCTTCTTCATCTTCTTCATCTTCATCTTCTTCATCTTCTTCTTCTTCTTCTTCATCTTCTTCATCTTCTTCTTCATCTTCTTCTTCATCTTCTTCATCTTCATCTTCTTCATCTTCTTCATCTTCTTCTTCTTCATCATCTTCATCTTCTTCTTCATCTTCTTCTTCTTCATCATCTTCATCTTCTTCTTCTTCATCTTCTTCTTCTTCATCATCTTCATCTTCTTCTTCTTCATCTTCTTCATCTTCTTCTATATCGTCTTCTTCTTCACTTATTTCTCTTTTCAATTTTTTTTTTTTTAAAGAAATGCAGCTATTTTTGAGCGTAACAAATAGCTGGTGGCGCACGCATGTTGGAAGCGCCATTGTATGTGCTCCCTGGCAGTGGAAACACACAGACAGCAGGAGGTAAATTCAGCAGCAGGAGGAGGAGGATGAGTGTGTGGCAGCAGGCAGTCAATGAGGCAGGCAGCGTGACATAATAGCCCTGGTACCTAGCGGTGATACCAGGGCTGTAAATAAACACAGCAGGCAGGAGGTCCCAGACAGCGGTCGTGCAGCCCACATTGTGTCCAATACACAACTGGGACAACACAGTTTTCAACCCGGGCACCTCAGAAAAATTAAACCTTTTTTTTTTTTTTTTTATGGTTTTGTAGTTTTGGTTTTACAACCAATTACACAGATATAGCTATTTTTTGACGTAATAGCTGGTGGCAGAGTGGCAGCAGAAGGTAAATCTGTGTACCCTGGCGTTGGGAAACACAGACAGACAGACAGCAGCAGCAGCAGCAGGAGGAATGGAGGAGTAATGTGAGCAGCTATTGTTTGACGTAATAGCTGGTGGCAGAGTGGCAGCAGAAGGTAAATCTGTGTACCCTGGCGTTGGGAAACACAGACAGACAGCAGCATCAGCAGGAGGAATGGAGGAGTAGTGTGAGTGTGGCAGCAGGCAGGCAGCGTGACATAATAGCCCTGGTACCTAGCGGTGATACCAGGGCTGTAAATAAACACAGCAGGCAGGAGGTCCCAGACAGCAGTCGTGCAGCCCACATCGTGTCCAATACACAACTGGGACAACACAGTTTTCAACCCGGGCACCTCAGAAAAATTAAACCTTTTTTTTTTTTTTTATGGTTTTGTAGTTTTGGTTTTACAACCAATTACACAGATATAGCTATTTTTTGACGTAATAGCTGGTGGCAGAGTGGCAGCAGAAGGTAAATCTGTGTACCCTGGCGTTGGGAAACACAGACAGACAGACAGCAGCAGCAGCAGCAGGAGGAATGGAGGAGTAATGTGAGCAGCTATTGTTTGACGTAATAGCTGGTGGCAGAGTGGCAGCAGAAGGTAAATCTGTGTACCCTGGCGTTGGGAAACACAGACAGACAGCAGCATCAGCAGGAGGAATGGAGGAGTAGTGTGAGTGTGGCAGCAGGCAGGCAGCGTGACATAATAGCCCTGGTACCTAGCGGTGATACCAGGGCTGTAAATAAACACAGCAGGCAGGAGGTCCCAGACAGCGGTCGTGCAGCCCACATCGTGTCCAATACACAACTGGGACAACACAGTTTTCAACCCGGGCACCTCAGAAAAATTAAACCTTTTTTTTTTTTTATGGTTTTGTAGTTTTGGTTTTACAACCAATTACACAGATATAGCTATTTTTTTGACGTAATAGCTGGTGGCAGAGTGGCAGCAGAAGGTAAATCTGTGTACCCTGGCGTTGGGAAACACAGACAGACAGACAGCAGCAGCAGCAGCAGGAGGAATGAAGGAGTAATGTGAGCAGCTATTGTTTGACGTAATAGCTGGTGGCAGAGTGGCAGCAGAAGGTAAATCTGTGTACCCTGGCGTTGGGAAACACAGACAGACAGCAGCATCAGCAGGAGGAATGGAGGAGTAGTGTGAGTGTGGCAGCAGGCAGGCAGCGTGACATAATAGCCCTGGTACCTAGCGGTGATACCAGGGCTGTAAATAAACACAGCAGGCAGGAGGTCCCAGACAGCGGTCGTGCAGCCCACATTGTGTCCAATACACAACTGGGACAACACAGTTTTCAACCCGGGCACCTCAGAAAAATTAAACCTTTTTTTTTTTTTATGGTTTTGTAGTTTTGGTTTTACAACTAATTACACAGACAGATATAGCTATTGTTTGACGTAATAGCTGGTGGCAGAGTGGCAGCAGAAGGTAAATCTGTGTACCCTGGGGTTGGGAAACACAGACAGACAGCAGCATCATCAGGAGGAATGGAGGAGTAGTGTGAGTGTGGCAGCAGGCAGGCAGCGTGACATAATAGCCCTGGTACCTAGCGGTGATACCAGGCCGTAAATGAACACAACAGGAGGTCCCAGACAGCGGTCGTGCAGCCCACATCGTGTCCAATACACAACTGGGACAACACAGTTTTCAACCCGGGCACCTCAGAAAAATTAAACCTTTTTTTTTTTATGGTTTTGTAGTTTTGTTTGTAAAACAAATTACACAGATATATAGCTATTGTTTGACGTAATAGCTGGTGGCAGAGTGGCAGCAGAAGGTAAATCTGTGTACCCTGGCAGTGGGAAACACAGACAGACAGCAGAAGGGCAGTACACAGCAGCCCACTGTAGGTGTAAAATGTGTGGCTGCAGGCGACGTAATAGTCAAAGTGAACCAGGCTGACTTAGTGAGCAGGAGCCAGGAGGTGGTAAAGGGTGGTAAGGCACATTAACGATGGTTCTTAGCCAGTTCATGTCCCCCTTTCGCCGACAACAGGGGCCAGGAACTCGCCTTCCACCCACGCCTGGTTCATCTTGAGAAACGTCAGTCTGTCCACAGACTTGTGAGACAGACGTGAGCGTTTCTCGGTGACCACACCACCAGCTGCACTGAAGCAGCGCTCGGACAGCACGCTGGAAGGGGGGCAGGACAGCACTTCCAGGGCGTACTGCGCCAGCTCGCTCCAGATCTCCAGGCGCTTGACCCAATACTCCATGGGATCAACAGGGGCATCGCTGTCAAGCCCGCTGTAGGACCCCATGTAGTCAGCCACCATGCGGGTCAGGCGCTGGCTGTGACCGGTGGAGGATGCTGCTGCATGCACCTCCTCTCTAGTCACTGCTGCCGGAGCCTCTACAGTCCTGTAGAGCTCGTGGCTGAGAGACAGCAGGTCTGTGGGGCGCTTGCTGCTGGATGCAGGCACCTGCTGCTGCCTCTGTGCTGGCTGCTGGACAGTGGGGGTGGAAGGCTGGAGGAAGGCTTCCTCCAAGCGCTCAACAAGGGCCTGCTGCAAGCTCCTTATTTGTTGCGCTGGGTCTCCTCCTGCAGGCGGCAGGAACTGGCTCAACTTCCCCTTGAGGCGTGGGTCCAACATCATGCTGATCCAGATGTCCTCCCTCTGCTTCATCTGGATCACCCTGGGGTCTCTGCGCAGGCACGTCAGCATGTGCGCTGCCATTGGGAAGAGGCGGGCCACGTCTGCTGGCACATCGACGGCAGTGCTGCTGTCCTCATCCTCCTCCTCTGCCTCGTCAGCCTCATCCTCTCTCCACCCCCGCACCAACTCAGCTGCACTGTGCTGATCCCCCTCATCAGCAGCAAGGTCAGGGACCTCCACCAAGTCCTCCTCCTCCTCCCCCTCAGAGGTGGACTGTGCAGCTGCTTGCCGCTCCTGCTGGTCCAAGGCTGCCGCTCCCTGTTCCAGCAAAGCATCGAGGGCCCTGTTCAGCAGACAAACCAGGGGCACCCACTCGCAGACCATAGCATGGTCCCTGCTCACCATGTTAGTGGCCTGCAGAAAGGGAGCCAGCACTAAGCACACCTGCTGCATGTGCCTCCAGTCATCATCGGGGACGATGGACGGGATGTTGCTGGTCTTGTCCCTTCTCTGAGCGGCGGAAACAGTGGCCAGGGCAAGGTACTGTTTGACAGCGCGCTTCTGTTCAACCAGACGCTCCAACATCGCCAGGGTGGAGTTCCAGCGAGTCGGAACGTCAAGGATCAGCCGATGGCGTGGCAGATCCAGCTCCTTTTGCACGTCTTCCAGGCTCGCACAGGCTGCAGCCGAGCGCCGGAAGTGACGCACAACGTTCCTTGCCGTTTCCAGCAGTTCGCCCATCCCCTGGTAGGTGCGCAAGAACTTCTGCACCACCAGGTTCAGCACGTGGGCAAGACAGGGGATGTGGGTCAGGTTTCCCCTGTCTATTGCGGCAACCAGATTGGCCCCATTGTCGGCCACCACCTCTCCGACTCTGAGGCCTCTGGGGGTCAGCCAAATCCTCTCCTGCTCCTGGAGTTTGGCCAACACATGGGTTGCCGTCAGCTTGGTCTTCCCAAGGCTGACCAAGTGCAGCAGCGCTTGGCAGTGGCGGGCCTTCACGCTGCTGCTGAGGTGGGGGGTTTGGCCAGGTGTGCCGGAGGATGGCAGAGGATCTGAGGAACCTGCTGCAGTTCCCCTGACCCTGCGGGGTGGCACCACCCACTGTGTTGCTGCTGCTGCTGTGCCCGCTGCTGCTCTCCCATCCTCACCCCCTTCCACCAAGCTGACCCAGTGGACAGTGAAGGACAGGTAGCGGCCTGTCCCGAAGCGGCTGCTCCAGGAGTCCATGGTGACGTGGACCCTTTCACCAACCGCGTGCTCCAGCCCTCGCTCCACATTGGCCATCACAAAGCGGTGCAGTGCAGGAATGGCCTTGCGGGAGAAAAAGTGTCTGCTGGGGAGCTGCCAGTCTGGGGCTGCGCAAGCAAGCTGCGCACGAATGTCGCTCCCCTCCTGCACGAGCGTGTACGGCAGGAGTTGGGAGCACATGGCCCGTGCCAGCAAGCCGTTCAGCTGCCGCACGCGACGGCTGCTGGGAGGCAGAGCCCTAACCACCCCCTGGAAGGACTCGCTCAAAAGGCTCTGGCGTGGCCTTTTGCTGGCACGGGAATCAGCAGACACAGCGGAGGAGGCCACTGAGGACTGGCTGCCAGAACAGGCCTCAGTGTCGGCGGCAGGAGTTGCAGAGGGGGGAGGAGCAGTGCGTTTCCGCACTCCTGCTGGTGCTGCTGGAGGAGCAGGAGGGCGGGTGGCTGCTGTTGCTGCTGCTGCTGCTGAAGGCTGTGCAGTGATGGGTGTGGTGCCACTGCCAGCACCAGATGCCTTCAGCCTCTGGAACTCCTCATGCTGGTGGAAATGTTTAGCCGCAAGGTGGTTGATGAGCGAGCTGGTGCAGAACTTTAAGGGGTCTGCACCTCTGCTCAACTTCCGCTGACAGTGGTTGCAAGTGGCGTACTTGCTGTACACAGTGGGCATGGTGAAATATCGCCAGATTGGTGACTTAAACATCCCCCTACGGCATGGAAGCGCTGCTGCCTGTCTCCCTGTG
Source organism: Hyperolius riggenbachi (assembly GCF_040937935.1). Lineage (NCBI taxonomy): Eukaryota > Metazoa > Chordata > Amphibia > Anura > Hyperoliidae > Hyperolius > Hyperolius riggenbachi. Next base: position 32,248,908 of record NC_090654.1, read on the forward strand.
GTGGTTGGGGGGGGGGCTTGGGGGGCTTGGGTGCGGCTGGTGGTGGTACTGGCAGATGCTGCTGCTGCTGCTGCTGAGCCTGAGACACCAGCAGGCTGTGGGACCTGCCTACTGCTGCTGCCAATGCTTGCAATGATGCGCCTCCTTGCAAGGCCCACAAGAGCATCCTCCTCGTCCTCCTCAGAGCTGCTGAGGACGACATCCCCAGGAGGTGGTGGCACCCAGTCTCTGTCTGTCACCGGGTCATCATCATCCTCCCCCTCCTGAAACATGTCCTGCTGGGATGAGGACCCCCCAAACTCCTCTCCTGATGCATTGATGGGCTGCTTGACTGTCGCCACAGTCTTGCTGTCCAATCCCTCATCCCCCAAAGTGCCCATCAGCATCTCCTCCTCAAAATCGCCAACAACAGCAGACAATTGACTCATGATGCCTGGGGTCAAAAGACTGCTGAATGACAGGTCGCCAACTGACGGTGAACTGGCCTCCTCCCCAGGCCCTGCTGGGCGGCTGCTGCGAACAGGGGTGGTGGTGGTGGTGGTGGTGGTGAGGGTGGAGGCCTCGGATGCAGAGCTGATGGCGGGCTGCTCATCCTCCGTCATGAGTTGCACCACAGTGTCTGCATCCTTTTCCTCAATGGGACGTTTCCGACCCGGCTGGAGGAAAATGGGAGCAGGTGCTACACGCTGCTGCTGCTGTGTCTCTGCAGCGTGAGTTGCAGATGCTCCTGCTGGGCGGCGCCCAAGGCGTCCACGGCCAGTGGCTATGGGAGGAATGTTAGCCACTGACGCTGCTGCTGCTGCGGAACTGTGCATGGTGGCGCGCCCGCGGCCGCGGCTTGCCACAATGCTGCTCCCTCTCCTCCTGATTCCCTTGCTGCCCTTGCCCTTGCCCAAACCGCGCTGGCTGCCACTTCCAGACATCTTCAATGTTTTGGGCGTATAGACAAAAGTTTTTTAAAAGGGCGGGTGAAAAGTGGGGTACTTTAATGAGGTGAGTTGGTTGGTTGGTGAGGTGACTGAGTGAGTGTCCCCTAGTACAGTAAGTAAGTAGTAACAGTCAGGAAGTACAACTAGCAGTTACAATAATCAGTAGTAATCACAAGTAAATTTAGTGTGTGTACACTCAGACAGTGAGTGCACGCACGCAGGAGCTAGTAGCCTATGAACACAGTGACTGAGTGTCCTAGACTCCTAGTACAGTAAGAGTAAGTAGTAACAGTAAGTAGAACTAACTAATTACAATAATCAATCAGCGATCAGAAGGAAATGGAGTGTGGGTGTGTGTACACTCAGACAGTGAGTGCACGCACGCAGGAGCTAGTAGCCTATGAACACAGTGACTGAGTGTCCTAGACTCCTAGTACAGTAAGAGTAAGTAGTAACAGTAAGTAGAACTAACTAATTACAATAATCAATCAGCGATCAGAAGGAAATAGAGTGTGTGTTGTGTGTGTACACTCAGACAGTGAGTGCACGCACGCAGGAGCTAGTAGCCTATGAACAGTGACTGAGTGTCCTAGACTCCTAGTACAGCAAGAGTAATTAGTAACAGTAAGTAGAACTAACTAATTACAATAATCAATCAGCGATCAGAAGGAAATAGAGTGTGTGTTGTGTGTGTACACTCAGACAGTGAGTGCACGCACGCAGGAGCTAGTAGCCTATGAACACAGTGACTGAGTGTCCTAGACTCCTAGTACAGTAAGAGTAAGTAGTAACAGTAAGTAAGTAGAACTAACTAATTACGATAATCAATCAGCGATCAGAAGGAAATAGAGTGTGTGTTGTGTGTGTACACTCAGACAGTGAGTGCACGCACGCAGGAGCTAGTAGCCTATGGACAGTGACTGAGTGTCCTAGACTCCTAGTACAGTAAGAGTAAGTAGTAACAGTAAGTACAACTAACTAATTACGATAATCAATCAGCGATCAGAAGGAAATGGAGTGTGGGTGTGTGTACACTCAGACAGTGAGTGCACGCACGCAGGAGCTAGTAGCCTATGAACACAGTGACTGAGTGTCCTAGACTTCTAGTACAGTAAGAGTAAGTAGTAACAGTAAGTACAACTAACTAATTACGATAATCAATCAGCGATCAGAAGGAAATAGAGTGTGTGTTGTGTGTGTACACTCAGACAGTGAGTGCACGCACGCAGGAGCTAGTAGCCTATGAACAGTGACTGAGTGTCCTAGACTCCTAGTACAGCAAGAGTAATTAGTAACAGTAAGTAGAACTAACTAATTACAATAATCAATCAGCGATCAGAAGGAAATAGAGTGTGTGTTGTGTGTGTACACTCAGACAGTGAGTGCACGCACGCACGCAGGAGCTAGTAGCCTATGAACACAGTGACTGAGTGTCCTAGACTCCTAGTACAGTAAGAGTAAGTAGTAACAGTAAGTAAGTAGAACTAACTAATTACGATAATCAATCAGCGATCAGAAGGAAATAGAGTGTGTGTTGTGTGTGTACACTCAGACAGTGAGTGCACGCACGCAGGAGCTAGTAGCCTATGGACAGTGACTGAGTGTCCTAGACTCCTAGTACAGTAAGAGTAAGTAGTAACAGTAAGTAGAACTAACTAATTACGATAATCAATCAGCGATCAGAAGGAAATAGAGTGTGTGTTGTGTGTGTACACTCAGACAGTGAGTGCACGCACGCAGGAGCTAGTAGCCTATGAACACAGTGACTGAGTGTCCTAGACTCCTAGTACAGTAAGAGTAAGTAGTAACAGTAAGTAGAACTAACTAATTACAATAATCAATCAGCGATCAGAAGGAAATGGAGTGTGGGTGTGTGTACACTCAGACAGTGAGTGCACGCACGCAGGAGCTAGTAGCCTATGAACACAGTGACTGAGTGTCCTAGACTCCTAGTACAGTAAGAGTAAGTAGTAACAGTAAGTAGAACTAACTAATTACGATAATCAATCAGCGATCAGAAGGAAATAGAGTGTGGGTGGTGTGTGTACACTCAGACAGTGAGTGCACGCACGCAGGAGCTAGTAGCCTATGGACAGTGACTGAGTGTCCTAGACTCCTAGTACAGTAAGAGTAAGTAGTAACAGTAAGTACAACTAACTAATTACGATAATCAATCAGCGATCAGAAGGAAATGGAGTGTGGGTGTGTGTACACTCAGACAGTGAGTGCACGCACGCAGGAGCTAGTAGCCTATGAACACAGTGACTGAGTGTCCTAGACTCCTAGTACAGTAAGAGTAAGTAGTAACAGTAAGTAGAACTAACTAATTACAATAATCAATCAGCGATCAGAAGGAAATGGAGTGTGGGTGTGTGTACACTCAGACAGTGAGTGCACGCACGCAGGAGCTAGTAACCTATGAACACAGTGACTGAGTGTCCTAGACTCCTAGTACAGTAAGAGTAAGTAGTAACAGTAAGTAAAACTAACTAATTACGATAATCAATCAGCGATCAGAAGGAAATAGAGTGTGTGTTGTGTGTGTACACTCAGACAGTGAGTGCAGTGCGCACACGCAGGAGCTAGTAGCCTATATGAACAGTGACAGTGAGTGTCCCTACGGGTACAGTAAGAGTAAGTAGTAAGTAAGTACAACTAACTAACAATAATCTATCAGTAATCAGAAGGAAATAGAGTGTGTGTACACACAGACAGTGAGTGAGTGCACACACGCAGGAGCTAGCTAGTAGCCTATAAACAGTGACAGTCAGTGAGTGTCCTACTCCTAGTACAGTATAACTACAATACTATTAGTAAAGGACAGCAGAAATACTGGTATAGATGAGAGAAATAAACAGAGGACAGCTGCCCACAGAGGCAAGGCCCCCCTGAGGCCTAAACCTGTAAGCTTGCAGCAGCTGCCTGTCTCTAATGTAACACACAAGCTACTAACTAAAATACAATGTCTATCTAACTAACAACAATATAGGTGTGTATAGGAGGTGTATGTGAGCAAAAACGCTAGGTAAATGACCACAATAGAGCTCTTGCTAAGCCAAAGCACAAAGGAGCAACTCTCTCTCTGTACAAGTCTCAGGCAAGCACGGAGAAACGTAACATGGCGGCCGCTATTTATAGGGTAGGGGCTGGCCAGGGTCCCCCTCTGTGGTTGGCTGCCGTCAGAGGGCCTGGGAGCCCTCTGATTGGCTCTAAGGACATCAATCTGGGCTATGACGCTATTCGAGCTCGGTACCGAGCTCGAATAGCACCGGGTTGCTCGAATAGCTCGAATAGTGAATGGGCTATTCGAGTGTACTCGGATAGCCCATTCGAATAGCTCCAGCTATTCGGAGCTCGAATACCGAGCTCGAATAGCTGAAAAAGAGCTCGAATATTCGAGCTACTCGAATATTCGAGCTCTGCTGAGCACCACTGCTTTTTATTCCGTGCACCATAATTGAACATTAATCATGTTAAATAAACGTTAAGGCTATGTTTTCTATGCGGCGTCATTTTTAAACATCGGTGCTGTGCTCCGTTTTTCTCTGACCCAAAGATTTAACGAGAAAATAATGACTATAGACATAGAGAAAAAAATGCAAGAAAGTTAACTTGTATAAAGATTAACAAGTAACTTGCCTTCTTTTATATCCAGCCATATCTATATAGACTTAAAGAGAATCTGTAGTAAACATAAAAAACAGATACTCAACTAAGGAGAGGGAAGGCTTTAGGTACTATAGGGCCTTCTTGGTCTCCTCACGGTTCCTGTGTTCCAGCGATGGAGCCCCGGTTCAAATCTCCCACCGCCTGAGCCTTTTGAAGTCTTCGGGAGCACTCGGGCTCCCGAAGATGGGCGGCTCAGTACTGCGCACGCATGAGTGTGCACGCTCCTCACGCGTGCGCAGTACGGAGTGGACCGTCTTCAGTAGGCCCAAGTGCTTCTGAAGACTCCTGATCCTGAAGCCCACCAGAAGTGGAAAAGAGCAGTCTACAACTCATAGGAGCCTGCGGGAGAATGCAGGGACCATGAGAAGATGGATCTATAGGACCCAGAGCCTTCACTCACCTTTGGTGATTATCTGTTTTTTATTTTTATTTTCACTTCAGATTCTCATTAACACAGTTAGATTACACTAGGGAAGGGAGGATCCTGCCAGAGGCTTCGAATCTAAGGGGGTGTGGTGGAAACACTAGGTGGGGCTGTGAAATAAATATTTAGTAGAGAGTTACTGTGTGGTAGGGGGTGGGTAGGCCATCTTAAAGAGGTGGGTTTTGAGGGCTTGCTTGAATGTGTTGAAGGAGGGAGCATGGGCATCTGATGGGCGGTGGAAGGGCATTCAAGAGGGTGGGGGCAGCTCTTGAGAAATCCTGCAGGCACGCATGGGAGTGGGAAATAAGTGGGGCGGTGAGGCGAAGGTCATTGGAGGATTGGATGGGACGACCTGGTGTATTCCTGTGAACAAGCTCCGAGATGTAGGTAGGGCAGGTTTTGTGCACAGATTTATACGCCAAGCAAAGAATATTGAAGCTTATCCTGAAACGGATAGGGAGCCAGTGCAGGGATTTACAGAGGGGAGATGTGGATGCAGAGCTGTGCGAAGAGTGGAGGAGTCTTGCAGACACGTTCATAACATAACTGATTGAAGGGGGGCAATCAGGGGTGCTCGGATAGTACTTTTTAAAACCCAAATTGATCTGGATATCCGAATCCAACCGTTTAGATATCCGAACGTATTATCCGCGGATATCCCGACCTATTCGGATATCTGGATAGAAAAAACAGAAGTGCCCTTTAAAAAGCTTTAAAAGGGATTTTTAAGGTAAATTAGGCATGTATCATCATTATTTTGCACAGGGGAACACTAATTGATGATGTGGGGACTTCAAATCGCCCCCCCCCTCCCAAAAAAAAAGGCTGGCAATTAACATCAGGACTAGGTTCCAGACAGCAGTTGTGCAGCCCACATTGTGTCCAAAGTCCAACCGCACAACTGGGACATGACAGTTTTTAGCCCAGACACCTCCAAAAAATTATGCAGCAATTGTGTTTTGGGTTAAATATAGGCATAGCTCCCAACTGTCGCTCTTTCGGAGGGACAGTCCCTCTTTGGGACCCCTGTCCCTCTGTCCCTTTTTCCTCTTCATTTGTCCCTCTTTCAGGACTTTGTCCCTCTCTCTATGTAAATATATATATTCTCTACTAAAAAATGTGTATGATTGACTCTAAACTTTATTCCCAGCCTTTAAATTGATATATTACTAGTTTTAAAATGTTAATATGAAGGAAAATGAACCAGGATATAAAGCAGGGGCGCCTCTGGCCATTTTGTCACTCCAGGCGAGAAAGCTTGTGGCGCCCCACCCCCCTCCCTCCCTGGTTTAATGCTGGGGATACACGGTACGTTTCTGTACCGTGTATCGACCAGCTGATCCGGCCAGCTGATAATATTCAGCTGGCCCGATCATGCCGCTCGACCCTCGCCCGCTCGATTCCCGCCGGCGGACAATGGCAGGGAATCGTCCCCCACAGATCAAATGCAGATATGTCCCCCATAGATCAAATGCACATAACACGTCGTCCCCCCACAGATCAAATCCAGATATGTCCCCCATAGATTAAATGCACATAACACGTCGTCCCCCACAGATCAAATGCAGATATGTCCCCCATAGATCAAATGCACATAACACGTCGTCCCCCCACAGATCAAATCCAGATATGTCCCCCATAGATTAAATGCACATAACACGTCGTCCCCCACAGATCAAATCCAGATATGTCCCCCATAGATTAAATGCACATAACACGTCGTCCCCCACAGATCAAATGCAGATATGTCCCCCATAGATCAAATGCACATAACACGTCGTCCACCACAGATCAAATGCAGATATGTCCCCCATAGATCAAATGCACATAACACGTCGTCCACCACAGATCAAATGCACATAACATGTCGTCCCCCACAGATCAAATGCACATAACACGTCATTCCCCACAGATCAAATGCAGATATGTCCCCCATAGATCAAATGCACATAACATGTCGTCCCCCACAGATCAAATGCACATAACACGTCATTCCCCACAGATCAAATGCAGATATGTCCCCCATAGATCAAATGCACATAACACGTCGTCCTCCACAGATCAAATGCAGATATGTCCCCCATAGATCAAATGCACATAACACGTCGTCCCCCACAGATCAAATCCAGATATGTCCCCAATAGATTAAATGCACATAACACATCCCCCACAGATCAAATCCAGATATGTCCCCCATAGATTAAATGCACATAACACGTCCCCCACAGATCAAATCCAGATATGTCCTCCATAGCAAGACGGACCAGGGGGCTGGGCGGGGGCGTGTGTGCGTGCAGCGGGCGTGTGCGCGTATGGTGCGTGGTCGCGCAGTGGGCAGCCACTTGCATGCGTGCTGACTGTGCGGCGGTTGTAACAGGGGAGGGGAGGGAGTTCAGACACAGACCTAGAGCCCGTTTTTAAACGGGCTTAGGTCTACTAGTAATAATAACAATAATAATATGGTAGGACATTACACTATGACTATGGTAGAAATTAGATTGTGAGCTCCACTAACAGCAGTCAGTGACATGACTATGTACTCTGTAAAGTGCTCCAGAAGATGTCAGTGCTCTATAATTACATAATAATATGGTAGGACATAAGACTATGACTATGATAGGATTAGATTGTGAGCTCCTCTAAGGACAGTCACTGACATGACTATGTACTCTGTAATGTGCTGCAGAAAATGTCAGTGCTATATAAATACATAATAATAATATGGTAGGACATTACACTATGACTATGGTAGGATTAGATTGTGAGCTCCTCTGAGGACAGTCACTGACATGACTATGTACTCTGTAATGTGCTGTAGAAAATGTCAGTGCTATATAAATACATAATAATAATATGGTAGGACATTAGACTATGACTATGGTAGGATTAGATTGTGAGCTCCTCTGAGGACAGTCAGTGACATGACTATGTACTCTGTAATGTGCTGCAGAAAATGTCAGTGCTATATAAATACATAATAATAATATGGTAGGACATAAGACTATGACTATGATAGGATTAGATTGTGAGCTCCTCTGAGCACAGTCACTGACATGACTATGTACTCTGTAATGTGCTGCAGAAAATGTCAGTGCTATATAAATACATAATAATAATATGGTAGGACATTGGGGAGAGGTCACTTGGTGCTGTTTGGGGGAGAAGGGGCAGGAAAGATTATTGGGTGCTGCTGGGGGGCTCAAGAGAGGTCACTGGGTGCTGCTGGAGGTTGGGAAGAGAACAGTGGGTGCTGCTGGGGATGGGGGTCAGGAGAAGTAACTGGGTGCTGCTGGGGGGTCAGGAGAGGACACTGGGTGTTGATTTAGGGTCAGGAGAGGACATTGGGTGTTGATTTAGGGTCAGGAGAGGACATTGGGTGTTGATTTGGGGTCAGGAGAGGGCACTGAGTGTTGATTGGGGGTCAGGAGAGGTCACTGAGTGCTGCTGGGGGTCATTGGATGCTGCTGAGGGGGTCAAATGAGGTCACTGGGTGCTCCTGGGGAAGGGGGGGTGATCAGGAGAGGTCAATGGGTGCTGCTGGGGGGGATCAGGAGAGGCCATCATTGGGTGCTGCTGGGGGGGGCAGGAATCAGGAGAGGTAACTGGGTGGGTGCTGCTTGGGGGTCAGGAGAGGTCACTGGGTGCTACTGGGGGTTGGGAAGAAGTTACGTGCTGCCTGGGGGGTGTTAGTCAGGAGAGGTCACTGGGTGATGCTGGCCTGGGGTGGTTCTGGTGGTGGAGTGGAGGCACCATCTTACCGGCTGCTGACAGCATCCCAGTCTTCATTCCTGCCACCACTAGCATTCCTGTCACGGTCATAGTCGGGTGGGGGCGGAGCTTCGATCCGGTGGGGGCGGAGCTTCGATCCGGTGGGGGCGGAGCTTCGATTCGGTGGGGGCGGAGCTTCCCACGGCCGTGGCTTCATCTGCGTGCAACTGAAGAACCTGGAACCAGGCCAATATCTCCTCCCCTTCCCTCTCTGAGTCGCAGCATGACCCGGGGGAAGCCTATGGTGGAGGATTTAGCAGTTTCTTCCATTCTTCGTCACGCTGCGAGGGGGGCGGGGCACCTTTAGCTACGCATGCTTTCCACCATGCCTCTCCACCTTCCGCTGCAAGACACACACACCTCTCTTCCTAGCAGGTCCAGTGTAGCTGCTGTTTCACTATGTTGACATAGTGGCGGCAGAGAGATAAACTTGCCCGCGGCTTTAAAGGGGCCATGCCGCGGGTAATTTTAATGACAGAGCGCGCCCTGTGCATTGTGGGTGCTCCAGGCAGTTGCCTGGAATGCCAGTGCCTAGAGGCGCCCCTGATATAAAGGACCAGTGTGGTTTGAATTATAAAACAACATATTTTTCTTATGAAATCTTTAAGGTATGTGAGACTATGGTTGTGAAAGGGGTGTGGCAGGGGAGGCCAGAGACCTTTTCAAGGGGAGGCCAGAAAGGAGGGAGTTACAGTAATGAAGGCGGGAGATGATGAGGGCATGGCTGAGCAGCTTGGTCATGTCCGGGGTTAAGCAGGAATCTTGGAGATATTACGGAGGTGGAAATTGCAGGTTCTGGTAATGAAGGGATGACATTTTGAATTTTTTCATGTTGCTGTTAATATTATTGTTAATGTTATTTATGGCTGTGTGAACAAAGGGAGAAAAACCAAAAAGTTGCACCAGGATATGCTAATAATATGTTACCTTAATTAATCACATGAAAGTATTAAAAAACATAAAAACAGAGTGAAGGCTCTGGCGGACAATAATAAAGTATCATTCCATAAAAACAAAGTGAAGCAGGGGCAAACCCAGGATTTTCAAGGGGGGGGGGGGATTCCTGAAAGGTCTCCCTCAGCCACGCACAATACAGTATAATAATATGGTAGGACATCATGCTGGGTACACATAATGCAATTTCCTGTTGGACTGACAGGATCTGACAATTATTTCCTAAATGTTCAATCTGCTCCCGATCGATGGGATCAACGGGATCGTTCAGGAGCAGTTTGGATACAGATAATAATGAGGACAGCTGACAATGCTAATGATGATGAAAGTGAAGCATTCACACAGCTGTGCGCATACCTGACTCGGTTAAGTTCCCCAGAGCTGCTTCATGCTGTGCACACACGCTGCTGCTCCATGCTCTGTACACACTGCTGCTCCATGCTCTGTACACACACTTCTGCTCCATGCTCTGTACACACGCTGCTGCCCCATGCTCTGTACACACACTGCTGCTCCATCCAAAGTCAACTGTAGCAGGGAAAGAAAGGGGGCAGTGCTGTGAGCTGCAGGATACCTGCAAATATTCTGGGGTCTCAACTTATGCCTGGCTGTCCCCAGACACTGCACCGGCCCTGGTGTGATGGGGGATTCTAGGCATCTGTAACCCCCCCCCCCTGCGTTTGCCTATGTGAAGGGGGAGGGGTATGGCCGCAATAAAAAATGTAGAGTGCCACAATAATTGCATATGTTTGTATCTACCATCAAGGATATATGGGTAATAATGGCAATAATTGCTCCCAATAGAAATACATCTCATAGATAATCATATAATACACCAACCATAAATGTAAATAACATTTAAGAATATACAATCATAAAACCGTACGTGTATTCAATGACGAGAGAAATGGCAAAGTGCAATGTTACATTTATTACTCTGTGCATCAGAGCAATAGGGCAAACCAGCTGCGCCTGCAACGCGCATGTAAATAGTGCAAGTACTGTGCAGAGAGAGACACCAAAGATATAGGAGGGAGTGTATCACACTGAACACAGTGTATGTAGAAAAGTCGTCCCAATGAGGGAAAGAGTATGATCAAAAAGTGACCTCCACAAGTAGAGAGAGGTGAGGAAAGCAAATAGCATGTGAAAAGGAAATGATATTCTATTGGTAAAGAATGAGATGGTGTGGGGAAGGTCTACTACCTGGATGAAGATTGCAAACTAGCACACTAGCCTGCCTGACGCATGTTGTGGGCCACGCCCACTTCCTCAGAGGCACGTCATTTATGGCTATGCTTCCCTGTTATTTTGTTACTGTTATCATTTATGCTGAATTTTATATTATGGAATGTTTGTACGTTAACAGCTGTGGCCGATAATAAAGTATCATTCCAACTGAATAAAATTTGTCATTGGTTTATTTAGAAGGTAGGTTAGATAAGAAGGAATGATAATTTGGAATGAGTAAGTAAGCAGTGATGTCGCGAACCTCCGATTTTTGGTTCGCGAACTTCCGCGGAAGGTTTGGTTCGCGTAAAAGTTCGCGAACCGCAATAGACTTTAATGGGGAGGTGAACTTTGAAAAATAGAAAAAATTATGCTGGCCAGAAAAGTGATGGAAAAGATGTTTCAAGGGGTCTAACACCTGGACCCCCAGGTGGCGGAGTGGGATAGACACCAAAAGTCCCGGGGAAAAATCTGGATTTAACGCAAAGCAGCGTTTTAAGGGCAGAAATCACATTGAATGCTAAAATGTAGGCCTAACGTGCTTTCAAACATCTTGCATGTGTATCCATTAATCAGGGAGTGTAATTAGAGTACTGCTTCACACTGACACACCAAACTCACTGTGTACCGCACCGCAAACAGCTGTTTGCGTAGTGACGGCCGTGCTGGACTGGTGCGCAACATGGCCAGAGTGCAGGCCGTTGTGGTAGCTCAATGATAGAACAACAGTGACTGTCCAGCTGATCAAATTTGGTCTGTCCACAATGAAGCAACGACCTTATTATCTTCTTGTATGTAGGTAGGCATAGGTAGGAGTCCCAATATAGGTAGGTAGGCATAGGTAGGAATCCCAGTATAGGTAGGTAGGCATAGGTAGGTGCCTCAGTAGTTAGCTAGGCATAGGTAGGAGACCCAGTATAGGTAGGTAGGCATAGGTAGGTGTCCCAGTAGTTAGCTAGGCATAGGTAGGAGTCCCAGTATAGGTAGGTAGGCATAGGTAGGTGCCTCAGTAGTTAGCTAGGCATAGGTTGGAGTCCCAGTATAGGTAGGTAGGCATAGGTAGGTGCCTCAGTAGTTAGCTGGGCATAGGTAGGAGACCCAGTATAGGTAAGTAGGCATAGGTAGGTGTCCCAGTAGTTAGCTAGGCATAGGTTGGAGTCCCAGTATAGGTAGGTAGGCATAGGTAGGTGCCTCAGTAGTTAGCTGGGCATAGGTAGGAGTCCCAGTATAGGTAGGTAGGCATAGGTAGGAGTCCCAGTATAGGTAGGTAGGCATAGGTAGGTGTCCCAGTAGTTAGCTAGGCATAGGTAGGAGTCCCAGTATAGGTAGGTAGGCATAGATAGGTGCCTCAGTAGTTAGCTAGACATAGCTAGGAGACCCAGTATAGGTAGGTAGGCATAGGTAGGTGTCCCAGTAGTTAGCTAGGCATAGGTAGGAGTCCCAGTATAGGTAGGTAGGCATAGGTAAGTCCCCTAGTATAGGTATATAGGTAGGTGTCCCCGTATAGGTAAGTAGGTGCCCCAGTAGTTAGTTAGGCATAGGTAGATGTCCCAGTATAGATAGTTAGGCAGGGCCTGCCTGGCACAGTAATAACAATTACCAAGGTCCAGCTGCAACTGATAGGGCTGTATGATGTCAGTGTCAGTGAGCAACACACAAAAAAAAAACACATCAGGAAAACATTAGCTCTCAAAAGAGCTGTTGAGGGGTGCTATTTTAGCAATAACAATCAGCCAGGAGCAACCCAAGAGCCTAACTAATCTTTCCCTAGGAGAACAAATCTGCAGCAGCTCTCCCTAGTCTATAGCAGGCACACAAATGAGTGTCATGGCCAGCGAGCCTGCCTTATATAAGGGGGGGGCTCCAGGGCTTAGTGTAGCCTGAATGGCTACAATGTGCCTGCTGACTGTAATGCAAAGGGTCAAAGTTGACCCTCATAGTGCATTATGGGGTGAATCGAACTTCCGCAACAGTTCGCCTGAGCCAGGCAAACGCGAACCCCCAAAGTTCGCCTGGAACCGTTCGTCGGCGAACCGTTAGCTACATCTCTATAAGTAAGCCAACAGCTGTTTAGGGGTTTAATTAAAGTGGTTAGTGGTGTTTAGTGGTGGACCAGGCGGTGGCATCATTTCACCCACCCAGCCCGCCCCCTTTATCCCACCCACCCAGCCCGCCCCCTTTATCCCACCCACCGACCGCCACTCTGTCAGAATCAGGATCAGAATCAGATTTATTTTGCTAAGTGTGGCAGATGCCGCACCCAGAATTATTTGTGGTAAACATCGGCATTGGACATAGCAGATTACAGACTGTGAAGAAAATAAAATAGTCAAAGTGCAAAGATACATAAAACACAGACAGTGTAAAAACAAGCATGTAGCTATAGGGGGCTGTTTGGCATTTAGCAGTAATGCAAGGTGACCATAAGGCCATGCTAGGAGGACTTGTTGAGTGAGGGGCACTAGTTAAGAAGGAGCACAGCTTGGGGAAAAAAGGAGTTCCTGTGCCTGGAAGTTTTGGTGGGAATAGTTCTGTAACGTCGGCCTGAGTGCATGCAGTTGAAGAAGCGACTGCCAGGGTGGCGGGGATCTTGTGCAATCCTGTTTGCCCTGGTTCTTAGCCTGGATGCATGAAGGAGGTCCAGTGGTGGCAGGGGTGACCCGATTATTCTTTCTGCAGCATAGATCACTCTTTGTAGTTTGTACTTGTCAGCCTGCCCCTCCCCTTTTCCCCCACCCTCATCTCTGTCATCCTGTCCCTTCTCCCTCCCCCGGTAGCCGCATTTGATCCCCGCTTTATGCTGCCTGCAATGCTGGGGGGAAGCGCCAACAGGGGAGCCCGAGGTGAGGGAGGGGGGAGTGGGCCCTCTCGCCACTGCTCTGTGTGACCGCTGTTTTCCCCCTCATGCGCTGCGCCCTCTCCTGCCCCCCAACAAGGCCCTGCCCCCCCCACGGCTGCATCCATTGCAGCCCCGATCATTACGCCTGTTTCTTTGTCTGTACAGAGGTCTCATCATTGGGGTAAGCCAACTCATTTTTTTTTTCGATTTTATCTTGTTTTTAATCCAATTTTATTCTCACTGGGACGCCTCTTTACTCAAATCGTACACAAACACTTTACTAAGCACAATGTTATGGGTAAGCAGTCACCCCCTTTCATCAATAAGGGGAAAGGTGCCTTCTGACTAGTCTAAACCTGCGGAAAGAAACAGTTAAAGTGTACTCGAGGTGGCACAGGAAAAGGCAGATGGGACACAGAGGTATGTTCCCTGGTCCATGACATGACTCTGTGTCCCTTTTGCACTGCTCTCTGCCCCCCCCCCCTGCGCCTCTCTGTACTCTGTAACCCCCCAAAATTGGCAACATTCAGCTTGTCGCCAATCGTGAGGGGTAGGGGCGTCCCTGATCCAGGTACCAAAGATTACAGCAGCTAGGTAGGATAACAGGAGAGCAAAATGGTGGTGTAGTGGTTAGCGCTCTATCCTTGCAGCGCTGGGTCCCTGGTTCAAATCCTAGCCAGGGAACTATATGCATGGAGTTTGTATGTTCCCCTCATGTCTGCGTGGGTTTCCTCTGAGTGCTCCAGTTTCCTCCCACATCCCAAAAACATACAGATAAGCTAATTGTCTTCCCCCTAACATTAGCCCTAGACTACGATACATACACTACACGATAGATACATACATAGACATCTGACTGTGGTAGGGATTAGATTGTGAGCCCTTCTGAGGGACAGTTCAGTGACAAGAAAAAATGAAATGAAAATGCTGGTACTATAGAAATACTAAATAATAGTAATAAAAGTATAGCAGGACAATACACCATGGGAACGCAGTGCTCTGATGTGCTTCAGCGATGCAATACTTTTTTTAGGCTTCATTATTGTCATGTTTTCCCCACACAGTTCAACTAACTGTAAGGCTAGTTACACACCAGGACGTTGCGTTTAGGGGACGTTATAGGGCACATAACGTGCCCCTAGCGCAACGCCTGGTGCTCTCTGATGTGGACGTCAGAGTGAGCCGCGTTGTGCAGCTCACTCTGGCGTCCGTGATGCGCACTCTTGGACGCATGCGGCATCACGTGGTTCCGCCCGGCCAATCGCCGCACAGAGCGGCCGCTCCAGGAAGTAAACACTGCACGTCACACCGTGCAGTGACTATTAATTAGCCATGTGCCTGGCCGCTCCCCACTCCTCCCCAACACTACTGAGCATGTGCAAGCAGTCTAACGCGGCTTAGCCCCGCATAACGCACAGCATGCAGCACTCTCAACGGATGTGCTGCGTTACAGTGTAACGCAACGTGTGCACTGTGAATGGGCTGATTGATTTTTCATTACTGTGCGGTGGGGCTGCGTTACAGGCTGCACTGACGTGCGCCTGTAACGTCTTAGTGTGTAAGCACCCTAAGCCTTTCCTGACCTATTTGCAATTCATTTTTTTCCCCTTAGTTTTCTCCAAGTTGATATTTCCACATCTTGTCAATAAAATGCCTTTTAAACCCCCAGCGAGCAAGAAAATACTCTGAATCTTTCTGACAATACTCTTTCTACTATTTTTAGTACTTTTACAATTGTGAAACGCAGATAAATTATTTTAAAGAGAAGGTGAAAAAGTATCACCTAGGAGAAAACTTAGGAGAAAAAGTGATTTGCCCCTGTAGTGATATCCCCTCTCCTTACCAGTTTTCTCCTAGGTGATATTTTCACAACTTGTAAATAAAATGCTTAGTAAACCACCATCTCAAATTGTTAAAAAGTTAGTTTAAATTGAAGATAAAAAAATTATCTCCCAAGAGAAAATTCAGGAGAAAAAGTGAATTGCATATGGTCGCTTGTCAATAAAATACTTTTTAAACCACCAGCAAGGAAGAAAATACTCAAAATAATGTTTATAGTACTTTTTTTTTTACCTACTTTAGAACTTTTTGCACTTGCAAGTGCTGAAAAATTATTTTAAATACAAAACTAAAAATGATCTCCTAGGTGACAACTCAGGAGAAAAAGTTCATTGTGTATGGGCCTAAATGTATGTACTATACTTGTACATGATTAGAGTCCTGAAAGTGCTGAAAAGTGATTTAAAAAAAAAAAAGTTGAAAAATGATCTCCTAGACAGGGGTGTCAAACTCAAATACAAAGTGGGCCGAAATTGAGCTCTGGCACCAAGTCGTGGGCTGACCTCAATATCTAGTGGCCACCTCTCTCCCTTATATAGGTCCCTGATGTCTAATAGCCACCCTCAACCCCCTATACAGTTCCCTAGTGTCTAGTGCCCACATCCTTCCCCTATACGGTTCCCTGGAGTCTAGTGGACCTCCTCCCTCATCTATACAGTTCCCTGGTGTCTAGTGGACCTCCTCCCTATACAGTTCTCAGGTGATTAGTGGTTCTCCCACCCCTATACAATCCCCTGATGTTTAGTGGTCCTCCCTCCCCTATACAGTTTCCTGGTGTCTAGTGGCCCCTTCCTTCCCCAACACAGTTCCCTGGTGTCTAGTGGCCCTGCCCCTCACTCTCCAATATAGTTCCCTGGTATTTAGTGCTTTCCCCCTCCCCATATGGCTTCTATGGTGATCTAGGGCTTTTCCTCCAACATAGCTTCTCTGGTACTCCTAAGTGGGCCAATCATAATGCAAAGTAGGGAAACCACCTGAGGGCCAAATCTGATTGCTCTGAGGGCCAGATTTGGCCCACGGGCCGGAGTTTGAGTGTATGTCCTAGGAGAACAATCAGGTGAAAAAGTTAATTGCATATGGGCCCTTGTCAATAAAATGACATTTAAACCACCAGCAAGCAAGGAGATACTCAGAATAATTTTGTTAGTACATTTCCATATACCTTTTGGTGCTTTTTCAATTGCCGAGTGCTAGAAAGTTGTTTAAAAAATAAAAAAGAAGTTGAAAAATTACCTCCTAGGAGAAAACTCAGGGGAAATAAATAATTGCTTACGGGCCTAAGTGTAATATGATTCTTTCAAAACTATTCCTCATTATTTTTTTAGATGCCTAATGTGGGATCAGAGATCTCTGTTCCTTTACAAACATTGCATTCTGAGGAAATATCCTAGTATCTGCTCCATCTCCTACACTCCTGCTCTCCCTCCCAAACCCCATCTCCCCACTGCAGAGTCATTCCTTAAAGCGGTATTGTCACCATAAAAATCTAATTTCAACAGCAACTGGTCTGAGTGTATTAAGTGATAAAGATGCTAATCCTGCATTCAAAACTTGCAAAACTTTTTCTGCTGTTATGGTTTGTAGTTAACACATACTTTAGGAGCACTGGCCCTAGTTCCCAACAGTGCCAAAGAGTTAAATGCTGGGAGTTCTTTTTATCTATAATATATTCCTCCTCTTCCATTTACTCCCTGCCTGGCCGCTTATCAGAAACACCCTCTGATTACTTGTGTTTACAAGCAAGGCTGAGGTGATTGGATGTGTAAATAAAAAAAAAGACAGTGCAGTTGTTAGTATACACCTGAGTGGGAGTGTCTGAAGACTCTGGGAGGAGGGCAGCTAATGAATACACAATGAGCAAGAGAAGGGAGGGGGGAAACAAGAGTCAAGGAGGATATGATGTCAGCATTAGCTTGGCAAGATGGCCACTGCCTAGAATAGGATTTTCTGCTTTTCCTTTATAAAATTCACAGGAATCATTACGTGGATAGCACAATACATCTGTTATGTAAGTAGAAGTAGTATTTATCTACTTATATATGTGTTTTTTATTTCTAGGTTAGCATGGGTGTCGCTTGTTCTTTAAAGGGAACCAGAGACGAAGCACACTCATGTATTTTACCATATAAATCAGTGGAAACATTAGAGAAAACACCTACCATGCTTTCTGTTTCATTCTGCACTGCACAGCTTGTTTCTAATCAGCCCTGATAAAATCCCCGACTGAGCATTCAGTCTGGCTTTGCTCAGGAATATTTATAGCTCAGTCTGTGTTCTCTGGTGCCTTTTCAAGTCCAAGCCTGCCCCCTACTGGCTCTGCTCAGGAACCATTATAGCTGAGTCATTATAGCAAAGCCAGACTGAATGCTCAGTCAGGATTTTATCAGGGCTGTTAAGAAGCAAGCTAAACAGTGAAGAATGAAACAGAGAGCAGGGTAGGTGTTTTCTCTAATGTTCCCACTAATATATATGGTAAAATACATGAGGGTGCTTCGTCTGTAGTTCACTTTAAAGGATACCCCGAGGTGACATGTAAAATGATGAGATAGACATGTGTATGTACAGTGCCAAGCACACACATAACTATGCTGTGTTCCTTTTTTCTTTCTCTGCCTGAAAGAGTTAAAAATCAGGCATGCCATTGACAGTTTCTGTCTGGGTCAGGAACCGGGTCGGACTATAGTGTAACCCTCACTGATAAGGAATTACAGCCATAAAACATTTTCCTAGCAGAAAATGCCTTCTGAAAGCAAGAAAGGAATAAAAAGGGTTAATAGTTCATAGACTTTTTAGCTCTGTCACACTTGAATGTGTCATTGAGCAGAAATAATGAAATAGTAAAAACTTAAAAAGTAGATTTAAATATAAAATAAAGCTGTGGGATACCTAAAAAAAAGGTAATTTTTGGGAGGCAAATAGATACAATTATTAATTCCATCAATTTATTTTCACCTTGGGTTTCCTAAGCTGTCACCTGCAATGATCAAAGGAGTAGTCCACAGCACCACGTCTTGTATTGAAGCTCTTTTATTGGTATCAAAGTTAAAAAGTAGCTATGTGCACTTTGATACCAATAAAAGAGCTTTAATACAAGACGTGATGCTGTGGACTACTCCTTTGAATACTGCTGACCCTGAAGAATCACATGATCCACTCTGCTTAGCACACATCTTCTCCCCATTGGGTGCTGGTCCACTTTGCTTCTACCTGCAATGATCATGCATGATCATTACGAGTACAACGTAATGAGAATTTGTTTACGCTTCAGATCACACCCGTACTGAGAGGGAAGTCTGTCTAAATGGATAAGTCATATGCTAGTTTCAGATGTGATTTAGACACTTCTGCAGCCAAAGAGATCAACAAGACTGCCAGGCAACCGGTAGTATTCAAAAGGTAATAAATATGGCAGCCTCTTTTTCCCTCTCAGTTCAGGTGTACTTTAAAGAAAACCTGAACTGAAAATTAAAAGTCAAAATAACCATACACAGGTCATACTTACCTCCCGTGTAGTCTACTCCTCAATCTCTTTCTCCTCTCCTGTGTCCTGTTTGCCCACTGTGATCAATTACATTCTCTGTCCTCCATTTTGAAAATGGCCTCTACTCTATAACAGCTTCCTGGTCAGTAGTGTTGGGCGAACAGTGTTCGCCACTGTTCGGGTTCTGCAGAACATCACCCTGTTCGGGTGATGTTCGAGTTCGGCCGAACACCTGATGGTGTTCGGCCTTTTAAGTTCGGGTTCGCCCCGAACTTCTGTATGCCCCCGAACAGGGCCGAACAGGGCCCCTGTTCGGGCGAACAGGGCCCTGTTCGGCCGAACAGGCCGCAATACGGCCCCCCTATGGGGTCGCAGGCATAAGGGGGGAGCATGCCCCGATCGCGGGGGGGGTCGGAAATTCCCCCCACCCCCTCCGCTAGCGCTCCCCCCTCTGCCCGCTTCCCCATAAAAAAAGTTTAAATCAAGTTCAATAGTACCTGGCTGGTGGCATTGGCTGGCAGTGGAGTGAGGAGGAGGAGGAGTCCGAGTAGCAGAGTGACGTTGAGGCCGGGCAGCGGGCGGTTCAGCGCTAGTACCCTTGTGGTACTTCCGCCCTTTCTCTGACCTCACGTCCTCTGCATACGAGGGTACGCGTCACGCGTACCCTCGTATGCGTCATCACGCAGAGGACGTGAGGTCAGAGAAAGGGCGGAAGTACCACAAGGGTACTAGCGCTGAACCGCCCGCTGCCCGGCCTCAACGTCACTCTGCTACTCGGACTCCTCCTCCTCCTCACTCCACTGCCAGCCAGTGCCACCAGCCAGGTACTATTGAACTTGATTTAAACTTTTTGTATGGAGAAGCGGGCAGAGGGGGGAGCGCTAGCGGAGGGGGTGGGGGGAATTTCCGACCCCCCCCGCGACCGGGGCATGCTCCCCCCTTATGCCTGCGACCCCATAGGGCCCCCAAAATGGGCATGTTCGGGGGTCCCATTGACTCCCATTGAGTTCGGCGTTCGGGCCGAACATGCCGAACATCTGGCCCATGTTCGGCCTGTTCGGCCCGAACCCGAACATCCAGGTGTTCGCCCAACACTACTGGTCAGCACACAGTTAAACTGTAACATCACCCACTTGAGCCATAGGGAAACATGGACATATCAGTTCTCCTCTCAGCTATGACTGACAGCAACTGATATATTTCAGTTCTGACAAAATGTTGTCAGAACTGGAAGGGATCATTGTCAGAAGAAAATGGTGAGCTTCTGAGAGCAACTGATGGCAAGGGAACTATGTAATGTTCATTTGAAGTTACCTCATGTGTTTATTTCAAATAATTTTACTCAGTACAGGTTCCCTTTAAGGCCCTCTTTACACCTGCCTGCTACCTCACTCTGGGTTTGCTTCTCTGCCGCATCCCCGCCACAAGAGCCATGCAAGTCTGTGGAGACTTGCACACTTAAAGGACCACTATCGTGAAAAATTTAAAAATTTTAAATGCGTGTTAACATATACAAATAAGAAGTATTTTTCTTGCAGAGTAAAATGAGCCGTACAGTTTCTCCTATGTTGCTGTCACTTACAGTAGGTAGTAGAAATCTGACAGAACCAACAGGTTTTGGGCTAGTCCATCTCTTCATTGGGGATTCTCAGCTGGGCTCTTCTTTATGAAGACATTGCCTGAAATGGATTTATACAATGATGCTGGCCAGCTTCCCTACTCGCAACTAGTGTTGGGCGAACATCTAGATGTTCGGGTTCGGGCCGAACAGGCCGAACATGGCCGCGATGTTCGGGTGTTCGAGCCGAACTCCGAACATAATGGAAGTCAATGGGGACCCGAACTTTCGTGCTTTGTAAAGCCTCCTTACATGCTACATACCCCAAATTTACAGGGTATGTGCACCTTGGGAGTGGGTACAAGAGGGAAAAAAATTAGCAAAAAGAGCTTATAGTTTTTGAGAAAATCGATTTTAAAGTTTCAAAGGGAAAACTGTCTTTTAAATGCGGGAAATGTCTGTTTTCTTTGCACAGGTAACATGCTGTTTGTCGGCATGCAGTCATAAATGTAATACAGATAAGAGGTTCCAGGAAAAGGGACCGGTAACGCTAACCCAGCAGCAGCACACGTGATGGAACAGGAGGAGGGCCGTGCAGGAGGAGAAGGCCACGCTTTGAGACACAACAACCCAGGCCTTGCATGAGGACAAGAAGCGTGCGGATAGCAATTTGCATTTTGTCGCCATGCAGTCATAAATGTAATACAGATGAGAGGTTCAATAAACAATAAACAGTAATTGGTATTGTCCAGAATGCGCACAATGCGTGGGTCGCGTTCAATGCAGTCCTAGGCCGAAGAGGTCATAGCCTAGGGTCACAAAAACCTGTTTATTTGGGCAATTTCAATGGTGGCGAGTCTGACGTACATAAATCGCAGCAATGGCCGTTAGCAACGTCTGAATCTCACGAAATGTCTCATGCAGGTAGAAGACATATTGTTGGACTTGGGCTCCAAAGATGGGTTCCCTACATCTCTGCAAACCAGAGTTACAGGGCTCCAAATTTGGTAAAATCCCCCATAGGCTTTCATTGGGCCTCCTATTTACAGTTCCAAAATCTCACATCTTTTCAAAGGGCAATTGCTCAGCAGTGGCAAATTTTCTAGCATTGTAGGGACCCTTAGGGGGAACATGACTGGTGAGTTTCGGGCCCCTAGGCCAAAGAGGTCATAGCCTAGGGTCACAAAAACCTGTTTATTTGGGCTATTTCAATGGTAGTTATGCTGACGTACATAAATCTCAGCCATGGCCGTTAGCAACGTCTGAATTTCACGAAATGTCTCATGCAGGTAGAAGACATATTGTTAGACTTGGATTCCAAAGATGGGGTCCCTACATCTCTGCAAACCAGAGTTACAGGGGTCCAAAATTGGTAAAATCCCCCATAGGCTTTCATTGCCTCCCTATTTCACTTTCCAAAATCTCACATCTTTTCAAAGGGCAATTGCTCAGCAGTAGCAAATTTTCTAGCATTGTAGGGACCCTTAGGGGGAACATGACTGGTGAGTTTCGGGCCCCTAGGCCAAAGAGGTCATAGCCTAGGGTCACAAAAACCTGTTTATTTGGGCAATTTCAATGGTAGTTATGCTGACGTACATAAATCTCAGCCATGGCCGTTAGCAACGTCTGAATTTCACGAAATGTCTCATGCAGGTAGAAGACATATTGTTTGACTTGGATTCCAAAGATGGGGTCCCTACATCTCTGCAAACCAGAGTTACAGGGGTCCAAAATTGGTAAAATCCCCCATAGGCTTTCATTGCCTCCCTATTTCACTTTCCAAAATCTCACATCTTTTCAAAGGGCAATTGCTCAGCAGTGGCAAATTTTCTAGCATTGTAGGGACCCTTAGGGGGTGCACTTTGCCAATACAGGCCATCGCACTGGTGACCTTGAGGGACTGGTCATTGATTGTGTCAAGAAGCCACGGAGGGGTGGCAATCGGGACAGATTGCTGCTTCAGAGAGAGGCGTACTGGATATATACACTTGACACAGTATCGCCTAGAGGACTCAATCAGTATAATTCATTGAACTGTTTCCTTGATGAAAGATAGTTTATCATGGTGTACCTGTGGGTACGGGTGGTTTACGGTTCTCTGAGTGACGTTTGGATGCTAGTGCTTTGCTTCCTTTCTTGTTTGAATTGATCTCTGGACTATGGACTCTGCTGGGTATGTGGGATGGGATCTGCCTCGTTAGGAGTACATTCACATGATAATATTTGTTGGGAATTGTTGTTATTCTCATGGCAATCTCATTTTTTCTTGTCCTGCTTTTCTTCTCCCTTTTTCCGCCTTTCTCCCTTTTTCCTCCCTTCTCTTTTCTCCAACTCTTCTCTTCATTGCAGTGCGTATATAATTTTGCCTTACCCTGCAGTATATGTATTTGACTGTGCAGAGAGCATCAGACATATATGTTATTAGGCATTGCCATGTTTGGCCACGGGGTTGGTGTCATCACCCTTGTGTCACACATGTGCGATATGCGCGCATTGCGCTGCACAGATGTGGGTTCTTCCCCCTTACTGTGTCCTTACTATAGTTGTGTGCGGGCATTTTGTTGTTTAGGTTGCTATGGCAACCATACAGCATGCTCGCTACACATACGGCGAGATTGAGAGCCTTGATTGGCCGGTGGACCCCAGGCCTACACCCATGATGCGACGTTTTGCCTTGTGGGATGGGCCTGGAGGTTTCCACCATTACGTCCAATGTGACGTCTACTACGCAGGGTAGGACAACGGTCACCATGACTACGTGGTGTGGGAGGCACCCAGTGGCAGCCGGATATGACGCTACGGACTTACGTATGCGGCGGAAGTGTAGCCGTTGCTATGGCGATGGGCACAACGAACGCTCGGTAACGGCTCTAACAGCCGCAGCGCGAAGCAGCAGCCTATGGGATTCGAATCGTGACGGATCTCCGCCCCCGCTGCCACAGGTGGGCACACTGGGGTGAGTTGACACTGCCTTCGTGGGCAACTTTGGGCAAGCGAACTGTGCATAGCTGGCCTTAAGGTGTGAACCAGATGCCATGTTCCTAGTATGTTGATGGGCAATAAGAAGATTCATTGTATAATGATTAGTATTGTACTATGTTTACATGTGACGTGAGGAATGAAGGGGAGGAGTTACCTTCTGATTGTCATGGGCGGTTTTCTACCTGGTTGAGTATATAATATGTGCACTAATCTGGTGTATTGTTTGTTTGCACTGTCTGATGAAGGGGACCCGCCGTGGCCCCGAAACAATTGTCAATTTCACGTGCTTATGAAGCAATAAATTGAAAAATTTGCAATTTGAAGAGGTGTGCTGACCTGGACTTTTCTACTCTGCTATATTTTAAATTTTATGATCTTCCGATAACTACCTAACGACTGCGTCACGCCTGCGGCAGCAGCCCCAAGAGGACCGCCTAACACCAATTGGCATCAAGTCCTGCAGCTGCAGTTTACCAGGGAATGTGTGCACCGTGCACGCGCGATTGTTCCCTGACGGTTCATGGAGTTCCGTGCTCAGCCTGCTAGCCGTGACCACCATCCTATAGCGATTTAGGGCAGCAAAGGGGGGAGGGAGGGAGAGGAAGGAGGGAGGGAAAATACTCTTTTTTATTTAAAAAAAAACAAAACAAAGATCACAGCAGCGATCAGACACCTCCTAAACAGTGTCCTATTAAGGACAAGAAAAGGAGGAAAAATGGATTTGTGTGCTTAGTTGTAGGGCTGTGCAGCACGCTGACAAAGCTGCACAGCCCTGTATTGTAAAAAAATGGCCTGGTCACTAGGGGGAGTGTAAGCCTGTGGTCCTGTTGGTCCTGTTTGGTTAAGTTTTGCAACTTGGTGTGCTGAAAGTATCCAAACCACCTCATTCCCAAAGCAAAGTGAAAAACTGGCCTGAAGTGAACCTGAAGTGAACCTGAAGTGAATATAAAAAGAAATAGATAATTACCTATGGAGAGGGAAGGCTTTGGATGAGGCTTCATGGTCCTCCTCGATCTGTCCCATTGTTGTAGTGCCATCCACCATTGAACTGGGAGGTAAGTATTGGCAGTTACTTGTAACTTCTGAGAATCTGAAAGAATGAGTGAGACTAGGAGCCCAATAGTTAAAGGGACCATGATTGGTAAATAAAAACAAAATTTGGACTTACATAGGGCTTCCTCCAGCCACCCGTAGCCCGCGAGGTTCTCCGGCATCCTCTCCTTCCCTCTCCTGGTCCCAATGGCAGCCCCAGTAATGGACGACTTCAGGTGACATCGCGGGTGCGCGCGCCCATCGTGTCATCAAGCCAGTCGCCGTAAGCCTCCTGCTCATTCGCAGCTCAGTCTTTAGACTTCGCCCGAAGTTGACGATTACTAGAGCTGCTAGCGGGACCAGTAGAGGGAAGAAGAGGATACCGGAGGACCTTGTGGGCCATTGGGGGGAGAAGGGGCAGAGGGCTAGAGGAAGTCCATATTTTGTTTTTATCCCCCATATAAAGACTAATAAAACACAAACAATTAAGCACTTTAAAATACTTGAATAAATACCTTTTCCAATATTGTTGGCTTATTCTTCAAAAGAGGTAAGAGCCGGGACAAGGTCCTCCAGCACCAAGGCTGCGACACCAAAGTGCGCCTCTCCATCCCTCCCACCCAAGCCGTCACACACTGATTGCTATTAGACTAAGAGGTCGAACCAACCTTCCCCCCCCTACCTTAAATTCTAGTTATCTGGCTTGCAGTCACTGCCATGTATCGCCTTTTCTTGTTTCTCTCTGATTCAAACACAATAGGGGAACGATAGCTGAGTGAGCTGTGCACCCCCTCCTACACTGCGCCCTGAGGCTGGAACCTCTCTTGCCTCTGCCTCGGCCTGGCCCTGGTAAGATCTATACCTTCTGTCCTTTTTAAATATTTTTTTAAGACTTTTTATAGATACTGAGCACCTCCACCAGTGTCTTATTAGTCTCTGTATCCCAGTTGGGGTATCTCCGTATAAGGTTCTGCACCCCTTACAATATGCAGCAGCCAGACTCCTAGCCAATGCCCCCTGCAGCTCACACATCTCTTCAGTACTGCAAACTCTTCACTGGTTGCCAGTAAAAAAGAGAATCCATTTTAAGACCTACCTGCTGTCATTCAAGGCTCGAAACCACATGGGACCCAAGTACATAGCGGATCTATTGGAACTATATGTCCCTCAATACAACCTCCGCTTTGCCAATAAGAAAAGGCTCAGGCCTTTTCCTATGCAGCTCCTACTCTATGGAACTCACGTCCACAATCAGTGCGAGAGACTCCTTCAATCTACAGCTTTCAAAAGTCTCTGATCAGTGGCATAAAAATGAAATGAGGACTTACCTGGAGCTTCCTCCAGCCCCCCATAGTGTTGCTCGGATACCTCATTATCCTATTCGAATTTGGTCGAATTCGGATAGTAAACTATCCGAATTCACTCGAAGTTCAATATCCGATTTAATCGAATATCCGATTCGACTTCGGATATCCGACGTCACTATCCGAGTCTGTATTCGAGTAAAATATTCAAGCTGGCCTTAAAGAGGAACTGTAACGACAAAACGGCCAATAGGGGGTACTCACCTCAGGTGGGTGAAGCCTCAGGATCCTAATGAGGCTTTCCACGCCGTCCTGCGTCCCTCGGGGGTCTCGCTGTAGCCCTCCGTACAGCCGTGACGCAATATTTACCTTCCTACCTGCGCAGGCGCTCTGATGCCTCTCGGCGCCGAAGTAGGCGGAAATACCCGATCGCCGTCGGGTCTGCTCTACTGCGCAGGCGCAAGTTTCCAGCGCCTGCGCAGTAGAGCGGACCCGACGGAGATCGGGTATTTCCGTCTATTTCCGTGCCGAAAGTCGCCACAGCGCCCCCGCTGGAGCCAGCAAAGGTAAATATTGAACTGACAGTTGGCACAGTCGCCGGCTGTTCGGAGGGCTGCGGCGAGACCCCCGTGGGACAGAGGACGGCGTGGGAAGCCTCATTAGGATCCGGAGGCTTCCCCCACCCGAGGTGAGTACCCCCCAGGGGAGGTTTTTGTTGTTACAGAGTCTCTTTAAATAGCTTGTAAAACTTGTATTGGAGGTCAATGATGCATGAAACCACCTTTTTTATGAAGAAAAACATCAAGTGATTATGTGGTGATGTAGTAGTTATAAAAAAGGTATCAAAAATAGTAAATTAACTTCATGAAAAGTGTTTGCATGAGAAGGTGTGTCCAAAATGGTTGTTGTAACAGTCTTCATTTACGTCGTCTTCATCTTCTTCTTCTTTTTCTTCTTATTCTATATCTTCTTCTATATCTTTTTCTTCTTCAATATCTTCTTCTTCTTCTATATCTTCTTCTTCTTCTTCTTCTTCTTCTTCTTCTTCTTCTTCTTCTTCTTCTTCTTCTATATCATCTTCTTCTATATCTTCTTCTTCTATATCTTCTTCATCTTCTTCAATATCTTCTTCTTCTATATCTTCTTCTTCTTCATCTTCTTCATCTTCTTCAATATCTTCTTCTTCTATATCTTCTTCTTCTTCATCTTCTTCTTCTTCCTCTTCTTCTCTATCATTATATTATTTGTCTTGGTTTTCCTTTCTTTTGTAATATTTTTTTTTAACTTCATTTGTGGAAATATTTTATTTTAATAACACCATAGTTATATTTGTGTTGATGGCATAATAGGTAGGTAGTGGCACATTGCAAGCCACAGCGCCTTTTTCTGTGTACCCTGGCGGTGGTAAAACACAGACATCAGCAGGAGGAGGAAGTAGTTGCAGGCTTGCAGCTATTTGTAGTGTGTGGTAATAGTCGGTACTCGGTAGGAGAGTGAGTGGGCAGGTGGCAGCAGAAAATAGTTCTTCTTCTGTTCTCCCTGGCAGTGGTAGCAGCACACAGACAGCAGAAGCTCAATGCAACTACAAGAGGAGGAGTAGTGTGTGTCAGGCAGTGTGATGTGACTGACATAATAGGCCCTGGTTCCTAGCGGTGGTACCAGGGCCGTAAATACACAGCATGAGGTTCCAGACAGCGGTCGTGAAGCCCACATTGTGTCCAATACACAATTGGGACAGCACAGTTTTCAACCCGGACACCTCTAAAATAATTACAATTTTTTTTTTTAAATTAATGCAGCTATTGTTGAGCGTAATAGCTAGTGGCGCATGGGCAGCAGCCTATGGGATTCGAATCGTGACGGATCTCCGCCCCCGCTGCCACAGGTGGGCACACTGGGGTGAGTTGACACTGCCTTCGTGGGCAACTTTGGGCAAGCGAACTGTGCATAGCTGGCCTTAAGGTGTGAACCAGATGCCATGTTCCTAGTATGTTGATGGGCAATAAGAAGATTCATTGTATAATGATTAGTATTGTACTATGTTTACATGTGACGTGAGGAATGAAGGGGAGGAGTTACCTTCTGATTGTCATGGGCGGTTTTCTACCTGGTTGAGTATATAATATGTGCACTAATCTGGTGTATTGTTTGTTTGCACTGTCTGATGAAGGGGACCCGCCGTGGCCCTGAAACAATTGTCAATTTCACGTGCTTATGAAGCAATAAATTGAAAAATTTGCAATTTGAAGAGGTGTGCTGACCTGGACTTTTCTACTCTGCTATATTTTAAATTTTATGATCTTCCGATAACTACCTAACGACTGCGTCACGCCTGCGGCAGCAGCCCCAAGAGGACCGCCTAACACCAATTGGCATCAAGTCCTGCAGCTGCAGTTTACCAGGGAATGTGTGCACCGTGCACGCGCGATTGTTCCCTGACGGTTCATGGAGTTCCGTGCTCAGCCTGCTAGCCGTGACCACCATCCTATAGCGATTTAGGGCAGCAAAGGGGGGAGGGAGGGAGAGGAAGGAGGGAGGGAAAATACTCTTTTTTATTTAAAAAAAAACAAAACAAAGATCACAGCAGCGATCAGACACCTCCTAAACAGTGTCCTATTAAGGACAAGAAAAGGAGGAAAAATGGATTTGTGTGCTTAGTTGTAGGGCTGTGCAGCACGCTGACAAAGCTGCACAGCCCTGTATTGTAAAAAAATGGCCTGGTCACTAGGGGGAGTGTAAGCCTGTGGTCCTGTTGGTCCTGTTTGGTTAAGTTTTGCAACTTGGTGTGCTGAAAGTATCCAAACCACCTCATTCCCAAAGCAAAGTGAAAAACTGGCCTGAAGTGAACCTGAAGTGAACCTGAAGTGAATATAAAAAGAAATAGATAATTACCTATGGAGAGGGAAGGCTTTGGATGAGGCTTCATGGTCCTCCTCGATCTGTCCCATTGTTGTAGTGCCATCCACCATTGAACTGGGAGGTAAGTATTGGCAGTTACTTGTAACTTCTGAGAATCTGAAAG
Organism: Hyperolius riggenbachi; assembly: GCF_040937935.1. Taxonomy (NCBI): domain Eukaryota; kingdom Metazoa; phylum Chordata; class Amphibia; order Anura; family Hyperoliidae; genus Hyperolius; species Hyperolius riggenbachi. The sequence goes on from NC_090654.1 coordinate 32,277,939, forward strand.
AATGAGTGAGACTAGGAGCCCAATAGTTAAAGGGACCATGATTGGTAAATAAAAACAAAATTTGGACTTACATAGGGCTTCCTCCAGCCACCCGTAGCCCGCGAGGTTCTCCGGCATCCTCTCCTTCCCTCTCCTGGTCCCAATGGCAGCCCCAGTAATGGACGACTTCAGGTGACATCGCGGGTGCGCGCGCCCATCGTGTCATCAAGCCAGTCGCCGTAAGCCTCCTGCTCATTCGCAGCTCAGTCTTTAGACTTCGCCCGAAGTTGACGATTACTAGAGCTGCTAGCGGGACCAGTAGAGGGAAGAAGAGGATACCGGAGGACCTTGTGGGCCATTGGGGGGAGAAGGGGCAGAGGGCTAGAGGAAGTCCATATTTTGTTTTTATCCCCCATATAAAGACTAATAAAACACAAACAATTAAGCACTTTAAAATACTTGAATAAATACCTTTTCCAATATTGTTGGCTTATTCTTCAAAAGAGGTAAGAGCCGGGACAAGGTCCTCCAGCACCAAGGCTGCGACACCAAAGTGCGCCTCTCCATCCCTCCCACCCAAGCCGTCACACACTGATTGCTATTAGACTAAGAGGTCGAACCAACCTTCCCCCCCCTACCTTAAATTCTAGTTATCTGGCTTGCAGTCACTGCCATGTATCGCCTTTTCTTGTTTCTCTCTGATTCAAACACAATAGGGGAACGATAGCTGAGTGAGCTGTGCACCCCCTCCTACACTGCGCCCTGAGGCTGGAACCTCTCTTGCCTCTGCCTCGGCCTGGCCCTGGTAAGATCTATACCTTCTGTCCTTTTTAAATATTTTTTTAAGACTTTTTATAGATACTGAGCACCTCCACCAGTGTCTTATTAGTCTCTGTATCCCAGTTGGGGTATCTCCGTATAAGGTTCTGCACCCCTTACAATATGCAGCAGCCAGACTCCTAGCCAATGCCCCCTGCAGCTCACACATCTCTTCAGTACTGCAAACTCTTCACTGGTTGCCAGTAAAAAAGAGAATCCATTTTAAGACCTACCTGCTGTCATTCAAGGCTCGAAACCACATGGGACCCAAGTACATAGCGGATCTATTGGAACTATATGTCCCTCAATACAACCTCCGCTTTGCCAATAAGAAAAGGCTCAGGCCTTTTCCTATGCAGCTCCTACTCTATGGAACTCACGTCCACAATCAGTGCGAGAGACTCCTTCAATCTACAGCTTTCAAAAGTCTCTGATCAGTGGCATAAAAATGAAATGAGGACTTACCTGGAGCTTCCTCCAGCCCCCCATAGTGTTGCTCGGATACCTCATTATCCTATTCGAATTTGGTCGAATTCGGATAGTAAACTATCCGAATTCACTCGAAGTTCAATATCCGATTTAATCGAATATCCGATTCGACTTCGGATATCCGACGTCACTATCCGAGTCTGTTTTCGAGTAAAATATTCAAGCTGGCCTTAAAGAGGAACTGTAACGACAAAACGGCCAATAGGGGGTACTCACCTCAGGTGGGTGAAGCCTCAGGATCCTAATGAGGCTTTCCACGCCGTCCTGCGTCCCTCGGGGGTCTCGCTGTAGCCCTCCGTACAGCCGTGACGCAATATTTACCTTCCTACCTGCGCAGGCGCTCTGATGCCTCTCGGCGCCGAAGTAGGCGGAAATACCCGATCGCCGTCGGGTCTGCTCTACTGCGCAGGCGCAAGTTTCCAGCGCCTGCGCAGTAGAGCGGACCCGACGGAGATCGGGTATTTCCGTCTATTTCCGTGCCGAAAGTCGCCACAGCGCCCCCGCTGGAGCCAGCAAAGGTAAATATTGAACTGACAGTTGGCACAGTCGCCGGCTGTTCGGAGGGCTGCGGCGAGACCCCCGTGGGACAGAGGACGGCGTGGGAAGCCTCATTAGGATCCGGAGGCTTCCCCCACCCGAGGTGAGTACCCCCCAGGGGAGGTTTTTGTTGTTACAGAGTCTCTTTAAATAGCTTGTAAAACTTGTATTGGAGGTCAATGATGCATGAAACCACCTTTTTTATGAAGAAAAACATCAAGTGATTATGTGGTGATGTAGTAGTTATAAAAAAGGTATCAAAAATAGTAAATTAACTTCATGAAAAGTGTTTGCATGAGAAGGTGTGTCCAAAATGGTTGTTGTAACAGTCTTCATTTACGTCGTCTTCATCTTCTTCTTCTTTTTCTTCTTATTCTATATCTTCTTCTATATCTTTTTCTTCTTCAATATCTTCTTCTTCTTCTTCTTCTTCTTCTTCTTCTTCTTCTTCTTCTTCTATATCATCTTCTTCTATATCATCTTCTTCTATATCTTCTTCATCTTCTTCAATATCTTCTTCTTCTATATCTTCTTCTTCTTCATCTTCTTCATCTTCTTCAATATCTTCTTCTTCTATATCTTCTTCTTCTTCATCTTCTTCTTCTTCCTCTTCTTCTCTATCATTATATTATTTGTCTTGGTTTTCCTTTCTTTTGTAATATTTTTTTTTAACTTCATTTGTGGAAATATTTTATTTTAATAACACCATAGTTATATTTGTGTTGATGGCATAATAGGTAGGTAGTGGCACATTGCAAGCCACAGCGCCTTTTTCTGTGTACCCTGGCGGTGGTAAAACACAGACATCAGCAGGAGGAGGAAGTAGTTGCAGGCTTGCAGCTATTTGTAGTGTGTGGTAATAGTCGGTACTCGGTAGGAGAGTGAGTGGGCAGGTGGCAGCAGAAAATAGTTCTTCTTCTGTTCTCCCTGGCAGTGGTAGCAGCACACAGACAGCAGAAGCTCAATGCAACTACAAGAGGAGGAGTAGTGTGTGTCAGGCAGTGTGATGTGACTGACATAATAGGCCCTGGTTCCTAGCGGTGGTACCAGGGCCGTAAATACACAGCATGAGGTTCCAGACAGCGGTCGTGAAGCCCACATTGTGTCCAATACACAATTGGGACAGCACAGTTTTCAACCCGGACACCTCTAAAATAATTACAATTTTTTTTTTTAAATTAATGCAGCTATTGTTGAGCGTAATAGCTAGTGGCGCATGGGCAGCAGCACCTTGTAATGTGTTCCCTGGCAGTGGAGACACACAGACAGCAGGAGGAAATATAACAGCAGGCAGCGTGAGGAGGATAAGTGTGTGGCAGACTGGCATTTGGTAGCAGGCAGGAGGGCAGGCAGCGAGACATAGTAGGCCCTGGGTCCTAGCGGTGGTTCCAGGGCCGTAAATACACAGCATGAGGTTCCAGACAGCGGTCGTGAAGCCCACATTGTGTCCAATACACAATTGGGAAAGCACAGTTTTCAACCCGGACATCTCTAAAATAATTACAATTTTTTTTTTCAAATTAACGCAGCTATTGTTGAGCGTAATAGCTGGTGGCGCATGGGCAGCAGCACCTTGTAATGTGTTCCCTGGCAGTGGAGACACACAGACAGCAGGAGGAAATATAACAGCAGGCAGCGTGAGGAGGATAAGTGTGTGGCAGACTGGCATTTGGCAGCAGGCAGGAGGGCAGGCAGCGAGATATAGTAGGCCCTGGGTCCTAGCGGTGGATCCAGGGCCATAAATACACAGCATGAGGTTCCAGACAGCGGTCGTGACGCCCACATTGTGTCCAATACACAATTGGGACAGCACAGTTTTCAACCCGGACACCTCTAAAATATTTACAATTTTTTTTCTTTTCAAATTAATGCAGCTATTGTCGAGCGTAACAGCTGGTGGTGCATGGGCAGCAGCACCTTGTAATGTGTTCCCTGGCAGTGGAGACACACAGACAGCAGGAGGAAATATAACAGCAGGCAGCGTGAAGAGGATAAGTGTGTGGCAGACTGGCATTTGGCAGCAGGCAGGAGGGCAGGCAGCGAGATATAGTAGGCCCTGGGTCCTAGCAGTGGATCCAGGGCCATAAATACACAGCATGAGGTTCCAGACAGCGGTCGTGACGCCCACATTGTGTCCAATACACAATTGGGACAGCACAGTTTTAAACCCGGACACCTCTAAAATAATTACAATTTTTTTTCTTGTTTTTTTTTTCAAATTAATGCAGCTATTGTTGCGCGTAATAGCTGGTGGCGCATGGGCAGCAGCACCTTGTAATGTGTTCCCTGGCAGTGGAGACACACAGACAGCAGGAGGAAATATAACAGCAGGCAGCGTGAGGAGGATAAGTGTGTGGCAGACTGGCATTTGGCAGCAGGCAGGAGAGCAGGCAGCGAGACACAGTAGGCCCTGGGTCCTAGCGGTGGTTCCAGGGCCGTACATAAACAGCATGAGGTTCCAGACAGCGGTCGTGAAGCCCACATTGTGTCCAATACACAATTGGGACAGCACAGTTTTCAACCCGGACACCTCTAAAATAATTACAATTTTTTTTCTTTTTTTTTTCTTTTCAAATTAATGCAGCTATTGTTGAGCGTAATAGCTGGTGGCGCATGGGCAGCAGCACCTTGTAATGTGTTCCCTGGCAGTGGAGACACACAGACAGCAGGAGGAAATATAACAGCAGGCAGCGTGAGGAGGATAAGTGTGTGGCAGACTGGCATTTGGCAGCAGGCAGGAGGGCAGGCAGCGAGACATAGTAGACCCTGGGTCCTAGCGGTGGTTCCAGGGCCGTAAATACACAGCATGAGGTTCCAGACAGCGGTCGTGAAGCCCACATTGTGTCCAATACACAATTGGGACAGCACAGTTTTCAACCCGGACACCTCTAAAATAATTACAATTTTTTTTTCTTTTCAAATTAATGCAGCTATTGTTGAGCGTAACAGCTGGTGGCGCATGGGCAGCAGCACCTTGTAATGTGTTCCCTGGCAGTGGAGACACACAGACAGCAGGAGGAAATATAACAGCAGGCAACGTGAGGAGGATAAGTGTGTGGCAGACTGGCATTTGGCTGCAGGCAGGGGGGCAGGCAGCGAGACATAGTAGGCCCTGCGTCCTAGCGGTGGTTCCAGGGCCATAAATACCCAGCATGAGGTTCCAGACAGCGGTCGTGAAGCCCACATTGTGTCCAATACACAATTGGGACAGCACAGTTTTCAACCCGGACACCTCTAAAATAATTACAATTTTTTTTTTTTTTTAAATTAATGCAGCTATTGTTGAGCGTAATTGCTGGTGGCGCATGGGCAGCAGCAACTTGTAATGTGTTCCCTGGCAGTGGAGACACACAGACAGCAGGAGGAAATATAACAGCAGGCAGCGTGAGGAGGATAAGTGTGTGGCAGACTGGCATTTGGCAGCAGGCAGGGGGGCAGGCAGCGAGACATAGTAGGCCCTGGGTCCTAGCGGTGGTTCCAGGGCCGTAAATACACAGCATGAGGTTCCAGACAGCGGTCGTGAAGCCCACATTGTGTCCAATACACAATTGGGACAGCACAGTTTTCAACACGGACATCTCTAAAATAATTACAATTTTTTTTTTGCAAATTAATGCAGCTATTGTTGAGCGTAATAGCTGGTGGCGCATGGGCAGAAGCACCTTGTAATGTGTTCCCTGGCAGTGGAGACACACAGACAGCGGGAGGAAATATAACAGCAGGCAGCGTGAGGAGGATAAGTGTGTGGCAGACTGGCATTTGGCAGCAGGCAGGAGGGCAGGCAGCGAGACATAGTAGGCCCTGGGTCCTAGCGGTGGTTCCAGGGCCGTAAATACACAGCATGAGGTTCCAGACAGCGGTCGTGAAGCCCACATTGTGTCCAATACACAATTGGGACAGCACAGTTTTCAACCCGGACACCTCTAAAATAATTACAATTTTTTTTTTTCTTTTTTTCAAATTAATGCAGCTATTGTTGAGCGTAATAGCTGGTGGCGCATGGGCAGAAGCACCTTGTAATGTGTTCCCTGGCAGTGGAGACACACAGACAGCGGGAGGAAATATAACAGCAGGCAGCGTGAGGAGGATAAGTGTGTGGCAGACTGGCATTTGGCAGCAGGCAGGAGGGCAGGCAGCGAGACATAGTAGGCCCTGGGTCCTAGCGGTGGTTCCAGGGCCGTAAATACACAGCATGAGGTTCCAGACAGCGGTCGTGAAGCCCACATTGTGTCCAATACACAATTGGGACAGCACAGTTTTCAACCCGGACACCTCTAAAATAATTACAATTTTTTTCTTTTCTTTTTTTTCAAATTAATGCAGCTATTGTTGAGCGTAATAGCTGGTGGTGCATGGGCAGCAGCACCTTGTAATGTGTTCCCTGGCAGTGGAGACACACAGACAGCAGGAGGAAATATAACAGCAGGCAGCGTGAGGAGGATAAGTGTGTGGCAGACTGGCATTTGGCAGCAGGCAGGAGGGCAGGCAGCGAGACATAGTAGGCCCTGGGTCCTAGCGGAGGTTCCAGGGCCGTAAACACATAGCATGAGGTTCCAGACAGTGGCCGTGAAGCCCACATTGTGTCCAATACACAATTGGGACAGCACAGTTTTCAACCCGGACACCTCTAAAATAATTACAATTTTTTTTTCCAAATTAATGCAGCTATTGTTGAGCGTAATAGCTGGTGGCGCATGGGCAGCAGCACCTTGTAATGTGTTCCCTGGTAGTGGAGACACACAGACAGCAGGAGGAAATATAACAGCAGGCAGCGTGAGGAGGATAAGTGTGTGGCAGACTGGCATTTGGCAGCAGGCAGGAGGGCAGGCAGCGAGACATAGTAGGCCCTGGGTCCTAGCGGTGGTTCCAGGGCCGTAAATACACAGCATGAGGTTCTAGACAGCGGTCATGAAGCCCACATTGTGTCCAATACACAATTGGGACAGCACAGTTTTCAACCCGGACACCTCTAAAATAATTACAATTTTTTTTTTTTTAAATTAATGCAGCTATTGTTGAGCGTAATTGCTGGTGGCGCATGGGCAGCAGCAACTTGTAATGTGTTCCCTGGCAGTGGAGACACAGAGACAGCAGGAGGAAATATAACAGCAGGCAGCGTGAGGAGGATAAGTGTGTGGCAGACTGGCATTTGGCAGCAGGCAGGGGGGCAGGCAGCGAGACATAGTAGGCCCTGGGTCCTAGCGGTGGTTCCAGGGCCGTAAATACACAGCATGAGGTTCCAGACATCGGTCGTGAAGCTCACATTGTGTCCAATACACAATTGGAGAGAGTTAGGGGTAGTGAGCCCCTCAAGGCGCGATCTGGCCACCCGAATAATGTTGCTCGGCTGCTCCCATGACCACTAAACAATTGAAAAAAGACAAAGAAGGGAGCGCTCTGAGAAGTCAATCAGCAAAAAGCAAAGCAAAGGTGGAATGGTCTCACCTAGTAGCAGTGTGGCCAGCACAGCGTGCTCAGCCGCGATAGGCAGTTGTCCCTCTATGCCAGCCGGGGACCAAGCTCTCCGTAGCGGCGGGGCGGAAGTCCGTGACGTCACCTTCCCAGTAGTCCTAGCGGTAGTTGCTATGGGGACCTAGACGCTTCCTCTATCACACGCACAGAAGCGTGGTGAGCGGCGTCTGGTCCTCCGTAGGGGCTGGGAGGCAAAGTAGGGGGGATTTTTGTGCAAAAAGGCACAGATGCAGGGATAAAGTAAAATAATTTAATGCACAAGCATAGACAACGCGTTTCACGGGGAAACAGTCCCCGCTTTCTCAAGTCAAAGCTTACAAACAGTAGGGGAAACAGCCCCTTATATATCAGCCAATCAGCTCTTTCTATGAGGTATCTACGGAATACCAGTGGATCCAAGAAAGCCCAACCACCGTATAGTATGGAATAAAAGGGAAATGAGTAAAGATACAGATTCAAGGAAAAAAAGAGCACCCAGTGTGCAACAAGAACCCATACCCAGACAGAAGATCTAATAGTTGCAATAGTCATCCCTAATAATACCTCTCTAAATCATCATTAGCAGCAAATAGCAATATATACAAAATGTCATATATAAATATATAGATGCATATAAAAGTCATGTAAAAATCATGTAAAAATTAAAACAATTATCTTTTTCAAACCCACACATATATCTCATATTAGCAGCACAACTTGTCTCATCTATATTCCAAATCCATCACTTGGGTGTATATAGGGGTCAGGGGATGTTGCACCCACGGAGCGCGGCACGCACATGCCCACGCTCCCGTAGGCGCTCATCACCACACCCGTCCACCAAAAGGGCCCACCCACGTGTTCCCCCTCCCCCACCCCCCCCACGGCCCATCTGGCACTACATTACACATTGCAAATGGCTCATCTCCTCTAGACATTTGTTCAACCCTCCCGGCTCTAAGGTTCCCAGTTTTAGGATCCAAAAGGATTCCCGTCTGCAAAGAATCCGATATTTCTCGTGTTTATTAGGATGGTGCACCTGCTCTATAATAGTGGCCCTCAATACATTAAAGTCCCTGTTATGTACTAAATTGCAGTGATTGGACACCCCATGTTTGGGTTCCCCCTTACTTACATTAGACCTGTGCTTATTCAAGCGAGTTTGAAATTTCTGGGTAGTTCGACCCACGTAACCCAGATTACATGGACAAACCAACAAATAGACCACATATGTGCTCTGACAGTTTACGTGGCTCTTTATCGGGAACTGTACAGAACCATTGATCTGAAAGGTAGTTGCACCATTATTTAAGGTATTGCAGCAGAGGCATCGTTTGGACTTGCATGAATAGCACCCCAATCTAGTCTGGTTGCCATCACTATTAACAATTACACTCGGTGTCAATCTGCTGGGTGCTATATAGCCCCTAATGGTTTTTCCTCTTCGGAACACCAGTTGGGGTTTAGGGGGAAGGGTTTGTTTAAGCACGGGGTCACTCAGAAGAACTGGCCAGTACTTTTCAAAAATCTGCCTGCATTCCCCAGCCTGTCCAGAGTAGTCAACAACAATGGGCAGCCGGTTGGTAATTGAACTAGACACCCCTAATTTTCTTCCCGTATAGGTTTTAGGTAACAGACACTCCTGCTGAGAGAGGGCAGAAGCCCTTTTCAAAGCAGAGTCTATCAGGGGAACAGGATAATGTTTTTCTAAAAATCGTGTTTTTAGAATTGTCGACTGACGATCAAAATCGTCGTCACTCGTACAATTCCGGCGTAGCCGTTTGAATTGACCATACGGTACATTTTTGAGCCAGGGCCTATGATGGGCGCTAAAGTAATCAAGATATCCATTCCTGTCGGTAGATTTAAAATAGTTCAAGGTGCTAATTTTAGCACTGACAGGGTCCACTCTGATTTCCAGATCTAGGAAGTGTATTTTGAGGGGATCAGTTTCCATAGTAAACGTTAGCCCAAAGGGACTGTCGTTGAGATATCGTACATATCCGGCCAGTTCTTCTTCTGAAGGAGGAAATATAACAGCAGGCAACGTGAGGAGGATAAGTGTGTGGCAGACTGGCATTTGGCTGCAAGCAGGAGGGCAGGCAGCGAGACATAGTAGACCCTGGGTCCTAGCGGTGGTTCCAGGGCCATAAATACCCAGCATAAGGTTCCAGACAGCGGTCGTGAAGCCCACATTGTGTCCAATACACAATTGGGACAGCACAGTTTTCAACCCGGACACCTCTAAAATAATTAAAATTGTTTTTTTTTTTTTAAATTAATGCAGCTATTGTTGAGCGTAATTGCTGGTGGCGCATGGGCAGCAGCAACTTGTAATGTGTTCCCTGGCAGTGGAGACACACAGATAGCAGGAGGAAATATAACAGCAGGCAGCGTGAGGAGGATAAGTGTGTGGCAGACTGGCATTTGGCAGCAGGCAGGGGGGCAGGCAGCGATACATAGTAGGCCCTGGGTCCTAGCGGTGGTTCCAGGGCCGTAAATACACAGCATGAGGTTCCAGACAGCGGTCGTGAAGCCCACATTGTGTCCAATACACAATTGGGACAGCACAGTTTTCAACCCGGACATCTCTAAAATAATTACAATTTTTTTTTTCAAATTAATGCAGCTATTGTTGAGCGTAATAGCTGGTGGCGCATGGGCAGAAGCACCTTGTAATGTGTTCCCTGGCAGTGGAGACACACAGACAGTGGGAGGAAATATAACAGCAGGCAGCGTGAGGAGGATAAGTGTGTGGCAGACTGGCATTTGGCAGCAGGCAGGAGGGCAGGCAGCGAGACATAGTAGGCCCTGGGTCCTAGCGGTGGTTCCAGGGCCGTAAATACACAGCATGAGGTTCCAGACAGCGGTCGTGAAGCCCACATTGTGTCCAATACACAATTGGGACAGCACAGTTTTCAACCCGGACACCTCTAAAATAATTACAATTTTTTTCTTTTCTTTTTTTTCAAATTAGTGCAGCTATTGTTGAGCGTAATAGCTGGTGGTGCATGGGCAGCAGCACCTTGTAATGTGTTCCCTGGCAGTGGAGACACACAGAGAGCAGGAGGAAATATAACAGCAGGCAGCGTGAGGAGGATAAGTGTGTGGCAGACTGGCATTTGGCAGCAGGCAGGAGGGCAGGCAGCGAGACATAGTAGGCCCTGGGTCCTAGCGGTGGTTCCAGGGCCGTAAACACATAGCATGAGGTTCCAGACAGTGGCCGTGAAGCCCACATTGTGTCCAATACACAATTGGGACAGCACAGTTTTCAACCCGGACACCTCTAAAATAATTACAATTTTTTTTTTCAAATTAATGCAGCTATTGTTGAGCGTAATAGCTGGTGGCGCATGGGCAGCAGCACCTTGTAATGTGTTCCCTGGTAGTGGAGACACACAGACAGCAGGAGGAAATATAACAGCAGGCAGCGTGAGGAGGATAAGTGTGTGGCAGACTGGCATTTGGCAGCAGGCAGGAGGGCAGGCAGCGAGACATAGTAGGCCCTGGGTCCTAGCGGTGGTTCCAGGGCCGTAAATACACAGCATGAGGTTCCAGACAGCGGTCATTAAGCCCACATTGTGTCCAATACACAATTGGGACAGCACAGTTTTCAACCCGGACACCTCTAAAATAATTACAATTTTTTTTTTAAATTTCAAATGAATGCAGCTATTGTTGAGCGTAATAGCTGGTGGCGCATGGGCAGCAGCACCTTGTAATGTGTTCCCTGGCAGTGGAGACACAGACAGCAGGAGGAAATACAACAGCAGGCAGCGTGAGGAGGATGAGTGTGTGTGGCAGACTGGCATGTGGCAGCAGGCAGCAGGAGGGCAGGCAGCGAGACATAATAGGCCCTGGTTCCTAGCGGTGGTTCCAGGGCCGTAAATACACAGCATGAGGTTCCAGACAGCGGTCGTGAAGCCCACAATGTGTCCAATACACAATTGGGACAGCACAGTTTTCAACCCGGACACCTCTAAATTAATTACAATTTTTTTCTTTAAATGGATCCTGCTATTTTTGAGCGTAATAGCTGTTGGCGCATGGGCAGCAGCACCTTGTAATGTGTTCCCTGGCAGTGGAGACACAGACAGCAGGAAGAAATACAGCAGCAGCAGCAGCAGGTGTAATGTGTGTGCACCACTTCATGTCCCCCTCTCGCCGACAACAGGGGCCAGGAATTCGCCTTCCACCCAAGCCTGGTTCATTTTGAGAAACGTCAGTCTGTCCACAGATTTGTGAGACAGACGAGATCGCTTCTCAGTGACGACTCCACCGGCTGCACTGAAGCAACGCTCTGACAGTACGCTGGAAGGGGGGCAGGAGAGCACTTCCAGGGCGTACTGCGCAAGCTCGCTCCAGATCGGCAGGTGCTTGACCCAATACTCCATGGGATCAACAGGGGCCACGCTGTCATGCCCGCTGAAGGACCCCATGTAGTCAGCCACCATGCGGGTCAAGCGTAGTGTTGGGCGAACAGTGTTCGCCACTGTTCGGGTTCTGCAGAACATCACCCTGTTCGGGTGATGTTCGAGTTCGGCCGAACACCTGATGGTGTTCGGCCAAACCGTTCGGCCACATGGCCGAACTAAGAGCGCATGGCTGAACGTTCCCCGAACGTTCGGCTAGCGCTGTGATTGGCCGAACGGGTCACGTGGTTCGGACCCGAACGCGCTCTGATTGGCCGAACTGTCACGTGGTTCGGGTAAATAAATACCCGAACCACGTCATATCTCCGCCATTTGTCTGTGGGTTTAGCTTTGGGTAGGCAGGCAGGGTAGTTCGCGCTCCAGCCACGCTAGCCAGGGTCCCCCCAGTCATTGTGTCGCTGCTGTGAATAGTAGTACACCGCTCGCTCAGCCACACTATATAGCATTCTGTTTACTGCCACTCTGTGTACCTCGCTCAGCCACACTATATAGCATTCTGTTTACTGTTCTGTGTCTGCTGGGAATAGTAGTACACCGCTCGCTCAGCCACACTATATAGCATTCTGTTTACTGCCACTCTGTGTACCTTGCTCAGCCACGCTATATAGCATTCTGTTTACTGCCACTCTGTGTCTGCTGGGAATAGTAGTACACAGCTCGCTCAGCCACACTATATAGCATTCTGTTTACTGCCACTCTGTGTACCTCGCTCAGCCACAGTATATAGCATTGTGTTTACTGCCACTTTGTGTCTGCTGGGAATAGTAGTACACCGCTCGCTCAGCCACACTATATAGCATTGTGTTTACTGCCACTCTGTGTACCTCGCTCAGCCACACTATATAGCATTGTGTTTACTGCCACTCTGTGTCTGCTGGGAATAGTAGTACACCGCTCGCTCAGCCACACTATATAGCATTGTGTTTACTGCCACTCTGTGTACCTCGCTCAGCCACACTATATAGCATTCTGTTTACTGCCACTCTGTGTCTGCTGGGAATAGTAGTACACCGCTCGCTCAGCCACACTATATTGCATTCTGTTTACTGCCACTCTGTGTACCTCGCTCAGCCACAGTATATAGCATTGTGTTTACTGCCACTTTGTGTCTGCTGGGAATAGTAGTACACCGCTCACTCAGCCACACTATATAGCATTGTGTTTACTGCCACTCTGTGAACCTCGCTCAGCCACACTATATAGCATTGTGTTTACTGCCACTCTGTGTCTGCTGGGAATTGTAGTACACCACTCGCTCAGCCACACTATATAGCATTGTTTTTACTGCCACTTTGTGTACCTCGCTCAGCCACACTATATAGCATTGTGTTTACTGCCACTCTGTGTCTGCTGGGAATAGTAGTACACTGCTCGCTCAGCCACACTATATAGCATTGTGTTTACTGCCACTCTGTGTACCTCGCTCAGCCACACTATATAGCATTGTGTTTACTGCCACTCTGTGTCTGCTGGGAATAGTAGTACACCGCTCGCTCAGCCACACTATATAGCATTGTGTTTACTGCCACTCTGTGTACCTCGCTCAGCCACACTATATAGCATTCTGTTTACTGCCACTCTGTGTACCTCGCTCAGCCACACTATATAGCATTCTGTTTACTGCCACTCTGTGTCTGCTGGGAATAGTAGTACACCGCTCGCTCAGCCACACTATATAGCATTCTGTTTACTGCCACTCTGTGTACCTCGCTCAGCCACAGTATATAGCATTGTGTTTACTGCCACTTTGTGTCTGCTGGGAATAGTAGTACACCGCTCGCTCAGCCACACTATATAGCATTGTGTTTACTGCCACTCTGTGTACCTCGCTCAGCCACACTATATAGCATTGTGTTTACTGCCACTCTGTGTCTGCTGGGAATAGTAGTACACCGCTCGCTCAGCCACACTATATAGCATTGTGTTTACTGCCACTCTGTGTACCTTGCTCAGCCACACTATATAGCATTGTGTTTACTGCCACTCAGTGGTGCTCAAATACCCCTTTTTAAAATTCGAGTTTGGTCGAATTCGAATAGTAAATTATTCGAGGTCAGTCGAATATTCGAGTCGAATAATTTTTACTATTCGATTCGACTTTGGACTTCGAGCTCACTATTCGAGTCGGTATTCGAGCTCATTATTCGAGCTGACTATTTGAATTGGCCTTAAATAGCTTCCAACACTTGTTTTGAGGGTGAATGATGCAAGAAACATCTTTTTTTCCAAGTAACAACAGCAAGTGATTATGTGGGGATGTTCCTTTAAAAAAAAAAGGTGGAACGCGAAGTTGTGTTCAGAATTTTGTTCAGTACTGTATATACTTCTTCTTCTTCTTCTTCTTATTTATCTTCTATATCTTCTTCTTCTTCTTCTATATCTTCTTCTATATCTTCTTCTTCTTCTTCTATATTGTCTTCTTCTTCTTCTTCTTCTTCTTCTTCATCTTCTTCTTCTTCTTCATCATCTTCTTCATCTTCTTCATCTTCTTCTTCTTCATCTTCTTCTTCTTCATCTTCTTCATCTTCTTCTTCATCTTCTTCATCTTCATCTTCTTCATCTTCTTCTTCTTCTTCTTCATCTTCTTCATCTTCTTCATCTTCTTCTTCTTCGTCTTCTTCATCTTCTTCTTCTTCTTCATCTTCTCCATCTTCTTCTTCTTCATCTTCTTCATCTTCTTCTTCTTGATCTTCTTCATCTTCTTCTTCATCTTCTTCATCTTCTTCTTCTTCATCTTCTTCTTCTTCTTCTTCATCATCTTCTTCATCTTCTTCATCTTCTTCTTCTTCATCTTCTTCATTTTCTTCATCTTCTCCATCTTCTTCTTCTTCATCTTCTTCTTCTAGATCTTCTTCATCTTCTTCATCTTCTTCATCTTCTTCTTCTTCTTCTTCTTCATCTTCTTCTTCTTCTTCTTCTTCATCTTCTTCTTCTTCTTCTCCTTCTTCTTCATCTTCCTCTTCTTCTTCTTCTTCTTCTCCTTCTTTTTCTATATCGTCTTCTTCTTCTTCACTTATTTCTCTTTTCAATTTTTTTTTTAAAGAAATGCAGCTATTTTTGAGCGTAACAAATAGCTGGTGGCGCACGCATGTTGGAAGAGCCATTGTATGTGCTGTCCCTGGCAGTGGAAACACACAGACAGCAGGAGGTAAATTCAGCAGCAGGAGGAGGAGGATGAGTGTGTGGCAGCAGGCAGTCAATGAGGCAGGCAGCGTGACATAATAGCCCTGGTACCTAGCGGTGATACCAGGGCTGTAAATAAACACAGCAGGCAGGAGGTCCCAGACAGCGGTCGTGCAGCCCACATCGTGTCCAATACACAACTGGGACAACACAGTTTTCAACCCGGGCACCTCAAAAAAATTAAACCTGTCTTTTTTTTTTATGGTTTTTTGGTTTTGTTTGTAAAACAAATTACACAGATATATAGCTATTTTTTGACGTAATAGCTGGTGGCAGAGTGGCAGCAGAATGTAATTCTGTGTACCCTGGCAGTGGGAAACACAGACCGACAGCAGCAGCAGCAGGAGGAATGGAGGAGTAATGTGAGCAGCTATTGTTTGACGTAATAGCTGGTGGCAGAGTGGCAGCAGAATGTAATTCTGTGTACCCTGGCAGTGGGAAACACAGACAGACAGCAGCAGCAGCAGGAGGAATGGAGGAGTAGTGTGAGTGTGGCAGCAGGCAGGCAGCGTGACATAATAGCCCTGGTACCTAGCGGGTGATACCAGGGCTGTAAATAAACACAACAGGAGGTCCCAGACAGCGGTCGTGCAGCCCACATCGTGTCCAATACACAACTTGGACAACACAGTTTTCAACCCGGGCACCTCAGAAAAATTAAACCTTTTTTTTTATATGGTTTTTTGGTTTTGTTTGTAAAACAAATTACACAGATATATAGCTATTTTTTGACGTAATAGCTGGTGGCAGAGTGGCAGCAGAATGTAATTCTGTGTACCCTGGCAGTGGGAAACACAGACCGACAGCAGCAGCAGCAGGAGGAATGGAGGAGTAATGTGAGCAGCTATTGTTTGACGTAATAGCTGGTGGCAGAGTGGCAGCAGAATGTAATTCTGTGTACCCTGGCAGTGGGAAACACAGACAGACAGCAGCAGCAGCAGGAGGAATGGAGGAGTAGTGTGAGTGTGGCAGCAGGCAGGCAGCGTGACACAGTGGTGCTCAACAGAGCTCGAATATTCGAGTAGCTCGAATATTCGAGCTCTTTTTCAGCTGTTCGAGCTCGGTATTCGAGCTCCGAATAGCTGGAGCTATTCGAATGGGCTATTCGAGTGAACTCGAATAGCCCATTCACTATTCGCGCTATTCGAGCTAACAGTGGGTTTTCTTGGGTGCTCCCCTGTGGCCTGTACGTGAACCGTCATGGAAAACACCTCTTCCCTTGCCCCTCCCTCTTTCACCGGATTTCTTCCTCATTTCACTTATCCTTAAAGTACACGCTGACTGGCAGCAGTACAGTGGCAGTACAGAAATGCTATACAGTGGTGAGTGAGCGGTGTACCACTATTCCCAGCAGCGACACAGAGCACAATGCTATACAGTGGCGGGTGAGCGGTGTACCACTATTCCCAGCAGCGACACAGAGCACAATGCTATACAGTGGCGGGTGAGCGGTGTACTACTGTTCCCAGCAGACACAGAGCAGCAGTGGTGCTCAGCAGAGCTCGAATATTCGAGTAGCTTGAATATTCGAGCTCTTTTTCAGTTATTCGAGCTCGGTATTCGAGCTCCGAATAGCTGGAGCTATTCGAATGGGCTATTCGAGTGAACTCGAATAGCCCATTCACTATTCGCGCTATTCGAGCTAACAGCGCTATTCGAGCTCGAATACCGAGCTCGAATAGCGTCATAGCCCAGATTGATGTCCTTAGAGCCAATCAGAGGGCTCCCAGGCCCTCTGACGGCAGCCAATCACTGAGGGGGACCCTGGCCAGCCCCTACCCTATAAATAGCGGCCGCCATGTTGTGTTTCTCCGTCCTTGCCTGACTTTGCACAGAGAGAGATCTGCTCCTTTGTGCGTGGGCTTAGCAAGAGATTTATTGTGGTCATTTACCTAGCGTTTTTGCTCACATACACCTCCTATATACACCTATATTGTTGTTAGTTAGATAGACATTGTATTTTAGTTAGTAGCTTTTGTGTTACATAGAGAGAGACCCAGACAGCTGCTGCAGGCTTACAGCTTTAGGCCTCAGGGCCTTGCCTGTGTGGGCAGCTGTTCTCTCCTGTCCTCTGTTTATTTCTCATCTATACCAGTATTTCTGCTGTCCTTTAGTACTGATTGATTGTATTTTGTATTGTAGTTATATACTGTAACTGTACTAGGACACTCACTCAGTCACTGTTCATAGGCTATTAGCTCCTGCGTGTGCGTGCAGTGCACTCACTGTATGTGTACTGTACACACACACTCTATTTCCTTCTGAATAGTTATATACTGTAACTGTACTAGGACACTCACTCACTGACACTGTTCATAGGCTACTAGCTCCTGCGTGTGCGTGCACTCACTGTCTGTGTACTGTAGTGTACACACACTCTATTTCCTTCTGAATAGTTATATACTGTAACTGTACTAGGACACTCACTGTCACTGCTCATAGGCTACTAGCTCCTGCGTGTGCGTGCACTCACTGTCTGTGTACTGTACACACACTCTATTTCCTTCTGAATAGTTATATTCTGTAACTGTACTAGGACACTCACTCACTGACACTGTTCATAGGCTACTAGCTCCTGCGTGTGCGTGCACTCACTGTCTGTGTACTGTAGTGTACACACACTCTATTTCCTTCTGAATAGTTATATACTGTAACTGTACTAGGACACTCACTGTCACTGTTCATAGGCTACTAGCTCCTGCGTGTGCGTGCACTCACTGTCTGTGTACTGTAGTGTACACACACTCTATTTCCTTCTGAATAGTTATATACTGTAACTGTACTAGGACACTCACTCACTGACACTGTTCATAGGCTACTAGCTCCTGCGTGTGCGTGCACTCACTGTCTGTGTACTGTAGTTTACACACACTCTATTTCCTTCTGAATAGTTATATACTGTAACTGTACTAGGACACTCACTGTCACTGTTCATAGGCTACTAGCTCCTGCGTGTGCGTGCACTCACTGTCTGTGTACTGTAATGTACACACACTCTATTTCCTTCTGAATAGTTATATACTGTAACTGTACTAGGACACTCACTGTCACTGTTCATAGGCTACTAGCTCCTGCGTGTGCGTGCACTCACTGTCTGTGTACTGTAGTGTACACACACTCTATTTCCTTCTGAATAGTTATATACTGTAACTGTACTAGGACACTCACTGTCACTGTTCATAGGCTACTAGCTCCTGCGTGTGCGTGCACTCACTGTCTGTGTACTGTAGTGTACACACACTCTATTTCCTTTTGAATAGTTATATACTGTAACTGTACTAGGACACTCACTGTCACTGTTCATAGGCTACTAGCTCCTGCGTGTGCGTGCACTCACTGTCTGTGTACTGTAGTGTACACACACTCTATTTCCTTTTGAATAGTTATATACTGTAACTGTACTAGGACACTCACTGTCACTGTTCATAGGCTACTAGCTCCTGCGTGTGCGTGCACTCACTGTCTGTGTACTGTAGTGTACACACACTCTATTTCCTTTTGAATAGTTATACACTGTAACTGTACTAGGACACTCACTGTCACTGTTCATAGGCTACTAGCTCCTGCGTGTGCGTGCACTCACTGTCTGTGTACTGTAGTGTACACACACTCTATTTCCTTCTGAATAGTTATATACTGTAACTGTACTAGGACACTCACTGTCACTGTTCATAGGCTACTAGCTCCTGCGTGTGCGTGCACTCACTGTCTGTGTACTGTACACACACTCTATTTCCTTCTGATTACTGATTGATTATTGTAATTTCTGGTTGTACTTACTGTTACTACTTACTGTACTAGTAGGGACACTCAGTCACTGTTCATAGGCTAGCTCCTGCGTGTGCGTGCACTCACTTACTGTCTGTGTACACACACTCTATTACCTTGTGATTATTACTACTGATTATTGTAACTTCTAGTTGTACTTACTGACTCTGTAACTACTTACTTACTGTACTAGACACTCACTCAGTCACCTCGCCCACCAACCCACTCCATTAAAGTACCCCACTTTTCACCCGCCCTTTTAAAAAACTTTTGTGTTTACGCCCAAAACATCGAAGATGTCTGGAAGTGGCAGCCAGCGCGGTTTGGGCAAGGGGAAGGGCAGCAAGGGAATCAGGAGGAGAGGGAGCAGCATTGTGGCAAGCCGCGGGCGCGGCCGCGCCACCATGCACAGTTCCGCAGCAGCAGCAGCAGCGTCAGTGGCTAACATTCCTCCTATAGCCACTGGCCGTGGACGCCTTGGGCGCCGCCCAGCAGGAGCATCTGCAACTCACGCTGCAGAGACACAGCAGCAGCAGCGTGTAGCACCTGCTCCGATTTTCCTCCAGCCGGGTCGGAAACGTCCCATTGAGGAAAAGGATGCAGACACTGTGGTGCAACTGATGACGGAGGATGAGCAGCCCGCCATCAGCTCTGCATCCGAGGCCTCCACCCTCACCACCACCACCACCACCATCCCTGTTCGCAGCAGCCGCCCAGCAGGGCCTGGGGAGGAGGCCAGTTCACCGTCACTCACCGACCTTTCATTCAGCAGTCTTTTGACCCCAGGCATCATGAGTAAATTGTCTGCTGTTGTTGGCGATCTTGAGGAGGAGATGCTGATGGGCACTTTGGGGGATGAGGGATTGGACAGCAAGACTGTGGCGACAGTCAAGCAGCCCATCCATGCATCAGGAGAGGAGTTTGGGGGGTCATCATCCCAGCAGGACATGCTTCAGGAGGGGGAGGATGATGATGACACGGTGACAGACAGAGACTGGGTGCCACCAGCTCCAGGGGATGTCGTCATCAGCAGCTCTGAGGAGGAGGAGGAGGATGCGCTTGTGGGCCTTGCAAGGAGGCGCATCATTGCAAGCATTGGCAGCAGTAGGCAGGTCCCCCAGCCTGCTGGTGTCTCAGGCTCAGCAGCAGCAGCAGCAGCATCTGCCAGTACAACCACCAGCCGCACCCAAGCCCCCCCCCCCCCAACCACCACAGGGAGACAGGCAGCAGTGGTTCCATGCCGTAGGGGGTTGTTTTTGTCACCAATCTGGTGCTTTTTCACCATGCCCACAGTGTACAGCAAGTACGCCACTTGCAACCACTGTCAGCGGAAGTTGAGCAGAGGTGCAGACCCCTTAAAGTTCAGCACCAGCTCGCTCATCAACCACCTTGCTGCAAAACATTTCCACCAGCATGAGGAGTTCCAGAGGCTGAAGGCATCTGGTGCTGGCAGTGGCACCACTCCCATCACTGCACAGCCTTCAGCAGCAGCAGCAGCAGCAGCAACAGCAGCCACCCGCCCTCCTGCTCCTCCAGCAGCACCAGCAGGAGTGCGGAAACGCACTGCTCCTCCCCCCTCTGCAACTCCTGCCGCCGACACTGAGGCCTGTTCTGGCAGCCAGTCCTCAGTGTCCTCCTCTGCTGTGTCTGCTGATTCCCGTGCCAGCAAAAGGCCACGCCAGAGCCTTTTGAGCGAGTCCTTCCAGGGGGTGGTTAGGGCTCTGCCTCCCAGCAGCCATCGCGTGCGGCAGCTGAATGGCTTGCTGGCACAGGCCATGTGCTCCCAACTCCTGCCATACACGCTCGTGCAGGAGGGGGGCGACATTCATGCGCTGCTTGCTTGCGCAGCCCCAGACTGGCAGCTCCCCAGCAGACACTTCTTCGCCCGCAAGGCCATTCCTGCACTGCACCGCTTTGTGATGGCCAATGTGGAGCGAGGGCTGGAGCACGCGGTTGGTGAAAGGGTCCACGTCACCATGGACTCATGGAGCAGCCGCTTCGGGACAGGCCGCTACCTGTCCTTCACTGTCCACTGGGTCAGCTTGGTGGAAGGGGGTGAGGATGGGAGAGCAGCAGCGGGCACAGCAGCAGCAGCAACACAGTGGGTGGTGCCACCCCGCAGGGTCGGGGGAACTGCAGCAGGTTCCTCCGATCCTCTGCCATCCTCCGGCACACCTGGTTAAACCCCCCGCCTCAGCAGCAGCGTGAAGGCCCGCCACTGCCAAGCGCTGCTGCACTTGGTCAGCCTTGGGAAGACCAAGCTGACGGCAACCCATGTGTTGGCCAAACTCCAGGAGCAAGAGAGGATTTGGCTGACCCCCAGAGGCCTCAGAGTCGGAGAGGTGGTGGCCGACAATGGGGCCAATCTGGTTGCCGCAATAGACAGGGGAAACCTGACCCACATCCCCTGTCTTGCCCACGTGCTGAACCTGGTGGTGCAGAAGTTCTTGCGCACCTACCAGGGGATGGGCGGACTGCTGGAAACGGCAAGGAACGTTGTGCGTCACTTCCGGCGCTCGGCTGCAGCCTGTGCGAGCCTGGAAGACGTGCAAAAGGAGCTGGAGCTGCCACGCCATCGGCTGATCATTGACGTTCCGACTCGCTGGAACTCCACCCTGGCGATGTTGGAGCGTCTGGTTGAACAGAAACACGCTGTCAACCAGTACCTTGCCCTGGCCACTGTTTCCGCCGCTCAGAGAAGGGACAAGACCAGCAACATCCCGTCCATCGTCCCCGATGATGACTGGAGGCACATGCAGCAGGTGTGCTTAGTGCTGGCTCCCTTTCTGCAGGCCACTAACATGGTGAGCAGGGACCATGCTATGGTCTGCGAGTGGGTGCCCCTGGTTTGTCTGCTGAACAGGGCCCTCGATGCTTTGCTGGAACAGGGAGCGGCAGCCTTGGACCAGCAGGAGCGGCAAGCAGCTGCACAGTCCACCTCTGAGGGGGAGGAGGAGGAGGACTTGGTGGAGGTCCCTGACCTTGCTGCTGATGAGGGGGAGCAGCACAGCGCAGCTGAGTTGGTGCGGGGGTGGAGAGAGGATGAGGCTGACGAGGCAGAGGAGGAGGATGAGGACAGCACTGCCATCGATGTGCCAGCACACGTGGCCCGCCTCTTCCCAATGGCAGCGCACATGCTGGCGTGCCTGCGCAAGGACCCCAGGGTGATCCAGATGAAGCAGAGGGAGGACATCTGGATCAGCATGATGTTGGACCCACGCCTCAAGGGGAAGTTGAGCCAGTTCCTGCCGCCTGCAGGAGGAGACCCAGAGCAACAAATAAGGAGCTTGCAGCAGGCCCTTGTTGAGCCGGAACTTAGAACCATCGTTAATGTGCCTTACCACCCTTTACCACCTCCTGGCTCCTGCTCACTAAGCCAGCCTGGTTCACTTTAACTATTACGTCGCCTGCAGCCACACATTTTACAACTACAGTGGGCTGCTGTGTACTGCCCTTCTGCTGTCTGTCTGTGTTTCCCACTGCCAGGGTACACAGATTTACATTCTGCTGCCACTCTGCCACCAGCTATTACGTCAAAAAATAGCTATATCTGTGTAATTGGTTGTAAAACCAAAACTACAAAACCATAAAAAAAAAAAAGGTTTAATTTTTCTGAGGTGCCCGGGTTGAAAACTGTGTTGTCCAAGTTGTGTATTGGACACGATGTGGGCTGCACGACCGCTGTCTGGGACCTCCTGTTGTGTTTATTTACAGCCCTGGTATCACCCGCTAGGTACCAGGGCTATTATGTCACGCTGCCTGCCTGCTGCCACACTCACACTACTCCTCCATTCCTCCTGCTGCTGCTGCTGTCTGCCTGTGTTTCCCACTGCCAGGGTACACAGAATTACATTCTGCTGCCACTCTGCCACCAGCTATTACGTCAAACAATAGCTGCTCACATTACTCCTCCATTCCTCCTGCTGCTGCTGCTGTCGGTCTGTGTTTCCCACTGCCAGGGTACACAGAATTAAATTCTGCTGCCACTCTGCCACCAGCTATTACGTCAAAAAATAGCTATATATCTGTGTAATTTGTTTTACAAACAAAACCAAAAAACCATAAAAAAAAAAAAAGGTTTAATTTTTCAGAGGTGCCCAGGTTGAAAACTGTGTTGTCCCAGTTGTGTATTGGACACGATGTGGGCTGCACGACCGCTGTCTGGGACCTCCTGTTGTGTTTATTTACAGCCCTGGTATCACCCGCTAGGTACCAGGGCTATTATGTCACGCTGCCTGCCTGCTGCCACACTCACACTACTCCTCCATTCCTCCTGCTGCTGCTGCTGTCTGTCTGTGTTTCCCACTGCCAGGGTACACAGAATTACATTCTGCTGCCACTCTGCCACCAGCTATTACGTCAAACAATAGCTATATATCTGTGTAATTTGTTTTACAAACAAAAACAAAAAACCATAAAAAAAAAGGTTTAATTTTTCAGAGGTGCCCGGGTTGAAAACTGTGTTGTCCCAGTTGTGTATTGGACACGATGTGGGCTGCACGACCGCTGTCTGGGACCTCCTGCCTGCTGTGTTTATTTACAGCCCTGGTATCACCGCTAGGTACCAGGGCTATTATGTCACGCTGCCTGCCTCATTGACTGCCTGCTGCCACACACTCATCATCCTCCTCCTCCTGCTGCTGAATTTACCTCCTGCTGTCTGTGTGTTTCCACTGCCAGGGAGCACATACAATGGCGCTTCCAACATGCGTGCGCCACCAGCTATTTGTTACGCTCAAAAATAGCTGCATTTCTTTAAAAAAAAAAATTTAAAAGAGAAATAAGTGAAGAAGAAGAAGACGATATAGAAAAAGAAGGAGAAGAAGAAGAAGGAGAAGAAGAAGAAGATGAAGAAGAAGAAGAAGAAGATGAAGATGAAGAAGAAGAAGAAGAAGAAGAAGAAGAAGAAGAAGAAGAAGAAGAAGAAGAAGAAGAAGAAGAAGAAGAAGAAGAAGAAGATCAAGAAGATCAAGAAGAAGAAGATGAAGACGATGAAGAAGATGAAGAAGGAGAAGATGGAGAAGATGAAGAAGATGAAGAAGATGAAGAAGAAGAAGAAGAAGAAGAAGAAGAAGAAGAAGAAGAAGAAGAAGAAGAAGAAGAAGAAGAAGAAGAAGAAGAAGAAGAAGAAGAAGAAGAAGAAGATGAAGAAGAAGAAGAAGAAGAAGAAGAAGATGAAGAAGATGAAGAAGATGAAGAAGAAGATGAAGAAGATCAAGAAGAAGAAGAAGAAGAAGAAGATGAAGAAGAAGAAGATGAAGAAGATGAAGAAGAAGAAGATGAAGAAGATGAAGAAGAAGAAGAAGAATATGAAGAAGAAGAAGATGAAGAAGATGAAGAAGATGAAGAAGAAGAAGATGAAGAAGAAGAAGATGAAGAAGAAGAAGAAGAAGATGATGATGAAGAAGATGAAGAAGATGAAGAAGAAGAAGAAGATGAAGAAGAAGAAGAAGAAGAAGAAGACAATATAGAAGAAGAAGATATAGAAGAAGATATAGAAGAAGAAGATATAGAAGAAGATATAGAAGAAGAAGAAGAAGATATAGAAGATAAATAATAATAATAAGAAGAAGAAGTATATACAGTACTGAACAAAATTCTGGACACAACTTCTCTTTCCACCTTTTTTTTTTTTTAAAGGAACATCCCCACATAATCACTTGCTGTTGTTACTTGGAAAAAAAGATGTTTCTTGCATCATTCACCCTCAAAACAAGAGTTGGAAGCTATTTAAGGCCAATTCGAATAGTCAGCTCGAATAATGAGCTCGAATACCGACTCGAATAGTGAGCTCGAAGTCCGAGGTCGAATCGAATAGTAAAAATTATTCGACTCGAATATTCGACTGACCTCGAATAATTTACTATTCGAATTCGACCAAACTCGAATTTTAAAAAGGGGTATTTGAGCACCACTGGTGTGACATAATAGCCCTGGTACCTAGCGGGTGATACCAGGGCTGTAAATAAACACAACAGGAGGTCCCAGACAGCGGTCGTGCAGCCCACATTGTGTCCAATACACAACTGGGACAACACAGTTTTCAACCCAGGCACCTCAGAAAAATTAAACCTTTTTTTTTTTTTATGGTTTTTTGGTTTTGTTTGTAAAACAAATTACACAGATATATAGCTATTTTTTGACGTAATAGCTGGTGGCAGAGTGGCAGCAGAATGTAAATCTGTGTACCCTGGCAGTGGGAAACACAGACAGACAGCAGAGGGGCAGTACACAGCAGCCCACTGTAGTTGTAAAATGTGTGGCTGCAGGCGACGTAATAGTCAAAGTGAACCAGGCTGGCTTAGTGAGCAGGAGCCAGGAGGTGGTAAAGGGTGGTAAGGCCCATTAATGATGGTTCTAAGTTCCGGCAGCCAGTTCATGTCCCCCTCTCGCCGACAACAGGGGCCAGGAACTCGCCTTCCACCCACGCCTGGTTCATCTTGAGAAACGTCAGTCTGTCCACAGACTTGTGAGACAGACGTGAGCGTTTCTCGGTGACCACGCCACCAGCTGCACTGAAGCAGCGCTCGGACAGCACGCTGGAAGTGGGGCAGGACAGCACTTCCAGGGCGTACTGCGCCAGCTCGCTCCAGATCTCCAGGCGCTTGACCCAATACTCCATGGGATCAACAGGGGCATCGCTGTCAAGCCCGCTGTAGGACCCCATGTAGTCAGCCACCATGCGGGTCAGGCGCTGGCTGTGACCGGAGGAGGATGCTGCTGCATGCACCTCCTCTCTAGTCACTGCTGCCGGAGCCTCTACAGTCCTGTAGAGCTCGTGGCTGAGAGACAGCAGGTCTGTGGGGCGCTTGCTGCTGGATGCAGGCACCTGCTGCTGCCTCTGTGCTGGCTGGACAGTGGGGGTGGAAGGCTGGGGGAAGGCTTCCTCCAAGCGCTCAACAAGGGCCTGCTGCAAGCTCCTTATTTGTTGCGCTGGGTCTCCTCCTGCAGGCGGCAGGAACTGGCTTAACTTCC
The DNA here is from genome assembly GCF_040937935.1 of Hyperolius riggenbachi. NCBI lineage: Eukaryota > Metazoa > Chordata > Amphibia > Anura > Hyperoliidae > Hyperolius > Hyperolius riggenbachi. The sequence continues at coordinate 32,303,573 of NC_090654.1, forward strand.
CCTTGAGGCGCGGGTCCAACATCATGCTGATCCAGATGTCCTCCCTCTGCTTCATCTGGATCACCCTGGGGTCCCTGCGCAGGCACGTCAGCATGTGCGCTGCCATTGGGAAGAGGCGGGCCACGTCTGCTGGCACATCGACGGCAGTGCTGTCCTCCTCATCCTCCTCCTCTGCCGCCTCATCCTCTCTCCACCCCCGCACCAACTCAGCTGCGCTGTGCTGATCCCCCTCATCAGCAGCAAGGTCAGGGACCTCCACCAAGTCCTCCTCCTCCTCCCCCTCAGAGGTGGACTGTGCAGCTGCTTGCCACTCCTGCTGGTCCAAGGCTGCCGCTCCCTGTTCCAGCAAAGCATCGAGGGCCCTGTTCAGCAGACAAACCAGGGGCACCCACTCGCAGACCATAGCATGGTCCCTGCTCACCATGTTAGTGGCCTGCAGAAAGGGAGCCAGCACTAAGCACACCTGCTGCATGTGCCTCCAGTCATCATCGGGGACGATGGATGGGATGTTGCTGGTCTTGTCCCTTCTCTGAGCGGCAGAAACAGTGGCCAGGGCAAGGTACTGGTTGACAGCGTGCTTCTGTTCAACCAGACGCTCCAACATCGCCAGGGTGGAGTTCCAGCGAGTCGGAACGTCAAGGATCAGCCGATGGCGTGGCAGCTCCAGCTCCTTTTGCACATCTTCCAGGCTCGCACAGGCTGCAGCCGAGCGCCGGAAGTGACGCACAACGTTCCTTGCCGTTTCCAGCAGTCCGCCCATCCCCTGGTAGGTGCGCAAGAACTTCTGCACCACCAGGTTCAGCACGTGGGCAAGACAGGGGATGTGGGTCAGGTTTCCCCTGTCTATTGCGGCAACCAGATTGGCCCCATTGTCGGCCACCACCTCTCCGACTCTGAGGCCTCTGGGGGTCAGCCAAATCCTCTCCTGCTCCTGGAGTTTGGCCAAAACATGGGTTGCCGTCAGCTTGGTCTTCCCAAGGCTGACCAAGTGCAGCAGCGCTTGGCAGTGGCGGGCCTTCACGCTGCTGCTGTGGCGGGGGGTTTGGCCAGGTGTGCCGGAGGATGGCAGAGGATCGGAGGAACCTGCTGCAGTTCCCCCGACCCTGCGGGGTGGCACAACCCACTGTGTTGCTGCTGCTGCTGTGCCCGCTGCTGCTCTCCCATCCTCACCCCCTTACACCAAGCTGACCCAGTGGACAGTGAAGGACAGGTAGCGGCCTGTCCCGAAGCGGCTGCTCCATGAGTCCATGGTGACGTGGACCCTTTCACCAACCGCGTGCTCCAGCCCTCGCTCCACATTGGCCATCACAAAGCGGTGCAGTGCAGGAATGGCCTTGCGGGCGAAGAAGTGTCTGCTGGGGAGCTGCCAGTCTGGGGCTGCGCAAGCAAGCAGCGCACGAATGTCGCTCCCCTCCTGCACGAGCGTGTACGGCAGGAGTTGGGAGCACATGGCCCGTGCCAGCAAGCCGTTCAGCTGCCGCACGCGACGGCTGCTGGGAGGCAGAGCCCTAACCACCCCCTGGAAGGACTCGCTCAAAAGGCTCTGGCGTGGCCTTTTGCTGGCACGGGAATCAGCAGACACAGCAGAGGAGGCCACTGAGGACTGGCTGCCAGAACAGGCCTCAGTGTCGGCGGCAGGAGTTGCAGAGGGGGAGGAGCAGTGCGTTTCCGCACTCCTGCTGGTGCTGCTGGAGGAGCAGGAGGGCGGGTGGCTGCTGTTGCTGCTGCTGCTGCTGCTGCTGAAGGCTGTGCAGTGATGGGTGTGGTGCCACTGCCAGCACCAGATGCCTTCAGCCTCTGGAACTCCTCATGCTGGTGGAAATGTTTCGCAGCAAGGTGGTTGATGAGCGAGCTGGTGCTGAACTTTAAGGGGTCTGCACCTCTGCTCAACTTCCGCTGACAGTGGTTGCAAGTGGCGTACTTGCTGTACACTGTGGGCATGGTGAAAAAGCGCCAGATTGGTGACAAAAACAACCCCCTACGGCATGGAACCGCTGCTGCCTGTCTCCCTGTGGTGGTTGGGGGGGGGGGCTTGGGTGCGGCTGGTGGTGGTACTGGCAGATGCTGCTGCTGCTGCTGCTGAGCCTGAGACACCAGCAGGCTGGGGGACCTGCCTACTGCTGCCAATGCTTGCAATGATGCGCCTCCTTGCAAGGCCCACAAGCGCATCCTCCTCCTCCTCCTCCTCAGAGCTGCTGATGACGACATCCCCTGGAGCTGGTGGCACCCAGTCTCTGTCTGTCACCGTGTCATCATCATCCTCCCCCTCCTGAAACATGCCCTGCTGGGATGATGACCCCCCAAACTCCTCTCCTGATGCATGGATGGGCTGCTTGACTGTCCCCACAGTCTTGCTGTCCAATCCCTCATCCCCCAAAGTGCCCATCAGCATCTCCTCCTCCAAATCACCAACAACAGCAGACAATTGACTCATCATGCCTGGGGTCAAAAGAGTGCTGAGTGACAGGTCGGCGACTGACGGTGAACTGGCCTCCTCCCCAGGCCCTGCTGGGCGGCTGCTGCGAACAGGGGTGGTGGTGGTGGTGGTGAGGGTGGAGGCCTCGGATGCAGAGCTGATGGCGGGCTGCTCATCCTCCGTCATCAGTTGCACCACAGTGTCTGCATCCTTTTCCTCAATGGGACGTTTCCGACCCGGCTGGAGGAAAATTGGAGCAGGTGCTACACGCTGCTGCTGCTGTGTCTCTGCAGCGTGAGTTGCAGATGCTCCTGCTGGGCGCCGCCCAAGGCGTCCACGGCCAGTGGCTATAGGAGGAATGTTAGCCACTGACGCTGCTGCTGCTGCTGCGGAACTGTGCATGGTGGCGCGGCCGCGCCCGCGGCTTGCCACAATGCTGCTCCCTCTCCTCCTGATTCCCTTGCTGCCCTTCCCCTTGCCCAGACCGCGCTGGCTGCCACTTCCAGACATCTTCGATGTTTTGGGCGTAAACACAAAAGTTTTTTAAAAGGGCGGGTGAAAAGTGGGGTACTTTAATGGAGTGGGTTGGTGGGCGAGGTGACTGAGTGAGTGTCTAGTACAGTAAGTAAGTAGTAACAGAGTCAGTAAGTACAACTAGAAGTTACAATAATCAGTAGTAATAATCACAAGGAAATAGAGTGTGTGTACACAGACAGTGAGTGAGTGCACGCACACGCAGGAGCTAGCCTATGAACAGTGACTGAGTGTCCCTACTAGTACAGTAAGTAGTAACAGTAAGTACAACCAGAAATTACAATAATCAATCAGTAATCAGAAGGAAGTAGAGTGTGTGTACAGTACACAGACAGTGAGTGCACGCACACGCAGGAGCTAGTAGCCTATGAACAGTGACAGTGAGTGTCCTAGTACAGTTACAGTATATAACTATTCAGAAGGAAATAGAGTGTGTGTACACTACAGTACACAGACAGTGAGTGCACGCACACGCAGGAGCTAGTGGTCTATGAACAGTGTCAGTGAGTGAGTGTCCTAGTACAGTTACAGTATATAACTGTCTAGGAATGTCTAGGAATAAAATGTCTAGGAATAAAAAAAGGCCTCTATGGATGAATAGAAAGGTTAGGGATAAAATGAAGAGGAAAAAGAATGCCTATAAGGTCCTAAAACAGGAGGGGACTGAGGCTGCACTAAGCAATTATAAGGAGTGCAATAAAAATTGTAAAAAAGAAATTAGGCTGGCAAAGATCGAAGCTGAAAATCAAATCGCTAGGGATATCAAATCTAACCCAAAAAAGTTTTACAAGTACATCAACTCTAAAAAAAGAAAGGTTGACTGTATAGGAATCCTAAAGGATGAGGGTGGGAACTCAATGGTGGATGACCAAGGTAAGGCAGAGTTATTAAATGCTTTCTTTGCTTCTGTCTTCACAAAGGAAACAGCACTGTTGCAAATTACAGAGGCAGAAGAGTCTCAATCTTCTAACTGTAATATTAAATACTTAACGCAGGAAGAAGTAAAGGCAAGACTAAATAAATTAAAAATAGACAAGGCACCTGGCCCGGATGGCATGCATCCTCGGGTCCTAAGAGAATTAAGTTCAGTTATAGCTAAGCCCCTTTATCTTATCTTTTGTGACTCTCTTGCAACTAGCAGAGTCCCAGTGGATTGGCGTACAGCCCACGTTTTCCCATTATTTAAGAAGGGCAAAAAATCTGATCCAGGAAATTATAGACCTGTAAGCTTAACATCAGTTGTATGCAAACTATTTGAGGGGTTACTAAGAGATACTATACATGACTTCATAGTAGAAAATAATCTTATTTCTCAGCATCAACATGGGTTTACTAAAGACAGGTCCTGTTTGACTAACATGCTCAGCTTTTATGAGGTAGTGAATGCTAATATGGATATTGGGAATGCTGTAGATGTGATATACTTGGACTTTGCAAAGGCCTTCGACACTGTTCCCCACAGAAGTCTGGTGCAAAAGTTGAGGATGCAAGGACTGGGGAAGAGTTTGTGTGCATGGATAGGGAACTGGCTAATGGACAGAAAACAAAGAGTTGTGGTCAATGGATCGTACTCAAAATGGGAGACTGTTAGCAGTGGGGTCCCACAGGGGTCTGTACTGGGTCCAGTGCTCTTCAATTTATTTATTAATGACCTAGTAGATGCAGTAGTGAGCAATGTTGCTATTTTTGCAGATGATACAAAATTGTGCAGAATCATCAACTCTCAGGAAGATAGTGTCATATTGCAACAGGATCTGGATAGGATGGCTATATGGGCACATACATGGCAGATGAAATTCAATGTTGACAAATGTAAAGTCATGCATTTTGGTCGTACCAATGGTCTAGCACCATACAAAATAAATGGGATACAGTTGGGAACATCAAACTTGGAGAAGGACTTAGGAGTACTCATCGACAACAAGTTAAATAATCGTACTCAATGCCAAGCCGCTGCAGCTAAAGCGAACAAAATTTTGGGATGCATTAAAAGGGAAATAAAAACTCGAGATGCTAGCATAATATTGCCCCTGTTTAACTCTCTAGTAAGGCCACATCTGGAATATGGAATTCAGTTCTGGGCACCACATTACAAAAAAGATATTGCAGTTTTAGAGCAGGTGCAGAGACGAGCTACAAAATTGATACGTGGGATGGAAGGTCTCGCTTACCAAGAAAGGTTAGATAAACTGGGTTTATTTAGTCTAGAGAAAAGACGCCTTAGAGGAGATCTAATTAACATGTATAAATACATTAGAGGGCAATATAATAGCTTGGCGGATGAGCTTTTTGTCCCTAGGCCTTCTCAAAGGACTAGAGGACATGAGCTGCGCATGGAGGAAAAACGTTTTAGTCATTTATTTAGGAAAGGGTTCTTTACAGTAAGAGTGGTTAAGATGTGGAATGCATTGCCACAGGAAGTCGTTATGGCAAACTCTATACCTGCATTTAAAGGGGGCTTAGATGCTTTCCTTGCGTTGAAAGACATCCATGGCTACAATTACTAGGTTATGCCTAATGATGTTGATCCATGGATTTTATCTGATTGCCATCTGGAGTCAGGAAGGAATTTTTCCCATTTGGGGCTAATTGGACCATGCCTGGTGGGGGTTTTTTCGCCTTCCTCTGGATCAACAGGGGTATGTGGGGGACGGGCTGGAGTTGTACTTTGTACTGGTTGAACTCGATGGACGTATGTCTTTTTTCAACCAAAATAACTATGTAACTATGTAACTATGTAACTATTCAGAAGGAAATAGAGTGTGTGTACAGTACACAGACAGTGAGTGCACGCACACGCAGGAGCTAGTAGCCTATGAACAGTGACAGTGAGTGTCCTAGTACAGTTACAGTATATAACTATTCAGAAGGAAATAGAGTGTGTGTACAGTACACAGACAGTGAGTGCACGCACACGCAGGAGCTAGTAGCCTATGAACAGTGACAGTGAGTGTCCTAGTACAGTTACAGTATATAACTATTCAGAAGGAAATAGAGTGTGTGTACACTACAGTACACAGACAGTGAGTGCACGCACACGCAGGAGCTAGTAGCCTATGAACAGTGACAGTGAGTGTCCTAGTACAGTTATAGTATATAACTATTCAGAAGGAAATAGAGTGTGTGTACACTACAGTACACAGACAGTGAGTGCACGCACACGCAGGAGCTAGTAGCCTATGAACAGTGTCAGTGAGTGAGTGTCCTAGTACAGTTACAGTATATAACTATTCAGAAGGAAATAGAGTGTGTGTACAGTACACAGACAGTGAGTGCACGCACACGCAGGAGCTAGCCTATGAACAGTGACAGTCAGTGAGTGTCCTAGTACAGTTACAGTATATAACTATTCAGAAGGAAATAGAGTGTGTGTACAGTACACAGACAGTGAGTGCACGCACACGCAGGAGCTAGTAGCCTATGAACAGTGACTGAGTGAGTGTCCTAGTACAGTTACAGTATATAACTACAATACAAAATACAATCAATCAGTACTAAAGGACAGCAGAAATACTGGTATAGATGAGAAATAAACAGAGGACAGGAGAGAACAGCTGCCCACACAGGCAAGGCCCTGAGGCCTAAAGCTGTAAGCCTGCAGCAGCTGTCTAAGTCTCTCTCTATGTAACACAAAAGCTACTAACTAAAATACAATGTCTATCTAACTAACAACAATATAGGTGTATATAGGAGGTGTATGTGAGCAAAAACGCTAGGTAAATGACCACAATAAAGCTCTTGCTAAGCCAACGCACAAAGGAGCAGATCTCTCTCTGTGCAAAGTCGGGCAAGGACGGAGAAACGGAACATGGCGGCCGCTATTTATAGGGTAGGGGCTGGCCAGGGTCCCCCTCAGTGATTGGCTGCCGTCAGAGGGCCTGGAAGCCCTCTGATTGGCTCTAAGGACATCAATCTGGGCTATGACGCTATTCGAGCTCGGTATTCGAGCTCGAATAGCGCTGTTAGCTCGAATAGCGCGAATAGTGAATGGGCTATTCGAGTTCACTCGAATAGCCCATTCGAATAGCTCCAGCTATTCGGAGCTCGAATACCGAGCTCGAATAACTGAAAAAGAGCTCGAATATTCAAGCTACTCGAATATTCGAGCTCTGCTGAGCACCACTGCTGCTCTGTGTCTGCTGGGAACAGTAGTACACCGCTCACCCGCCACTGTATAGCATTGTGCTCTGTGTCGCTGCTGGGAATAGTGGTACACCGCTCACCCGCCACTGTATAGCATTGTGCTCTGTGTCGCTGCTGGGAATAGTGGTACACCGCTCACTCACCACTGTATAGCATTTCTGTACTGCCACTGTACTGCTGCCAGTCAGCGTGTACTTTAAGGATAAGTGAAATGAGGAAGAAATCCGGTGAAAGAGGGAGGGGCAAGGGAAGAGGTGTTTTCCATGACGGTTCACGTACAGGCCACAGGGGAGCACCCAAGAAAACCCACTCAATACCGCCCATGTTGTCCAGGACAACAACCCTCACAAATCCAAAAGAACAGGACCAGATAATTACTTGGATGACCTCTCAAGCGTCCAGCAGTGGGTTAAGCAGCACCAGCACATCACGCACGAGGTCCGAGTCCTCAGCCAGTTACAAGGAGCCAGTGGGCACAAAGCTGACACAACCGGCAGCGACACCACGCACACCTCAGGACACAATGGGGTATTCGCAGGAGCTATTCCCAGCCCAATAAACTTCCACCTTTCAAAGGTCAATGGAGGAACAGCCAGAAATGTTGTGCCCGGATTCACAACCATTAACTGTGGGAAATGCACCGCGCACTGAAATACAAGGCGAGTCCGAGGAGGACTCGGAAACCCAAATCCCAGAGCAAGTTGGGCAGGAGGGGTTGCAATTGCAGGAGGTCGGCCGACAAGATCTGGAAGACGACGTTGGAGTGAGCTGCGCAGAGGTTGTTCTGGGGAGCTCTACTCCACGGCGGCGGCCCCCCACAATGACATATGACGAGTTTCAAGAGATGGAAGAGGAGGGTATGGACAATGTGGACAGAGACCCAGATTTTGTTTGTGAACGAGAACATCGCCGTCGTAGCAGCAGCACAGATGAGTCTGTTGAAGAACCCACTGCTGCATGAGTTCGCCTTGTGCCACAAGGTAGGCGGCGCGCAATTTCAGGCACCACAAGCATGGAAGTTCAAGTGAGAGGCAAAAGAGGCGCAAACAGAAATCGCCAGCAAGGCAGGTGCTCCAAAGTCTGGGCTTTCTTTGAAGACAGCACTGAGGATGGTACTATGGCGATTTGCAAGGTGTGCAAGACCCGCCTGAGCAGGGGGAAAAGTATTAACAACCTCTCCACCACCAGCATGAGCCGCCACATGCTATCCAAACATCCCACTCTGTGGGCAAACGCGGCAGGACAGGGTACCAGCAACACTGCCTCCCTTGGGGTCACCAGACTCACCACCAGACCCGCCTCAGCAGCAGCAGTAGCCCAGCCATTGCGTGGTTCACAACATTCACAAACATCAGACGCTGACACTGTCACTTTCCGGAGTAGTGCTCTTGAGGTCTCCCAGTGTTCATCAAACACAACAACCAACAGCCCTTCAGTGTGCAGCCCTACGATTCAGTTGTCTGTCTCGGAGATGTTTGATCGCAAGAGGAAATTGCCAGCAAATGACCCCCGGGCCGTGGCAGTAACAGCCAGCATAGCCAAGCTTCTGGCCTGCGAAATGCTGCCATATCGAGTGGTGGAGACAAACAGCTTCAAGGGCGTGATGTCAGTGGCCATCCCATGTTACGTGGTTCCCAGCCGCTACCACTTTGCGCGCTCTGCAGTGCCTGAGTTGCATGAGCACGTGGTCAGCAAAATAACCCGAAGCTTGAAGAATGCCGTTGCCTGCAAGGTTCACCTCACCACTGACACCTGGACAAGTGCGTTCGGCCAGGGTCGATACATCTCCCTTACCGCGCACTGGGTGAACCTTGTGGAGCCTGGCAGCGATTCCTCACCTGCTACGGCGCGGGTGTTGCCCACGCCGCAAACAGCTGCACCGCCGTCCCTCCCACTGGATAACAACAGCAGCACCTACCTCTCTGACTCCTTCTCCTCCAACGCATCTCAAAGCTGTACCTCATCCGGAAATGCTAACCCAGCAGCAGTAGGATCATGGAAGCAGTGCAGCACAGCTGTTGGCATGGGTCAGCAAGTGTTGCTGAAGCTGATCTGCCTTGGGGATAAGCAGCACACAGGGGAGGAAATTTGGAGGGGAATAAAGGAACAGACGGATTTGTGGCTGGCACCGCTGGACCTGAAACCGGGCATGGTTGTGTGTGATAATGGGAGTAATCTCATTCGCGCTTTAAGGTTGGCTAAGCTGACACACATCCCTTGCCTGGCGCACGTGATAAACCTAGTAGTTCAGCGGTTCCTGAGGACATACCCAGGCGTGGCCGATCTTCTGTTGAAGGTGCGACGAGTGGCCAAACATTGCAGAAATTCCAGTACTGCTTCGGGGGCACTCGCCAAGATGCAGGAGCGCTTCAATCTCCCCCACCATCGCTTGCTGTGTGATGTCCCTACGTGCTGGAATTCTACGCTGCACATGCTAGCCCGCTTTTGCGAGCAGAAGAGTGCAGTGGTCCAGTACATGACGGCGCAGTACCGAGGCGCATCCGGACAGCTGCCAAGCTTCTGTGGATCCGATTGGGCCAACATGTTGGACCTCTGCCAAGTCCTCCAAAATTTTGAGCAATCCACGTTGCTTGTGAGCAGTGACAACTCTTCAGTCAGCATTACCATACCACTGCTGTGTTTACTGAAAAGATCAATGTTGAAAATCAAGGAAACAGCTGTCATGATGCAACTGGGGGAATCTGAAGGAGAAAACGATCAGCGTGATGGTACCAACATCAGGCCATCCGCCTCAGGAAACGCTAGCCCCAGCAGCTATGACGAAGAAGAGGAGGAGGAACAGCTGGAGTTGGAGCAGGAATTTCATGCCACCACTGACGAGGGCCAGAGCGGTGCACGTTGGACTTCCACAATTCAGCGCGAGTGGTCAGCAGAAGCAGACCAGGAAGAAGGTGACGACTATGATGCATCACAACAACTATCACAACGCTCACAAGAGGATGATGAGGATTCTGGCAGGACTCTGGCACACATGGCTCAATTCATGCTAGACTGCATTGAACGCGACCCACGCATTGTGCGCATTCTGGACCCAATTACTGGGTTTATACCCTTCTGGATCCACGGTACAAACACACTGTTCCAAAACTGCTTGAAGAAAGAGTCAGACAGGTCAAAATGGAAGAATACCAGCAGGCCCTTGTGGAGACTTTAGAGAGGAGATTGACATCCTCCCCCTCCTCTAGCCAGTTGTACGCCGACAGACTGACTTCCGCAAACCCAGGACGACCAGGAGGGCAGCAAACAACACAAGCCGCAGCTAGTGCCCAAAAGGGAATGGTATCGGCAGTGTCCTTGGAGTGGCAAAATTTTCTGACACCCATGCAGCAGCAGCCCACAGAACAGCAAGCGTGCAGATCCACCTCCAACACCGATCGCCTGGAGAAGATGGTCAAGGACTACATGTCAGATGGCGTAGCTGTGTTGAACAATCCATCTGCACCCTTCAACTATTGGGTATCGAAGCTAGACACCTGGCACGAACTGGCAATGTACGCAATAGAGGTGCTGGCTTGTCCGGCAGCCAGCGTTATGTCGGAACGCTGTTTCAGTGCTGCCGGAGGCATCATCACAGATCGGCGTATCCGCCTCTCCACAGAAAATGCAGACCGTCTGACTCAAATTAAAATGAATCAATCCTGGATTGGAAACGACTACGCAACACTCCTGGACCCCAACCAAGTAACATGAACAATGACCATCTGTGATGGGTTAGCGTTTCCGGTCCCTGTTTATTGAACCTCTCATCTTTATTACATTTATGACTGCATGGCGGCAAAAAGCATTGCTATATCCGCACGCTATTTGTCCTCATGCAAGGCCTGGGATGCTGTGTCTCAAAAAGCGTGGCCTTCTCCTCCTGCGCCTCCTCCTGTTCCATCACGTGTGCTGCTGCTGCTGCTGGGTTAGCGTTTCCGGTCCCTGTTTATTGAAACTCTCATCTTTATTACATTTATGACTGCATGGCGGCAAAAAGCATTGCTATATCCGCACGCTATTTGTCCTCATGCAAGGCCTGGGATGCTGTGTCTCAAAAAGCGTGGCCTTCTCCTCCTGCGCCTCCTCCTGTTCCATCACGTGTGCTGCTGCTGCTGCTGCTGCTGCTGGGTTAGCATTACCGGTCCCTTTTCCTGGAACCTTCTGTATTACATTTATGACTGCATGGCGACAAAAAGCATGTTACCTGTGCAAAGAAACATGACATTTTCCACATTTAAAAGATAGTTTTTCCTTTGAAACTTTACAATCAATTTTCTCAAAAACTATAAGCTCTTTTTCAAATATTTTTTTCCCTCTTGTACCCACTCCCAAGGTGCACATACCCTGCAAATTTGGGGTATGTAGCATGTAAGGAAGCTTTACAAAGCACGAAAGTTCGGGTCCCCATTGACTTCCATTATGTTCGGAGTTCGGCGCGAACACCCGAACATCGCGGCGATGTTTGGCGAACGTTCGCGAACCCGAACATCTAGGTGTTCGCCCAACACTAGTCAAGCGCTGCCTGTGACTGGAGAAGGATGCTGCTGCAGGCACCTCCTCTCTAGTCCTTGGCAGCTCTACACTCATGTAGAGCTCTTGGGTCAGAGACAGCAGGTCTGTGGTGCGCGTGCGCTTGCTGCTGGTGGATGCAGGCACCTGCTGCTGCCTCTGTGCTGGCTGGACAGTGGGGGTGGATGTCTGAGGGAAGGCTTCCTCCAAGCGCTCAACAAGGGACAGCTGCAAATCCCTCATTTGTTGCACACGGTCTCCTCCTGCAGGCAGGAACTGGCTGAGCTTCCCCTTTAGACGTGGGTCCAGCATCATGCAGATCCAGATGTCCTCCCTCTGCTTCATCTGGATCACCCTTGGGTCCTTGCGCAGGCACCTCAACATGTGCGCTGCCATTGGGAAGAGTCTGGCCACATCTGAAGACATGTCTGACACTTCCACTGCCCAAAGGATCAACTGTGAACACATCACCATGGCAACAGGGACAGCCCTCTGCTGCGCATGCGCACTGTGCCAGTTTGGAACATATTCTATGGCTCTCACAGAATTACATTTTAAAATATGTGGCGTTTATGGCTCTCTCAGCCAAAAAGGCTCCTGACCCCTGCTCTAAGGGGAGGGAGTGTTTAAGCAAGGTGACAACCCCTCTATGTTTCTTTCTGGGGGAGGCAGTGTAATAAAACTTGTGATAGGTTTGGGGTGGGAATGTGGGCAGGAGGACTGGGAAAAATGCATCTCCTGCAGGCAAGAGATAATGTACATGAGGTATACTCTACGAATACTCTGAGAAATATCTATTTGTTTTTCTATTTTTGGGCACCTCCTCCACCCTTCTACATTGCCCTCTACGCCTCTTTTGGAAGTGTCCTTCCACCTAGTGTGGCGCTATCCACAGCTAGTAAGGACCCCAGGAGAGCAACCACCCGCTTCCGGCAGTATCCAGCGGGGATGGTGTTTTCCACGTAGGCAATATACGGTGTTTGCATGTTCTGCAAACCATTTTGTGAGTTCCCCTTCCCCGGAGAAAGTCTAATAGCCATAGTTTACGATAGAGTACAAGCTTTTAACGAGTCAGTAAATGTCACCTTGCCCAGAAAACTATAAAGATAAAAGCAAATAAAACTTTGTAAAATGTTACAATCATAGTTTATCCTCATTCCTCTAGTGAAGGAGCGGCATAGGAACCCTGAGTAGTACGGGTCACAGTCGGCAAAGTAATTGGCATAAAAGAGATTAGCTAGCAGTGTAATGGCTACTGAGTTTTGTGATTGGACTAAAATTACCAAGTTGCAGTAATTCCGATCAGAAATGCTGATTTCCATTCGGATTTCCAAAAATGTCAATTCCGCAGAATCTGAATGAGCATCCCTATTCCTCACCTCCTATTTGTACACTTGTTAGACCGCTGCTCGGTGTACCTCTTAGTTCCCGTGCACTTTTCAATACCTCCTTCTAGAATCAAGGGCACTTTTCAATGACTTCCTCTAGGAGCAGGGGCACTTTTCAATACTTCCCTCTTGGAGCAGGGGCACTTTTCAATGATCCTCTTGGAGCAGGGGCACTTTTCAATGAATTCCTCTGGGAGCAGGGGCACTTTTCAATGACTTACTCTAGGAGCAGGGGCACTTTTCAATGACTTCCTCTAGGAGCAGGGGCACTTTTCAATAATTCCCTCTAGGAGTAGGGGCACTTTTCAATGACTTCCTCTAGGAGCAGGGGCACTTTTCAATAATTCCCTCTAGGAGCAGGGGCACTTTTCAATAATTCCCTCTAGGAGCAGGGGCACTTTTCAATAATTCCCTTTAGGAGAAGGGGAATTTTTCAATACTTCCCTCTAGAAGCAAGGGCACTTTTCAATAATTCCCTCTTGGAGCAGGGGCACTTTTCAATGACTTCCTCTTGGAGCAGGGGCACTTTTCAATGACTTACTCTAGGAGCAGGGGCACTTTTGAATAATTCCCACTAGGAGCAGGGGCACTTTTCAATAATTCCCTCTAGGAGCAGGGACACTTTTCATTGACTTCCTCTAGGAGCACTTTTCAATGACTTCCTCTAGGAGCAGGGGCACTTTTCAATAATTGCCTCTGGGAGCAGGGGCACTTTTCAATGACTTGCTCTGGGAGCAGAGGCACTTTTCATTGACTTCCTCTAGAAGCAGAGGCACTTTTCAATAATTCCCTCTAGGACCAGGGGCACTTTTCAATAACTTCCTCTGGAAGCTAGGGGGCACTTTTCAATGACTTCCTCTATGAGCAGGGGCACTTTTCAATAACTTCCTCTTGGAGCAGGGGCACTTTCAATAATTCCCTCTAGGAGCAGGGGCACTTTCAATAATTCCCTCTAGGAGCAGGGGCACTTTTCAAGGACTTCCTGTAGGAGCAGGGACACTTTTCATTAATTCCCTCTAGGAGCAGGGGCACTTTTAAATAATTCCCACTAGGAGCAGGGGTGCTTTTCAATTACTTCCTCTAGGAGCAGGGGCACTTTTCAATAATTCCCTCTAGGAGCAGGGGCACTTTTCAACAGTCCTGCTCGGATACCCCTTTTCAAAATTCGGATTCGATTCGGATCCGGATACCCAGATATCCGATCCGGATCGGATATCCGATTTCAAAATATTCCAATCTGGATCCGGATCGGATATCCAACCTCAGTATCCGGGGTATCCGGCCGGATTTGGATATCCGGATGGAAAAACGGGAAGTGGCCTTTAAATTGCTTTAAAAACGTTTTTTAGGGTGAAATAAGGAATGTAGCATCATTATTTTTAAAGGGGAACACGAATTGATGATGTGGGGACTTAAACCCCCCCCCCCCCCCCAAAAAAAATGGCTGTCAATTAACATCAGACCTAGGTTCCAGACAGCGGTCGTGCAGCCCACATTTTGTCCAAAGGTCAACCGCACAACTGGGACATGACAGTTTTCAGCCAAAACACCTCCAAAAAATTACGCAGCAATTGTGTTTTGGGTTAAATATAGGTGATATCAGCACAGCAGCAGTGGCCTGTGGCACCCTGGCGGTGGGAGCTGAACAGGCAGCAGGAGTAGGGCAATGCAGTAGCAGCAGGTGTAACGTGTGCCAGGAGCATTCCGGACGTGGCACGTGGCAATTAGGACGTGTCAAGTGGCACTTGGCACAAGAGATGTCGCGAACCTAAGATTTTCGGTTCGCGAACTTCCGCAAAAGGTTCGGTTCGTGAGGCAAACTTCACAATTTTGAAAAATTTCCGCTGATTGGAAAAATTATAGAAAATATGTTTCATGGGGTCTAATACCTGGAGGAAGACACGGTTGAGTAAAATACACATCAAAAGTCCCAGAAAAAAAATCTGGATTTAATACAAAGCAGTGTTTTAAGGTCGGAAATCTCATTGAATGTTCAATTGCAGGCCTACACTACTTTATGACATCAGGAATCCTCTCTCTCTCTCTCTTCCCTCACTCCCTCGGAGGGTCTCAACTTCCAGGGAATTGTAGTATTTCAAAAGCCAGCTTACATTCCGTGGCTGGGAATTGAACCCAGGTCTCAGTGTGCGGTAGGTAACTCATTTAACCACTATACCACCAACAACACTACATGCTGAAGCCAGCCTAGCATGTACCATTATGATCAATCCAAGAGAAAAATTAGCTTGCTTAATCCACGGAATTGTACTATATTAAAAGCCAGCTTACATACCGTGGCTGGGAATTGAACCCAGGTCTCAGTGTGTGTTAGGTAACTCATTTAACCACTATACCACCAACAACACTACATGCTGAAGCCAGCCTAGCATGTACCATTATGATCAATCCAAGAGAAAAATTAGCTTGCTTAATCCACGGAAATGTACTATATCAAAAGCCATCTTACATACCATGGCACGTGACAAGTGCCACGTGACACGTGTCAAGGGCCACGTGACACGTGCCCAGGGCCACGTGACAAGTGCCACGTAACACGTGCCAAGTGCCACGTGCCAAGTGCCACATGCCAAATGCCTTGTGACAGTCAGACAGCAGAGGAGAAGACACTAGTGCACACTAACTGTCACACTGGCACTGCTCACAGCACAGCAGTTCTGTAGAAAGCTAACACAGTAGTACTACTACTCAAACAACTACTAGCACTGACTGCAGTACTACAGTACTAACTACACAATAACACAGTAATCCTATCCCCTAATCCCTAACCTAACCTATACTGTAGCTAGCTAAGGCTAATAGCTGGCCAGCAGGCAGCAGCTGGCCTGGTCTGTGCACAGCACACACACAGACACATAGAAGCTGCCTGCAGCACACACTCTGACTGTCACACAATGACATCAAGCTAATTAACAATTTAACAATAGTGTAGTGATAGTGAAGGGGTTAATCACTGAACAGCTTTAGGTTTATTACTGTGTACAGCCCTTGCTAGGCCACCAGCACTGGAGCATGTCTCTCAGTGAGCATTCCCAAGCTAGGACGATATGTCTCATCATGGCAGCCCTCCTTATTATACAGGGGGGCTGGTCAGTGTTCCTTTCTGTGATTGGGTGCCAGGGCTTAGGCTAGGAGCCCTCTGATTGGCTCAATGAGGTAAGGTGGGGCTGGCCAGGGTTCTCCTCTGTGATTGGTTGCTAGGGATTGTGCTGAGAGCCCTCTGATTGGCTCCAGGAGGACGTCATCTCCTTAGTTACAGTATTTTGGATCTGGATATCCACTAATATCTGTGGATATCCTCGTTATGCGCCCAAATATCCGCAGATAGCGATCCAGATTTGGGCCCAGGTATCCAGAATCGGAATCTGGTTGGATAGCTGAAAAAAGGTTGGATATCCAGGTTACCCGGATATCCGGAATCTGGATGAGCAGCACTACTTTTCAATAATTCCCTCTAGGAGCAGGGACACTTTTCAATAATTCCCACTAGGAGCAGGGGCACTTTTCAATAATTCCCTCTAGGAGCAGGGGCACTTTTCATTGACTTCCTCTAGGAGCAGCGGCACTTTTCAATAATTCCCTCTAGGAGCAGGGGCACTTTTTAATAATTCCCTCTAGGAGCAGAGCACTTTTTAATGACTTCCTCTAGGAGCAGTGGCACTTTTCAATGACTTCCTCTAGGAGCAGGAGTACTTTTCAATGACTTCCTCTAGGAGCAGGGGCACTTTTCAATAATTCCCTCTAGGAGCAGGGGCACTTTTTAATAATTCCCTCTAGGAGCAGAGCACTTTTTAATGACTTCCTCTAGGAGCAGGGGCACTTTTCAATGACTTCCTCTAGGAGCAGGGGCACTTTTTAATAATTCCCTCTAGGAGCAGGGGCACTTTTGAATAATTCCCACTAGGATGGTACATGCTAGGCTGGCTTCAGCATGTAGTGTTGTTGGTGGTATAGTAGTTAAATGAGTTACCGACCGCACACTGAGACCTGGGTTCAATCCCAGCCCAGCCTGGGTTCAATTCCCAGCCACGGTATGTAAGCTGGCTTTTGATTTAGTACAATTCCGTGGATTAAGCAAGCTAATTTTTCTCTTGGATTGATCATAATGGTGGGGGTCACTGCTCTATAAGGGGGATATATTCTGCATGGGGGGCAAATTTTAATCCACTGACACTAATTATTGGACTGCATAGTAAAGAGTGGGTGAATTAATAAAACCTACTAAGTGTGGGTGTTATTGGAGACAGAGCAGTCACACTAAAGAGGAAATGTTCTGCATGTGGCACAATTATTCTTTAGCCCTCTGGCAACAACAATTGGGGAAGGGGGGGGGGGCAATGGCTGCACTCTGTGAGGGAAAGCACTATTTGCTGCATTTCATATATGGGGTAATTGCTGCATTTACAATGTTGGGTAATTGCTACATTTCTTATGTGGGCTAATTGCGGCATTTCTTATGTGAGGCAACTGCTGCATTTGTAGCGTTGGGTATTGATTAGAGATGGGCCAAACTGTTCTGCTGGCGAATAGTTCACAGCGAACAAGTGGTGTACGAAATTCACGTCTAACCGGAATTTTTTTCTTAAATATGCGTTTGCAGTTTTCCCGTAGACTTTAATGGAAGGTAAGCTGCCGCCAACTTTAGCGGTTAATAGCAAAGCCCCCTTTCGTGCTAGAAATGCCAAGTTTTCAGGGTATGTGGAGGGGAACAGTGGGTACAAGAGAAAACCCCTTTGAACCTGGAAACCCCTCCAAAGTGGTAACGCTTTGACCAGGGATTGCTATACAGTTGCAATATGGCCGTATAAAGATCCCTGGTAAATTTCCCTAATTTTTTTTAACTTTTTTTAATGTTCAGAGTAAGGGAATTAAATGACGTGGGGTCCCCCCTCCTGAGCCTCTTTAACCCCTTGTCCCCATGCAGGCTGGGATAGCCAGAATGCTGGGTGGGGCTTCGCACCCTGAGCTATACCAGCCGCATGATCCATGGTATGGGGGGGACAATCCATTGACAAGGGACTCTCCCCACCTCTGGTGCTGAGGAGTTTCCAGGGGGTCAGTATGCACTGCGGACATGGACCCCCAGGAAACCCCATCATGAAATTCATTGATCTTTCTTTTGATATATGTATATTTACACTATCGTTAGGTTTTGCTACATTATCTGTCATTTATTGCATTTAAATGTATTATTTTTCCCTTTGAAACTTTAAAATCGATTTTCTCAAAAGCTATAAGGTCTTTTTGAAAAAAATGTTTTCTTCTTGTACCCACTGTGCCCCTCCAGCTACCCTGAAAATTGGTATTTCTAGCATGTAAGAGGGCTTTGCTATGAACTGCTAAAGTCGGCAGCCATTCGCCCGCTATTGAAGTCTTTGGAGATTCGCAGATTCACCAGATTCTCAAATTTTTACAGAAATTCGGATTTGAAAATTGCGAACCCAAAATGTGATATTCGGCCAATCACTAGTACTGATTGCTGCATTCATAATGTGGGGTACTGATAGCTGCATTTGTTATGTGGGGTACTGATTGCTCCAT
Source organism: Hyperolius riggenbachi (assembly GCF_040937935.1). Classification (NCBI taxonomy): domain Eukaryota; kingdom Metazoa; phylum Chordata; class Amphibia; order Anura; family Hyperoliidae; genus Hyperolius; species Hyperolius riggenbachi. The sequence goes on from NC_090654.1 coordinate 32,322,122, forward strand.
CTGTAACGTGGTGTACTGATTGCTGCATTTGTAACATGGGGTACTGATTACTGAATTTGTAACATGTGGTACTCATTGCTGCATTTGTAACATGAGACAGTGATGATTGCTTTGAAAAATTACAATGATATTATTTTTACCCAAGTGGTGCATAATAGTTGGTAAAAGAGGAAACTTCTAAAAACAGTACATTTATAGCATTTGTAGGTATAGAATGCAATCATTGCTAAAACATTTTCAACCTGTTAAACCAAAGTGGCATGATTTGAATATGTAATTTTTTTACGAGGCGTTCCCTGAGAACCAAAAAAAAATTGAAAGGGTTCCTTAACTCTAAAAACATTGAGAAAGGCCGTTCTGTAGGGCAAACAATACAAAATAACACATTGAACCTACTGTAGGAAAAGCAAAGTTATCGCTCACCTGCTGAAGAGACCAAAGCAGCTATTCTTCCACTGACATTGAGGCCAATAATTGTAGCCCTGTCAGCAATGCTCTTAGTTTCTTATAATTCAAGACTAGCAGCTTTGTTTATGTAATTGCAAGTAAGTCAAAGGGAGTCTTAGGTCTTTAGGAAGCATAGCAGTGCTTCCAGTTTTGCACATATAAGCAAATACATGACGACTCTGTATTCCTGCAATAGTAGGACTAGAAAGTACAGTGAGGACATCAAGGGGTGGGGCCCTCTTTATTCAGGTAACTGGCCTTATGGTGATAACATTTGGATTGCTGCCGTGCTAGAAGCTGGAAGGAGTGATCTCTGGAGTCTGGAGGCTGAAACAGGCGGCACCTGACTCTGTTATCGAGGTTCTACCAACCCAGCCTCCAGTTCTGTTGATTTTTTCTTCTTCCTTGAGATTGTATCTGCTATAACAATTTACAGCAAGCAAGATGGAAGGGTGACCAAGGCAGAAGAACAGGCAGAGTTTGTTACTTATTGTGCTGCGTTTGCCCTTCTGGACTACAAAAACGAACATGGCAAAAATGCATTACCTGATCATTCTACTCTTTCTCCAGCTGATGATTGTTTCAATTCTGTATCATGGGGGGTTTCGAAAGATGGTGACCCACCACAATGTTGTTCAGAACTTATCTAAAGCTCAAGACCTAGATCGAAATCAAAATCTGACTGCAATGCCTACCATGAGGGATCAAATGTTAATACATGGGATCTCACAGAATATTTCTAGGACTACTGTTCATGACCACTTTTGGAATGAGAGGGATAACCCCGGTAACACGGAAACCCAAAATACCTTGTGCCCAGTGACATCTCCATATTTAGTGGGGCCTTTCATGGTTAAGTTGCCACAGGAACTGACCATGGAGGAAATGATACGCGAGAATTCAAATTTATCCAGAGGAGGCAGCTACAAGCCCCCAAACTGTGAGTCCAGGAGTAAAACTGCCATCATCATCCCCTACAGGAACAGAGAGCACCACCTTAAATACCTCTTGCATAATTTACACCCATTCCTGCAGCGCCAACAGCTCAGCTACACCATCTACGTCATCCACCAGGCTGGCACTTATTCCTTCAACCGTGCCAAGCTCATGAATGTCGGCTTCAAAGAAGCTATGGAGGATGAGCCCTGGGACTGCCTGTTCTTCCACGACGTGGACCTCATTCCTGAAAATGACCGGAATTTGTACACATGTGGCAAGTCCCCCAAACATGTCTCTGTCGCCATTGACAAGTTTGGGTACAAGTTGCCATATACAGCTCTCTTTGGGGGTATCTCAGCCCTCACTCCAGAACAGTACACAAAAATAAATGGATTTCCCAATGCCTACTGGGGCTGGGGTGGTGAGGATGACGATGTTTCAGCTAGAATTAGACTCTCGGGAATGTCTATATCTCGCCCGCCCATGGAGTACGGGAGGTATAGAATGATAAAGCACACACATGAAAGAAGCCAAGACAATCCCAAACGGTTTCAGCTTTTGTCCAGGACGCAGCAAACCTGGAGACAAGACGGCATAAACAACCTTCGGTACAAACTGCTGTCCAAGGAACTGCTGCCTCTTTATACGAATATCACAGTGGACATTGGTACAGAGGAAGGTTTATGATTATGGAGACAGAAGGTGTTAATTTTTGATGGACAGATTTATTTTTTCAACCAAACTATGTCACAATGTCACTATGTCTAATAGGTCAAACAGAGACACATCACTGTGGGAAAATGCTCCCTGGTGCTTATATATAGTTTAAATTTTGTTTCTTTTTACTGATGATAGAATGCCACAAAATAACCGGATAATGTTATGTAGGTTTGTGTCTACAAAGTTCCTCCTCTCACAACTCTTCGAAATTTTGTAGAATGCGCTTTCCTCCGAGGTATGGTCATTTTCTGCAGATTTGTTTATGTATTTGCATATATATTTCTTTGTGCTTCATCTATGAACAGCTCTGTCCATTTTTTTTATTTTTTAAACGAAGCTCATAATGGGCTTGATTCAATATACTGTGCTAACACATAGCACGGTCACGCTATGCGTTTAGCGCACAATGTGACGCGAGCACATGTTTACGCGCGTAACGGTTTGCGCTCGCTCGCTAACAAAGGTCTTCACGTGTTAACTGCCGCTTTAACACGCAAAGACCTTTATTAGCACGCAAGCGCAAACCTTTGTGTGTGTAAATATGTGCGCGCGTCACATTGCGCGCTAAACGCATAGCACGACCATGCTATTTGCAAGCTCGGTATAGTGAATCAAGCCCAATGTGTTTTTATTTATTTTTATTTAAGTATTTATATAGCGCCGACATATTACGCAGCTCTGCACAGAATATATATTGTCTTGTCACTAACTGTCCCTCAGAGGGGCTCACAATCTAGTGCCTACTATAATCATATGTCTATGTACTGTATGTATCATGTAGTGCATGTATCATAGTCTAGGGCCAATTTAGGGGGAAGCCAATTAACTTATCTGTATGTTTTTTGGGATGTGGGAGGAAACCGGAGTGCCCGGAGGAAACGCACGCAGACACGGGGAGAACATACAAACTCCTTGCAGATGTTGACCTGACCGGGATTCGAACTGGGGACCCAGCGCTGCAAGGCGAGAGCGCTAACCACTACGCTATTGTGCTGTGTTCAGCAAGCTTTCCAATCCCTTTACATTCTTAAAGAGGAACTGTAGTGTAAATAACTTAATGAATAAAATGCTTATTTTTTACAATATTCATTTAAACATTATTTATGTAGTGTTTGTAAAATCCTTCCTTCTCATGGATTTACGTTCAGAAATTTACCACTGGTAGTGACATCTTTAGTGCTGTCAGTTGATCTGTACGGAATGTTTGTTACTGAGAGTTCTGTGCACGGAAGGAGATAGTGCTTGCTTGGCAGTTGGAAAGAGCCATTATTTCCCATAATGCAATGAAGTTCACAAACAGCGAACTATCAGGTCTAAGGTCATGACATCACAAGGTGGGAGGTGTTTCACCACAATATCAGTCACCATGCCCCCCCCCCCCCCCCCCCCCCCCCCGGTGCTATGGTATGAGCTACTGATTGGGATGAAGTTTAATACTTGGTTACAGGTCCTCTTTAACCACTTCACCTCCAAGGGTTTTTCCCCTTAAAAAAACAGAGCAATTTTCACCTGTCAGCGCTCCTTCCATTTATTTGCCAGTGCTCTTCAATTTATTTATTAATGACCTAGTAGATGCAGTAGTGAGCAATGTTGCTATTTTTGCAGATGATACAAAATTGTGCAGAATCATTAACTCTCAGGAAGATAGTGTCATATTGCAACAGGATCTGGATAGGATGGCTATATGGGCACATACATGGCAGATGAAATTCAATGTTGACAAATGTAAGGTCATGCATTTTGGACGTACGAATGGTCTAGCACCATACAAAATAAATGGGATACAGTTGGGGACATCAAACTTGGAGAAGGACTTAGGAGTACTCATTGACAACAAGCTAAATAATCGTACTCAATGCCAAGCAGCTGCAGCTAAAGCTAACAAAATTTTGGGATGCATTAAAAGGGAAATAAAAACTCGAGATGCTAGCATAATATTGCCCCTGTTTAACTCTCTAGTAAGGCCACATCTGGAATATGGAATTCAGTTCTGGGCACCACATTACAAAAAAGATATTGCAGTTTTAGAGCAGGTGCAGAGACGAGCAACAAAATTGATGCGTGGGATGGAAGGTCTCACTTATCAAGAAAGGTTAGATAAACTGGGTTTATTTAGTCTAGAGAAAAGACGCCTTAGAGGGGATCTAATTAACATGTATAAATACATCAGAGGGCAATATAATACCTTGGCGGATGAGCTTTTTGTCCCTAGGCCTTCTCAAAGGACTAGAGGACATGATCTGCGCATGGAGGAAAAACGTTTTAGCCATTTATTTAGGAAAGGGTTCTTTACAGTAAGAGTGATTAAGATGTGGAATGCATTGCCACAGGAAGTCGTTATGGCAAACTCTATACCTGCATTTAAAGGGGGCTTAGATGCTTTCCTTGCGTTGAAAGACATCCATGGCTACAATTACTAGGTAATGCCTAATGATGTTGATCCAGGGATTTTATCTGATTGCCATCTGGAGTCGGGAAGGAATTTTTCCCTTTAGGGGCTAATTGGACCATGCCTTGTAAGGGTTTTTTCGCCTTCCTCTGGATCAACAGGGATATGTGAGGGAGCAGGCTGGTGTTGTACTTTGTACTGGTTGAACTCGATGGACGTATGTCTTTTTTCAACCAAAATAACTATGTAACTATGTAACTATGTAACTATGTAACTTTATTACTACTTTTCACAACGAAACAATCTATATGTTGTTTTTTTCACCACCAATTAGGTTTTCTTTTGGGGGGGGGGGGGGGGTACTTTTTTCTAAGAATTATTTTATTCTAAAACTGTTTTTTTTCCGTTATACAAAGTTTTTTTATTGTAAATTGTAACAGGTAAGATAGGCAGTTCACTACAAATTATTGGGATACATAGCTCATTGTACAAATGCGGAACAATGAAAAAGAGATAACATCATTATACTTAACAGGACTAGTCATTAATCAGGAGGAGAGCCCCTTATCTGACATTTACACAACCCTTATGCTACGTACACACATGCGACAACAATCGTTCGTTGAGGACGACGAACGAACTTTTAATTGACGAAAGAACGACCGAAGTAAAGTTAGTTGTAAAAAGTGTGTAACGATCACATCGTTAGAACGAACGTTACACCACGTAAAAGCACTTAATGCGCCTGCGCATAAAATTGTAAAGTTCCTTGGAGAAAAAGTGAAATACGCATGTCCAGCCTGGTACGAACGATCGTTTCCAACGATGTACCACTTTTGCTAACGATCGTTGGTGGTAAAAATCCGCCAAGACAGAACTTTGTTTTGTAGCGATTTGCCTCGTTCGTCGTTTGCCTTAATAGTCGTTGGTTCGTTTTTTGTAACGATCGTCGTTGGTAAAGATCGGGGAATGATCGTTACAAACGACTATAGTCGCATGTGTGTACGCACCTTTAGGGCTCGTTTCCACTAGGGCGAATCCGCATGCGGGCACTGCATGCGGATTCGCATAGCTAATGTTAGTGGATGGGGCTGTTTCCACCTGTGCGGCGTGCGGGAGCGATTTGGCAGCGGGCCAAATCTGCACGGCGGGACCCACAGTTTTCGCCTGCGTCGGGAATCCGTGCGAATCGCCGCTAATGTATTTAATAGTAAAAACGCATGCGTTTGGTACATGCGTTTTTACCCGCGATTTCGCGTGCGATTTCGCACCCTTCCCAATGTTATTTTGTCCTGGCAGTGTCATGGTTAATTTCGCATGGCACCCTGCCATGCGAAATCGCACGCGAAATCGCGGGTAAAAACACATGCGGAAACGCACCCGCATGCGTTTTTACAAGCGTCGGAATGCTGGCGAAATCGCGTCGCACTAGTGGAAACGGGCCCTTAGGGTAGTCATCAATGGGGGTGAGCCCAATTACTAAAACCGGCGGGACCAGATGGCCATAAGGCCACCCGCCAGTGTAGGTATATCGTCTGGTTTGACTTGTAGTTGGTTTCCAAGAAGAGAAAAGGCTATAAGTAATAACCTTCAACCTTAACATATAGAACATAAGGAACAGACATAACAACAGACATAACAAACCAAGGTCTAAGCATTATTAGCTGAAGACAGACTTTGATGTCATCATTGAATATAGAGAACAAAATTGCATATACATAAACCTAAGCCAGGGGTTTATAACCAAGATTTAGGGATAATGTAGTGTTCAGATTTAACTCCTAATCTAGCTCTGATCTTTTGCTCTAGTTGGATGTTTGAACAGGTAGAGGATAGTACCTGTCGAAATACCAAGTTTTATTCTAAAACTGTTTTAACAGGAAAAATAAGAAACAAAAGGAAAAAATTCATTATTTCTCAGTTTTCGGCCATTATAGTTTTTAAAAAAATACAAGCTAACATAATTAAAACCCACACGTTTTATTTGCCCATTTGTCCCGGTTATTGCAACATTTAAAGAGAATCTGTATTGTTAAAATCGCACAAAAGTAAACATACCAGTGCGTTAGGGGACATCTCCTATTACCCTCTGTCACAATTTCGCCGCTCCTCGCCACATTAAAAGTGGTTAAAAACAGTTTTAAAAACGTTTGTTTATAAACAAACAAAATGGCCACCAAAACAGGAAGTAGGTTGATGTACAGTATGTCCACACATAGAAAATACATCCATACACAATCAGGCTGTATACACCCTTCCTTTTGAATCTCAAGAGATCATTTGTGTGTTTCTTTCCCCCTTCAGCTCTCGTCCTCTGAAGTGTCAGGCTGTTTCTTCCTGCAGAGTACAGACAGCTCTGCCTGTATGTAATTCCTCAGTATGTGAAAGCCCAGCCAGCTCAGAGGAGGATTTATCCAGCTTGTAAAAGATAAGAAAGAAGAGAGAAGCTGTCCTAATCTAAATAATACACAGGCAGTGTGCATAGAGGGGCCTGGAGGGAGGAGATGCATCACAGAACCACAACACTGAAGAACTTGGCAGCCTTCCAGACACAGGCTGACAAGTCTGACAAGAGAGAGATAAGTTGATTTATTACAGAGATGGTGATAGTAGAACGTGCTGCAGTAAGCCAGAACACATTAGAATAGCCTTTGGAACTTGTAGGATGATAAAAAACAGGATGCAATTTTTGTTACAGAGTCTCTTTAACATTTTTTCCTAGTACAATATACTGTATGGTGCCAATATTTTATTTGGAAATAACGGTGCATTTTTCAGTTTTGCATCCATCCCTAATTACAAGCCCATAATTTATAAAGTTATAGTGATACACCCTCTTGACATACATATTAAAACATTTCAGTCCCTAAAGTAACTATTCATGTATTTTTTTTATGTTATTTGTTTTTCAAATTTTTGGGGGGGTATCTATTAGGGAGTGTGGGAGGTCAGGGGTTAATTTAAAATGTAAACATAAGTTCTAAATATGATGGAATGTCTGTACAGCGCTCACTCCTCATAATATTTCACCACCAAAAACAGTTTATGCACAGCAGTTCCACTGTATATCGTAATCACCAGTCATTGGTAAATATAAACACTCTCACCGACGTTCAACCGCTGATTTATCACAGAACAGCTATTCGACTGTCAGAGAAAAGCTTCCCACTTTTCTTCCTCCTAGTGGTGTTTCACATATGGCTCCACTTATACCTCAAAGAGAAACATATGGCATGGCATAGTGTGAACCTGTTTTTAACTGCAGATTTCTACATAAAACCAATAAGTGTCTCTCCAACAGTGAGTGATCCCCTCCATGTAAGTCCGTGCTCAGCCTTCACCAGACTAGGAGAAAAACTTGCTCACCAGATGTAAATGCTGACCGATTTGACCAGCTACAAATCGTATTGGTGTCACAGCTCCCGCAGCAGTCTTCTATTACTGTCAGCAGCTTGTCTCAAAATTCCTCAGAAAGAAGGGAAGGGAAGGTTCTAGAGTGGGGAACACTTTGTCCATATGAGCACTGGGTGGAAGGCTATTAGTGCTGTGTCAGGTTCACACTATGTGCTCTATAATCCCTTCTTTCTGAGGGAGTGCTGTGGGAGTTCAGAGCTGTGACACCAATACGATTTGTAGCTGGTCAAATCGGTCAGCATTTACATCTGGTGAGCAAGTTTTTCTCCTAGTCTGGTGAAGGCTGAGCACGGACTTACATGGAGGGGATCACTCACTGTTGGAGAGACACTTATTGGTTTTATGTAGAAATCTGCAGTTAAAAACAGGTTCACACTATGCCATGCCATATGTTTCTCTTTGAGGTATAAGTGGAGCCATATGTGAAACACCACTAGGAGGAAGAAAAGTGGGAAGCTTTTCTCTGACAGTCGAATAGCTGTTCTGTGATAAATCAGCGGTTGAATGTCGGTGAGAGTGTTTATATTTACCAGAGACTGGTGATTACGATATACAGTGGAACTGCTGTGCATAAACTGTTTTTGGTGGTAAAATATTATGAGGAGTGAGCGCTGTACAGACATTCCATCATAGTGACTTTAGGGGGAAGTGCTACCCTCAGCTGTATAGCGATCATCCTGCTTTGTATTATTTTATTTGACATTTAGACATTGGAGATTGTAATAATTAAGGAGAGCCAATACCACTTTTTTCTATATAAGTTCTAAATAGGTCCTTTATTTCCAAATAAAAAGTAGGTGTAATTTTATTTTTTGGACACAAGATGTCCTCTCCGCTCACTGTCCTATGCATAGTATTACTACACGTAGAGGAAGTGATGCGTGGACGTTCCTTGTGAATGTCAGCACTGTCTCATAGATGGCTGCGGTCATTCACACGGGGACATAGATCAATAAATGGGAACTGTGTTCCCATTGATTGATCTAGTGGCTACCACTCGGCGGTGGTAACATGTGGGGGGGGGGCCGAGTGGGAATGAACGGCGGGGAGGGACATAGTAGCTACACCCCTGCAAGCAGTTATGGCATTTTTAAGGGACGTAGTTACTCGTCCCGGGGGAGGGGGAAGTGGTTAAAGTGGGATTATACTCCCAAAACAAAATTTTCAGTAACTAGTCATAGATGCATAAGAGAGAGAACATTTGAAACCATTCCCAAATATTTTACTGTATGTAAATTGTTTATTTTTACTGCAGAGGACAGTAAAAGCTTACTTATCTCTTATCATCGGCAAAGGCAAGAATCTCCCTGTGCCTGTTTTCACTCCGCCTCCCCTTCTCTGCTAAAATATCTCAGCTGTTGCCAGGGCGATGTGTCTGTTCAGCAGAGGGAAGGGGGCAATTTTCTTTCAATTGATCAAAACTGCTATCTGACATGTTGGGAAATTCTCATGCGATACAACAGTTGTAGTCCCATCGATGCTTGATAAATTTTTTCTCTGTGGTGTATACAGCAATCGCAATACAATCAAGTTTATTGGAGAGGGATTGATTGGACAGCCATATCAGGCTGCAATTGTATGGCTAGCCTATGGGCTTGATTCACAAAGCAGTGCTAACTGTTAGCACGCTTGTGAAATGCCCCTTAGCACGACTGAACATACTTAGCGGTCGCGCCGGTGCGCCGCAAAATGTCACTCCGGGTGTGACGAAAATGGCGTACACGATGCACCCAAAACGACACATTGGATGCACCCTAAAAGTCTCACCCATCGGGTGCAATGTTTTGCGCGCACCGGGCAGCGCTAAACTTAGATCGCAAACTGATTTAACTTGGTGCGTACTAACTACTTAGCACCCTAGATAGCACGCCCAAAGTCTTTAGGCGTGCTAACTATTTTAGCACCGTTTTGTGAATCAGGCCCTATGTTTGAGTACAATGTCTGTCCTGTTCGTTGTTTCATTTGCACTGCATTTACTTTCACACAATTAAATCTATAACTAGCTGATAACAAAGGAGTTGATTCTCACCTTATCTGTTTTTCACCTTATCTAGACAAGGCCTAAGGCTGGGCTCACACTTGAGTCAGTGGAAATTAACTGCATTCTTCCACAGACTATTCTGTAGTCTCAGCACATTTTGTCCAATAGGTAGCAGGAAAAAAGGGCGCCGGCTGAGGGTGGACGAAAAAAGGGCGCCGCCATTGACTTTAATGCAATTATTGTTAATTCAGCGAAAAAAGTAGAAAAAAAGGGCGCCGTGAAAAATAATGTTAATAACATTAGAACATTATAGTTTTTGAAGTATGTTATCATTTTAGAAGTTTACAACGTTATAGTTTTTGTCATATTATTTTGCTAATAAGTACAGATTTTAAGATTTTAAAGATATTATCGTTAATATATGTAAAAGGGTGTTTCTGCAGAGGAAGTGGTTAGGGTTAGGCACCACCAGGGGGAGTGGTTAGAGTTAGGCACAACCAGGGGGGTTGGGTTAGGCATCACCGGGGAGGTGGTTAGTGTTAGGCGCCACTAGGGGAGTGGTTAGTTTTAGGCACCATCAGGGGAGGGTTCTGTGTGAGGGTAGGGTTGGGTTAAGCAGTATTGACAAAAAAACACAACGACATTTAACATTAATTTGTATTCGTTATTATATCTCGTTTGTTTTTTTGCAACAGTAAATATCGTTAATAAAGCTTGACAAAGATGGTTCTCGTTATCAAATTTCGTTAATACCTGCCGCCAAATTTGTTAATGTCGGGCCCTTTTTTCATGGCGCACTTTTTTCATGCACACGTCCAATAGCCAGCTGACAGCAGTGTGCAAAATAGTTTGTAAATGCACATTGCCCTCACTTACCCATGAATTACCATAAGGAAGCATTATGTGTATTTATGCTGGCGTTTTCACATTGCTGGAAAACGCATGTGAATCTCATAAGTGTGATCCCTGCCTTAAAGGGAGTCTGAAGTGAAAATAAACTTATGAGATGATGATGATTTGAATGTGTAGTACAGCTAAGAAATAGATCATCAGTAGCACAGATATGAGTCTCATATTGTTTCCAGTTCAGGAATAGTGCTGCTCGGATACCACTTTTCAAAATCCGGATCCGGATACCCAGATATCCAATCCGGGTCTGATATCCTATTTCAAAATTTTCCAATCAGAATCTGATGTCCGACCCTAGTATCCGGGATATCCAGGCAAATTCAGATATCCGGATAGAAGAAACGGAAGTGGCCTTTAAATTGCTTTAAAAAACGTTTTTAGGGTAAATGAGGCATGTAGCATCATTATTTTGTAAAGGGGAACACTAAATGATGATGTGGGGACTTAAAATCCCCCCCCCAAAAAAAACAGCAGTCGTGCAGCCCACATTGTGTCCAAAGTCCAACCGCACAACTGGGACATGACAGTTTTCAGCCAAGACACCTCCAAAAAATTACTCAGCAATTGTGTTTTGGGTTAAATATAGGTGGTATCAGTGGCCTGTGGCACCCTGGCCTGGCGGTGGGAGCTGCACAGGCAGCAGAAGCAGGGCAAGGCAGCAGCAGGTGTAATGTGTGCCAGGAGCATGCCGGATGTGGCACGCTGCAATTGGGACTTAGCACATGTCACGTGGCATTTGCCACGTGTCACATGGCAAGTGACACGTGACAAGTGGCAAGTGACACGTGCCAAGTGCCACATGACACGTGCCAAGTGACACGTGCCAAGTGTCGAGTGACAGTCAGACAGCAGAGGAGAGGACACTAATGCACACTAACTGTCACACTGCCACTGCTCACAGCACAGCAGTTCTGTAGAAAGCTAACACAGTAGCACTACTACTCTAACAACTACTAGGAATTGACTGCAGTACTACAGTACTAACTAAACAATAACACAGTAATCCTATCCCCCTAATCCCTAACCTATACCTAAGGCTAATAGCTGGCCAGCAGGCAGCAGCTGGCCTGGTCTGTGCACAACACACACACAGACACATAGCAGCTGCCTGCAGCACACACTCTGACTGTCACACAAATGACATCAAGCTAATTAATGATTTAACAATAGTGTAGTGATAGTGAAGGGCAGGGCCGGATTTACCATAAGACACACTAGGCACGTGCCTACAGGCGCCTGAATGGTCAAAGGCGGCATTTCTTATATGTCCCCTTTAAATTTAAATGAGTGAATACGCAATAGTGGCCACTCGCTCCCTTATTTACATGATAATGTGGTGGGCGGCTGCGGCCACTACTGCAGTGAAGTGTGAGGGGCAGGCGGCGGCTAGTGATGACCTCACACATTAATTCATTCATTAAGCCGCTCTCCTCGCCCATCAGCCGCCGTTTCCATGCCTGCACGCAGCGCTGTAAAAAACAAGCTGCGTGCGTAGGCAGCGCGATTGTCCGTCTGCTGCCGAATGGGAGTTGAGCAACCACGTGGGCGGCCAAGGTGAGGCGGGCATGGCATCACTTACTGGCGGCAAGTCGGATAGCGAACTTAGCCTGCCCTGCCTGCGCCGATGCGCCCAGCCCCAGAGCCATGATGGAGGTGGAGAATCAGAGAGGAGGTGGAGCCAGGACGAATCAAGCGGCGGAGCCGCACAGCATAGGTAGGCAAAAAGGTCCGGTCCGCCCCGCCTCCCTCTCCTGTCCTGCCCTAAATCAGCCAACCACCAGCATGTGTATAAGTGACAGGCAGGGAGGAAGGAGGACGAAACAGCTCTGCGGCTCTGCCCCTGTAAGTAGTAGGAGATAGCCCGGCCCTGGCTGCACTGTTTACCTTACAGCTCCGCCCCCCCATGTGTATTTTATTGAGGGCTTGAAGCTGTCTGCACACGTGAGACATAGACAGTGTGACAGACAGCAGTGTGTGACAAAGTGCCTTGGTGGTCCCTGGAGAATGAGACTGACTTGCTGTGGCAGCAGCCCTCAGGCGACAGGACACAGACCAGAGAGAGAGGCAGAAACTCACAAAGTAAGTGACAGTCAGTGACACCGTTTGTTGTTTGGCATGTCATGGTAGTGTCCTCAGATTTGATTTCCCATAATGTCTGTACTGTCTGTCTCTCTAAACCTCCTTTTACATTCATTTAACCGTGTAATTGACACATATCCACCTCCTCTGTCCACGGATTTCCCTTCCTTAACCTCCTTGCCGGTTATCCCGAACACAGTTCGGGGTAACCTGCGCAGGAGGATTTCTCAGGCCCCGCTGGGCCGATTTGCATAATTTTTTTTTTCCTACACGCAGCTAGCACTTTGCTAGCTGCGTGTAGTACGCGATCGCCGCTGCTCGCCGCCGATTCGCCGCTACCCGCCGCGCCGAGCCACCCCCCCCGCCCCAGACCCCTGCGCAGCCTGGCCAATCAGTGCCAGGCAGCGCTAAGGGGCGGATCGGGATTCCCTCTGACTTCACGACGTCCATGACGTCGGTGACGTCATCCCGCCCGGTCGCCATGGCGACCGGGGAAGCCCTGCAGGAAATCCCGTTCTCAACGGGATTCCCTGCATACTCTGATCGCCGAAGGCGATCGGAGTGGGTGGGGGGATGCCGCCGCTCAGCGGCTATCATGTAGCGAGCCCTGGGCTCGCTACATGATTTAAAAAAAAAAAAATAAAAAAAAGTGCAGCGCTGCCTCCTTGCCGGATTTTTTAGACCGGCAAGGAGGTTAATACGGCCCTGTGTTCCCTCAACAAACATGGCTGATCCTGACTCTCGCGCAGGCGCCCTTCATACCCAGCACTCCCCATAGTCTCACTGTACACGTGGCATACATCGCCACTCACGCATGCGCATCAGCGGCAAGCGGCTTGACGAAATCGGCGCACCGCTCCGCCTTCTCCAGGTAACACCTTCCTCCTCAATAACGTCCATCCAGCTAGCTCCCCTGTCCACACCCCCTCGCTCACCCTATTGGTTCCTCAACCTGGCCACTGCCACGCCCACGCCCTCCAGTCACGGCCTTGCAATGGTTTCCTATACACCACATGTGTCTATTTAAAGAGAACCCGAGGTGTATTTAAAGAATGTTATCTGCATACAGAGGCTGGATCTGCCTATACAGCCCAGCCTCTGTTGCTATCCCAAACCCCACTAAAGTCCCCCTGCACTCTGCAATCCCTCATAAATCACAGCTGTGCTGTGAGGCTGTGTTTACATCTGTAGTGTCAGTCTCAGCTGCTCCCCCGCCTCCTGCATAGCTCCAGTCCCTGCCCCCATCCCTTCCCTCCAATCAGCAGGGAGGGAAGGGATGCAGGCGGGGACTGGAGTTCTGCAGGAGGCGGGGAAAGCAGCAGACTGACACTATAGAGATAAACACAGCCAGCTCTGACAAGCTGTTTGTCAGCAGTGTGGCTGTGATTTATGAGGGATTGCAGAGTGCAGGGGGACCTTAGGGGGGTTTGGGATAGCAACAGAGGCTGAGCTGTATAGGCAGATCCAGCCTCTGTATGCAGATAATATTCTTCAAACCCTCCTCGGGTTCTCTTTAAAGGTCCTGAGCGGGCTTACGAGCACACAGGTGCCAAGCCCTATCTGGACCTAGAGCTGGTAAGTGATATCTGCCTATATGCTATTTACTTAAAGACCTTATCCCCTGAGATGTCTTATAACTTTACCACCGAATACTTGTCCATAACAACTTTTTTCCATAATCATACACTTCTTGCATCTCCCATCCCCCACAGTTATACACCATAATACTTGCTGTGGTTTGTGTCCCCCCTCCCCTTGACCCTTATCCACCTCCACTTCAGACATCTTTTCCTTACTATATCCCACATAATATACTGGCCACAATCACTCCTTCTCCCACCTCTCACACACAGAACAACTAATTATGCACCAGATTACCCCTTACGTTACCACTTCACTTTCTCCCCCTATTACAAATATACATCTACGTTTACAAGTGTATAGCATACATTTTACAGCTCCCTGATATGGTTTATGTCTCTGTCATTTTATAGTGTGATAATCCTATTGCTTAATGCCTGAAGAAGCGGGTTTTATGCCCGTGAAACGCGTCACAGTGTTCCTTGGAGTATGTGAATATATTTTCGTTGACTTTAATCGACAGCATCGTGTCTATTTTAGGTCCACCACCACCACCTAGATGTTTTAAACCTTTTAGTATCTTTTATCCTACTGGCGCCTCTGTACATCGATTCATCCAGTGAACCACCCTTGGTGGAAGGGTGATATACCCTCCTTTCTTCTATCACAGAGAGCGACATCTTAATCCTGAGTGGGGACAGGTCTACACTCCCCACCTGCCTATACAGTGGTTGCCTCAGCGGTAACCCGTGTTTGTAATTATAATACTTACCTGTCATTTCGTTCTTCCTGGGCTAATACCTACTACACTATATTGGGCTCTCGGTTTGTTTGTTTATATCTCTGTAGGCAATGGCAGGCATTTGTTTCACTTATCTGGGTCTTCTGCCAGCCCGTGCAGCCATCCTGTCTCGCGCGGCCCTCCACCATTCTCCGCTCTCCCGCTGCCAGTTAGTTCCGGTTCGGTCGACTTGTAAGTTGATGGGCCACTGTGCCTGCGCGGCCTTGCCATGTGTAGCCTTGTTCGCGTCCCAAAGATAAACATGGGCAGAGCTGTGGCCTGTTGGTGACACCAAAACTAGCTGGCGGCGGGGGAACGGAGGATCGTTGAGGACATGTTGGCTGCAAGGGGCTGGCAGAAGCCCCAGGTAAGTAGTACTGGGAGTAGCATTATCTGATTGAGGACTCCTTTAAGCTCATTTGAAAGCACAGAATGTAAACCCTATTTCTGCTACCATGAAAGAAGGAAGTAGACACAATGCAGATTGATTGCAGGATTTGTATCAGCTGTAACAAATCAGTAAAGGTTATTATGCTGTTGTGTATCTTTTAGAGCAGAGCGGAAGTTCTGTGTTCAGGACCACTTTAACCCTTCCACTGACTGCTCTCTGCATGTGCTCTTTACCTACCTGGCCTGATGTACTCTCCCACCTATCTACCCCTACTGACTCCTCTCTGTACTTTCCCACCTACCTACCCTGACTGACTCCTCTCTGTACTTTCCCACCTACCTACCCTGACTGACTTCTTTCTATGCCTTTTATACCTACCTGCTGCACTCTACCACCTACCTATCTGGATATCTACATTACATTGTGCGGTTTTATTAAATATGAAAAAGGGGTGTGGCATTAAGGGGTGTGGCCTGTAATAAGAGGCGGAGTTTAGGGTGCCACAGCTTATGTGCCTATAGGCTCCTGAGCTGTAAATCCGGCCCTGGTGAAGGGGTTAATCACTGAACAGCTTTCGGTTTTTCACTGCAAGGCCAGCGGCACTGGAGCACACACTCTGACTGTCATACAATGACATCAATCAAGCTAATTAATGATTTAACAGTAGTGTAGTGATAGTAGTGAAGGGGCTAATCACTGAACAGCTTACCACTGTGTACAGCCCTTGCTACTAGGCAGAGCAGCACTGGAGCACACATTCTGACTGTCACACTATGACATCAATCAAGCTATTTAACAATTTTACAATAGTGTAGTGATAGTAGTGAAGGAGTTAACCACTGAACAGCTTTAGATTTATTACTGTGTACAGCCCTTGCTAGGCCACCAGCATTCAGCAAGCTAAGATGATATGTCTCATCATGGCAGCCCTCCTTATTATACAGGGGGGCTGGCCAGTGTTCCTTTCTGTGATTGGGTGCCAGGGTTTAGGCTGACAGGCCTCTGATTGGCTCAATGAGGTCAGGTGGGGCTGGCCAGAGTTCCCCTCTGTGATTGGTTGCTAGGGCTTCTGCTAGGAGCCCTCTGATTGGCTCCAGGATGTCATCTCCTTAGTTACAGTATTTCGGATTCAGATATCCGCAATATCCACAGATATCCGCGTTATGCGCCCAAATATATAAAGATAGCTATCCGGATTTGGGCCCAGGTATCTGGAATCCAAATCCGGTCGGATAGCTGAAAAAAATTCGGATATCTGAGTTAGCCGGATTTCCGGAATCCTGATGAACATCCCTGTTCATGAAGAGTTAATAAACTTCAGTTGTTGTCTCTTCTTCTTCTCTGAGCTCTCAGACAAAGCTTGGTTGGCTACAGTGCTGCTTTCTGAAGCACTTATCTCAACCTGTCTTTCGCTGTTCCTTTGTTTAAAGAGAACCCGAGGAGGGGATCTTAGAATGAAATCTATACACAGAGGCTGGGTCTGGCTATAGTGCCCAGCCCCTGTTGCTATTTGAATCCCCCCTAAGTCCCCCCTGCGCTCCGCTCTCCCCCATAAATTACAGCCGTGCTGTCGACACGCAGCATGTCGCAGCGGGCTATGTTTACCTCCCTAGTGTCACCCACACTGCTTCCCACCTCCTGCAGAGCGCCGGTCCCCGCCCCGTCCTTTCCCTCCCTGTTGAAGTAGATAAATACTTGCTCTACTTCAGTGGTTCCCAACCTTTTTGGAGTTGTGACACATCAAACCAAACGTTCAGATCTCCGTGACACGTAGACTAAATGCATCTAATGAGAGACAGCGTTTCCCTACTAAATGCACATAAGAGACAGCATTTCACCAGTAAATGCACATAATAAGAGACAGCTTTTCACCAGTAAATGCACATAATGACAAACAGCCAGTTGTCCCCAGTATATGTAGCCAGGGATATATGTGGCCAGTATATGTAGGCAGGTGTATAATGCCCAATATATGTAGTCAGGGGTATATGTGCCCAGTATATGTAGCCAGGGGTATATGCGCCCAGTATATGTAGCCAGAGGTATATGTGCCCAGTATATGTAGCCAGAGGTATATGTGCCCAATATATGTAGCCAGAGGTATATGTGCCCAGTATATGTAGCCAGGGGTATATGTTCCCAGTATATGTAGCCAGGGGTATATGTGCCCAGTATATGTAGCCAGGGGTATATGTGCCCAGTATATGTAGCCAGGGGTATATGTGCCCAGTATAGGTAGCCAGGGGTATATGTGCCCAGTATATGTAGCCAGGTGTATATATGCCCAGTATATGTAGCCAGGGGTATATGTGCCCAGTATATGTAGCCAGGGGTATATGTGGCCAGTATATGTAGTCAGGGGTATATGTGCCCAGTATATGTAGTCAGGGGTATATGTGCCCAGTATATGTAGCCAGGGGTATCTGTGCCCAGTATAGGTAGCCAGGGGTATATGTGCCCAATATAGGTAGCCAGGGGTATATGTGCCCAGTATAGGTAGCCAGGGGTATATGTGCCCAGTATATGTAGCCAGGGGTATATGTGCCCAGTATATGTAGCCAGAGGTATATGTGCCCAGTATAGGTAGCCAGGGGTATATGTGCCCAGTATATGTAGGCAGGGGTATATGTGCCCAGTATATGTAGCCAGGTGTATATGTGCCCAGTATATGTAGCCAGAGGTATATGTGCCCAGTATATGTAGCCAGGGGTATATGTGCCCAGTATATGTAGCCAGGGGTATATGTGCCCAGTAGTCAGGTGTATATGTGCCCAGTATATGTAGCCAGAGGTATATGTGCCCAGTATATGTAGCCAAGGGTATATGTGCCCAGTATATGTAGTCAGGTGTATATGTGCCCAGTATATGTAGTCAGGTGTATATGTGCCCAGTATATGTAGCCAGGTGCCTCAGGGTGCTCTCCCTCCCTCGCTCTCTCCTCCGGAAAAAAGTGCGGTGGCTGGCAGAGGGGCTCCGTCTCCGTCTGGTCTCGTCGCAGGCGCGGGATGATTTGCCACTACTCTGGTCTGGTCCAGACCAGAGCAGTGGCTGTGGCACTAGAACTTCCGGCGCTTGGAGCGACATGGAAGGTAAGTCCCGCCCGCTGCCAAATGCTGCCACACTTAGTATCAGAGGAGAGAGAGAGGGAGGGAGAGCACCCTAAGGTGAGGGAAGGGGGGAGATGGCCCCCTTCTCCGCCGCTGCCCACAGCTCTCCCTCCCTCGCTCTCTCCTCCGAGAGCTGACACTGCGACACATACCCGAAGCTGCCGGGACACATGTTTGTGTCACGGCACATGGGTTGGCAACCACTGCTCTACTTACATAACATATGTATTGTACCGTTCACATTTTGATTTTAGTGATTTTTACTAGCTGATGACCCGGCGTTTTCCGGGTATGTATTTGGCTGGTGTTGGCTCCATCCACTTTTCCTAACCTTAACACACAAACACTTAATGACCAAGTTTGCGAGCTTTGGGGTCTTTGACATCGATAATTTGTATATTCCCATAGAAATCAAACAAATCAGATAGGCTGTTTGTGGCCCCCCCCCCCCCCTCTCTAGCATTTGAACCCCAGTCAACCAATGGCCAACTGTAGCAGGTTTGAGACATCTGCTATTAACAGTGTAAAAATGGCAGCAATTCAGATATTCCCCTTGAAAATCAACAAATGCATTTTGATTGGCTATTATAGGCTCCACCCTCCTCCCTGAATATTAATCAGTCACCCAGTGATCATCTGGGCAAAGTTTGAGAACCCTGCCATTTACAGTGCAAAATGGCTGCAGTTTATATTTTCTCAGTAAAATTTGTTTTTGGCTTCACCCACTTTTTTGTAACGTGGACACACAGTCACTCAATGACGAATTTTGTGAGCTTTGGGGTCCTTGACATCAATAATTTGTATTTTCCCAGTGAAATGAAACAAATCTGATTGGCTGTGGCTCCGCCCCCTTTTCTGAATTTGAACCCTAGTGACCCAATAACCAACTGTACCAGGTTTGAGGCTTGTGCCATTAACAGTGCAAGAATGGCAGCAATTTCAATACTCCCCTTGAAAACAGGTGAATTTTGATTAGCTTTTTTAGGCTCAACCCACTTTTCTGAATATTAATCCCAGTCACCCAGTAACTGTGCAAAGTTTGAGAACCCTGCCATTAACAGTGAAAAAGGGCTGCAGTTTACATTTTCCCAGGGAAATCTGGTTTTTGAATCCACCCACTTTTTGTAATCTTGACACACAGTCACTCAATGACCAAGTTTTGAGCTTTATTGGGTTCCTGGCACCAAAATGGTGTGAATGGAAGCATTTTATCTAGCAAAGAAATCTGATTGGCTGTTTGTGGCTCCGCCCCTTTAGTGAATTTGAACCCCACTCACTTAATGACCGACTGTAGCAGGTTTGAGGCCTCTGCCATCAACAGTGTAAGAATGGCAGCAGTTTCAATATTCCTCTTGAAAATCAATAGATGAGTTTTGATTGGGTGTTGTAGGCTCCACCCACTTTCATGAGTATTAATCCCAGTTATCCAGTGACCAACTGTGTCAAGTTTAAGAACCTTGCCAATAACAGAATGGCTGAAATTAATCTAACAAATCTGATTGGCTGTTTATGGCTCCACCCCTTTAGTGAATTTGGACCCCAGTCAACCAATGACTGTATCAGGTTTGAGGCCTCTGCCATTAACAGTGTAAGAATGGTAGCAATGTAAATATTCCCCTTGGAAATCAATAGATGAATTTTGATTGGCTGTTGTAGGCTCCACCCACAGTTCTGAATATCAATTGCAGTCACCCAGTGACCAACGGTGTCAAGTTTGAGAACCCTGCCATTAACAGTGTAAGAATTGCTGCAGTTTATATTTTCCCATGCAAAAAGTTAGTTGTTTTTGGCTTCGCCCACTATTTCTAACCTTGACATACAGTCACTCAATGACCAAGTTTATGAGCTTTGGGGTCCTTGGCATCAATAAGTTGCACTTTCCCACTGAAAATTAAACAAATCTGATTGGCTGTTTGTGGCCCGCCCCTTTTCAGAATTTAAACCCCCAGTCTCCCAGTGACTGACTGTACCAGAATTGAGGCCTCTGCCATTAAGAGTGTATGAAGGGCAGCATTGTAAATATTTTCCTTGAAAATCAATCAATCTCAGTCAGCCAGTGACCAGCTATGCCAAGTTTGAGAACACTGCCATTAACAGTGTAAGAATGGTTGCAGTTTATAATGTCCCATGTAAAAAATGTAGTTGTTGGCACCGCCCACCTTTTGTAACCTTGACATATAATCAGTCAATTACCAAGTTTATGAGCTTTGGGGTCCTTGGTATCAATTTGTGTATTCCCATTGAAATTAAACAAATCTGATTGGCTGTTTGTGGTTCCACCCACCGGCGTACCTACCGGGGATGCGACCCCCTCAGCTGCAGGGGGGCCCGGGGCTGCTCACTGTGCATGGGGGGAGCGCTGCTCTGGACCCCCCAGCAAGGTGCTCAACTGGCCGCAGCGTCTAATAGACGCTGCGCCAGTTCATTCCCCGCTGCCCCGCTCCAGCAGCCTGCATAGTCTCCGGCAGGCAGAGCAGGGCTACGGCAAGATGGCCGCCGAAGAAGCCCTGCACTGGAGACTATTCGTGTCTCTAGTACAGGGCTTCGGCAGCCATCTTGCCGTAGCCCTGCACTCTGCCTGTCAGCGCGGGAGATGTGCTGCAGGAGGACTCGGGGAGCTGCGAGCCAGATGCCGGGAGAGGAGAAGACTTCTGTCAGGTAAGTGAATTGTTTTTTTTTTCACAGGTGCATTTTTTTTCTAGTGTCTGCTGCCTACATTGTGATTTTCAGGTGTCTGCTGCCCACATTACGATTTTCAGGTGTCTGCTGCCCACATTGCGATTTTCTGGTGTCTGCTGCCCACATTACAATTTTCTGGTGTCTGCTGCCCACATTACGATTTTCAGGTGTCTGCTGCCCACATTATGATTTTCTGGTCACTGCTGCCCTCATTGCGATTTTCTGGTCACTGCTGCCCACATTGCGATTTTCTGGTGTCTGCTGCCCACATTACGATTTTCAGGTGTCTGCTGCCCATATTATGATTTTCTGGTGTCTGCTGCCCACATTACGATTTTCAGGTGTCTGCTGCCCACATTACGATTTTCAGGTGTCTGCTGCCCACATTATGATTTTCTGGTGTCTGCTGCCCACGTTGCGATTTTCTGGTGTCTGCTGCCCACATTACGATTTTCTGGTGTCTGCTGCCCACATTGCGATTTTCAGGTGTCTGCTGCCCACATTACGATTTTCAGGTGTCTGCTGCCCACATTACGATTTTCAGGTGTCTGCTGCCCACATTACGATTTTCTGGTCACTGCTGCCCACATTGCGATTTTCTGGTCACTGCTGCCCACATTACGATTTTCAGGCGTCTGCTGCCCACATTACGATTTTCAGGTGTCTGCTGCCCACATTGCGATTTTCAGGTGTCTGCAGCCAGTTGGAGCAGCGCAGCCGTGGTGGTGGCAGCAGAGCGGTGGTGGCAGCGTGACATCATCGGGGGCGGGGCTAATATTGAAAACAAACTTCTCTATATTAGAGAAATATAGAGAAGTTCGTTTATATGTATATTAGCGCCATCTTGTGGGCAAAAAGAAAACTGCAGCACAGGAGACCAGGAAGGTACATTTTTTTTTATTTTGCTGCAGATCTCCCTGCCAGAATGATTTTTTTCAGGTTTTAGGGTCTAAAAGAGTGGAAAAAAATTGCACCGCTTTTAGACCCTAAAATCTGGAAAGAATCAGACCGCCAAGGAGGTTAAGTGTCTGGGGTTCAAATTCAGAAAAGGGGCGGAGCCAAAAACAGCCAGATTTATTTGCTGTATAAACTGCTTCCATTAGCACAATTTTGATGCCAGGAACCCAAAAGCTCACAAACTTGGTCATTGAGTAGTGACTGTGTGTCCAGGTTACAAAAAGTGGGTGGAGTTAAAAACAGATTTTTCTGGGAAATTGTAAACTGCAGCCCTTCTTCACTGTTAATGGCAGGGTTCTCAAACTTAGCTGGTTACTGGGTGACTGGGATTAATATTTAGAAAAGTGTGTGGAGCCTAAAAATGCCAATCAAAAATCACATGTCACTTTTCAAGGAGAATATTAAAATTGCTGCCATTCTTGCACTGTTAATGGCACAAGCCTCAAACCTGGTACAGTTTGGTAATTGGGTCACTGGAGTTCAAATTCAGAAAAGGGGACAGAGCCACAAACAGTGAATCAGATTTGTTTAATTTCATGGGAAAATAAAAATTATTGTTGCCAAGGACCCCAAACCTCACAAACTTGGGCATTGAGTAGTGACTTTGTGTCCAGGTTGCAAAAAGTGGGCGGAGCCAAAAACAAATTTCACTGGGAAAGTGTAAACTGCAGCCTTTCTTACACTGTTTATGGCAGGGTTCTCAAACTTTGCCCAGATGGTCACTGAGTGACTGAGATTAATATTCAGGGAAGTGGGTGGGGCCTATAATAGCCAATCAAAATTCACCTGTTGATTTTCAAGTGGAATATTTAAATTGCTGCCATTTTTACACTGTTAATAGCAGATGCCTCAAACATGCTACAGTTGGTCATTGGGTGACTGGGGTTCAAATGCTGGAGAGGGGCAGAGCCACAAACAGCGTATCTGATTTAATTTCTATGGGAATATACAAATTATTGATGCCAAGGACCCCAAAGCTCACAAACTTGGTCATTGAGTGTGCGTTAGTGTTAGAAAGTGGGCGGAGCCAACACCAGTCAAATACATATCCGGGCAACGCCGGGTCATCAGTGGGTGGAGACAAATACAAATTTCACTGGGAAAATGTAAACTGCAGCCATTCTTACACTGTTAATGGCAGGGTTTTTAAACTTTGCGCAGTTGGTCACTGGGTGACTGGGATTAATATTCAGAAAAGTGGGTGGAGCCTACAAAAGTGAATCAAACTTCACCTATTGCTTTTCAAGGGCACGGGCCTCAAACCTGGTACAGTTGGTTATTGGGTCACTGGGGTTCAAATTCAGAAATGGGGTGGAGCCACAAACAGCCAATCAGATTTGTTTCATTTCAATGCAAATTACTGATGCCAAAGACCCCAAAAGCTCACAAACTTGGTCATTGAGTAATTGTATGTTAGGGTTAGAAAAAGTGGGCGGAGCCAACACCAGCCAAATACATTCCCGGGCAACGCCTGGCAATCAGCTAGTATACAAATAAGAAGTACATTTTTTTCCAGAATAAAAAGAGCCATAAATTACTTTTCTCCTTTGTTGCTGTCACTTACAGTAGGTTGTAGAAATCTGTCAGAAGTGACAGGATTTGGACTAGTCCATGTCTTTATAGGGGATTCTCAGGGATATATTTATTTTTAAACGCACTTAGTGAATGGCAGTTGCTCTGTCCAACATCCAAAAAACTGTGTAGCGACTAGCGAGCAGGGGAGCTGGCCAGAATCATTGTTTAAATCCTTTTTTAGGGAATATCTTTATCTATATATACAGGGTCTTCTCAAAAAATGAGCATATTGTGATAAAGTTCATTATTTTTTGTAATGTACTGATAATCATTAGACTTTCATATATTTTAGATTCATTACACTACAACTGAAGTAGTTCAAGCCTTTTATTGTTTTAATGTTGATGATTTTGGCATACAGCTCATGAAAACTCAAAATTCCTATCTCAAAAAATAAGCATATTTCATCCGACCAATAAAAGAAAAGTGTTTTTAAAACAAAGAAACTAAACCTTCAAATAATTATGTTCAGTTATGCACTCAATACTTGGTCGGGAATTCTTTTGCAGAAATGACTGCATCAATGCGGCGTGGCTTGGAGGCAATCAGCCTGTGGCACTGCTCAGGTGTTATGGAGGCCCAGGATGCTTCAATAGCGGCCTTAAAGAGAATCTGTACTCTAATATTCTTACAATAAAAAGCATACCATTCTATTCATTATTTTCTCCTGTGCCCCTCTGTGCTGTTTCTGCCACTCTCTGCTGCAATCCTGGCTTGTAATTAACAGTTTTAGGCAGTGTTTACAAACAAACTAACCAGCTTCTAATAGGCTCAGCTAAGCATAGTGTGTGAGTCATTCAGAGTGTGCAGGGGGCCTGCAGAGGGTGTGTATCACTTCTACCAATCACAAGCAGCCCTGCACATTCCACACAATCAAGCCTTAGCCCGACAAACAGGACAGAGGAAAGATACATTGGTTCATTACAGAGACAGTGCAGTTAGGAAAGACTGCAGTAAGCCAGAGCAGATTAGAACAGGCATAGGAACTTATAGGATAGAAGAACTAAGGCTGAAAAATTTGTTACAGAGTCTCTTTAAGCTCATCCAGAGTGTTGGGTCTTGCGTCTCTCAACTTTCTCTTCACAGTATCCCACAGATTCTCTATGGGGTTCAGGTCAGGAGAGTTGGCAGGCCAATTGAGCACAGTAATACCATGGTCAGTAAACCATTTACCAGTGGTTTTGGCATTGTGAGCAGGTGCCAGGTCGTGCTGAAAAATGAAATCTCCATCTCCATAAAGCTTTTCAGCAGATGGAAGCATGAACCCACTTTTGAACCAGAAACAGCAGCAGAGGCGCCTGACCTGGGCTACAGAGAAGCAGCACTGGACTGTTGCTCAGTGGTCCAAAGTACTTTTTTCGGATGAAAGCAACTTTTACATGTCATTCAGAAATCAAGGTGCCAGCGTCTGGAGGAAGACTGGGGAGAGGGAAATGCCAAAATGCCTGAAGTCCAGTGTCAAGGACCCACAGTCAGTGATGGTCTGGGGTGCCATGTAGAGTTGGGCCGAACGGTTCGCCTGCGAACGGTTCCATGCGAACTTCCATGGTTCGCGTTCGCGTCTCGCAGGCGAACCTTTGCGGAAGTTCGGTTCGCCCCATAATGCACCATGGAGGGTCAACTTTGACCCTCTACATCACAGTCAGCCAATTAGGCTACACTAGCCCCTGGAGCCACTCCCCCCTACTAAAAGGCAGGCAGCGGCGACCATTACGGTCACTCGTGTGCCTGCATTAGTGAGAGTAGGGCGAGCTGCTGCACACTCTCTCTCATAGGGAAAGATTAGTTAGGCTTAGCTTGTCCCTGGCTGCATACCTGTTCTGTGAACCCACCACTGCATACCTGTTCTGTGAACCCACCACTGCATACCTGTACTGTGAACCCACCACTGCATACCTGTTCAGTGAACCCACCACTGCATACCTGTTCTGTGAACCCACCACTGCATACCTGTTCTGTGAACCTACCCACCACTGCATACCTGTTCAGTGAACCCGCCACTGCATACCTGTTCTGTGAACCCACCACTGCATACCTGTTCTGTGAACCCACCACTGCATACCTGTTCTGTGAACCCACCACTGCATACCTGTTCAGTGAACCCGCCACTGCATACCTGTTCTGTGAACCCACCACTGCATACCTGTTCTGTGAACGCACCACTGCATACCTGTTCTGTGAACCCACCACTGCATACCTGTTCAGTGAACCCGCCACTGCATACCTGTTCTGTTCAGTGAACCCGCCACTGCATACCTGTTCTGTTCAGTGAACCCGCCACTGCATACCTGTTCTGTTCAGTGAACAGTTTGGTGTGTCAGTGTGACGCAGTACCTTAATTACACTACCTGATTGATGTATACACATGCAAGATGTTTTAAAGCACTTTAGGCCTGTCATTTAGCATTCAATATGATTTCTGCCCTTAAAACGCTGCTTTGCGTCAAATCCAGATTCTTCCCGGGGACTTTTGGCGTGTATCCCACTCCGCCATGCCCCCCTCCAGGTGTTAGACCCCTTGAAACATCTTTTCCATCATTTTTGTGGCCAGCATAATTTTTTTTTTTTCAAAGTTCGCATCCCCATTGAAGTCTATTGCGGTTCGCGAACTTTAACGCGAGCCGAACCTTCCGCGGAAGTTCGCGAACCCGGTTCGCGAACCTAAAATCGGAGGTTCGGCCCAACTCTAGTGCCATGTCAGCTGCTGGTGTTAGTCCGCTGTGTTTTATCAAGGGCAGGGTCAATGCAGCTAGCTATCAGGAGATTTTGGAGCACTTCATGCTTCCATCTGCTGAAAAGCTTTATGGAGATGAAGATTTCATTTTCCAGCACGACCTGGCACCTGCTCACAGTGCCAAAACCACTGGTAAATGGTTGACTGACCATGTGTAATGAATAGCGGAGATGCCGCCGCGCGGTCTGGTGGCGGGGCGGCTGTCTCCGCGTCCAGACCGGCGGTTTCCGCACAGCAACATGTGTCTGGTTTGCCTGGTCCTTCTAGTGCACACAGATGGAGAGCTACGCACGCGCGCCAGAAGACAGGACCTTTATGCCAGCAGGAGAGGTATCAGCTGATCAGGACGATCAGCTGATTCCAGCGGAACTCCTGATTGACTGAGTGGCTGGGGGCGGCACTGCGGAGCGCTGTAGTATATATAGATCTTGCTTGTCAGTTGCTGGTTGTCTGCCGTTGCGAATACTTACGTGTGAGCACTCAGACCTCAGTCAGATCCTACAGTGTGTTAGAACCAGTTGGTACTGGGAATTCACACTTAGCCAGATTCCGCTCTTGATGTTTACTTTGTCATTACTGTGTTATACTTTAGATCAGTTCCAGGGTGTTGAGACCAAGTACCTCACACCCAAGCATAGGATTACTGTGTTATTACTGTGTTATACTTTAGACCAGTTCCAGGGTGTTAAGACCAAGGACCTCACACCCAAGCATAGGATACTGTGTTATTCTTTAGACTAGTTCCCGGGTGTCGAGACCAAGGACCTCACACCTCAGACTAGGATTGTGCTTGATATCTGTTGTGACCTCTGGCTCTGTTGACCTCTCTCTTGCTCTCTGATTCGGTACCTCTGCCTATCTGTCTACCAGTTGCCAACCTTGTCTGTACCCAGTTACCGAATCAGCCTTCTGTCTCTGTACCTTATCTGCTCGTGTGTTGCCGACCTGGCCTGTCTGACCCTTCTGGCTGTCACTCATCCCTCGACTGATCAGTCTGTCTGTACTACCCGTGACACTAATCCACCAGGTGTCAGTTAGCTGCAAGGACCTCCTGCTTCTCAGAGAGTCCTTCCTGCAGTTCAGCCAGTGGCCTCTACCCCATAGGAGCACTGGCTGAAGTACAGTCTGATTCCCAATCCATCTGGGAATCACTGGCTGCAAGATTATCTCTCTCCTCCTCTTAAAGAGATAGTCCCTGCACAGCCAGAGGCCACCTGCTCCTCAGGCGGTCACTGGCTGTAGTGGTATCTGTGTCTCTCGCTCCTCGGGAGATAGCTGTAACGATTGTGGAACTTTCTCCATGATCAGCGCACAACGCGTGCGCTGACACGGCAGAAATCCTCCACAAGCGTATATTTGCAGGCACCCAGCAAAATGTGCTACGCACCTGTAGAGGGAAATTCCTGTCAGCAGATGGCGCTGGGGAGTGCAGAGGAACCAATCCTCTGTATCTCCACAAGTGCCAGACAGGAATTGTACGAAGCGCAGAACGCAATCGCAAGAGAGGCGATTGCGAATGAGATTGAGCAAAGGGATAGGTTGTATGTGTGTGCGCCAATCCAGTCGCCACCCCGCGACCGCGCACACACAACAGCAGATACGAAATAGGAACGCGATCGCGAGAGGTGCGATCGCCAGACGTGACACAAGGCAGATCAGAATAGAATACGAGGGTAGCAAAGGGACAGCAAATACAATAAGGAGATACGGAAAATAACAAATGCTAGCTAACCGCGAACACCGCACTCATTCGCAACAGTGCACGTGGTTATGCGCGATCTCCACGTGATAAGCACAATAGAGACAAGCACGCCTAACTAACCATTAACAGACAAACATGAAACAGAGGACGCGAGCGCTTGCTTAACGGTTACCTCACCAAGCCTGCAGCAAGCGTAGCGGACAAGACAGACACACGAAAACAGGGACAAACGAGAGATAGGATCCACAGCACTAGCGAAAAGTGGCTAGCGTGATCCAGGTACAGAGTAGCAGAACAGAAGGATCCCCAGCGCTAGCGAAAAATAGCTAGCGCGATCCCAGAAGACAGAACAGAAGAATCCCCAGCGCTAGCGAAAAGTAGCTAGCGCGATCCCAGGAGACAGAACAGAAGAGATAGCTGGTAGCAACCGCTGCACCAGCTATACTCCAAGAACAGAGATCAGAACCATTTCCTGTCGACCACCATTGGGGCAGGACTATGGCAACAGGCAAGACAAGACAGAACAGGCAATACAGATAATACAACCTGACTGGGCTAGAAGGGGAGCCTAAAGCAACCCCCAGGAATTAACTATACTAGATAGCAATGGCTGACACTTCAGCAGTGTCCATCAGGAACAGACCATGGAAAGGAAATGACCAGCCAAGCCTTCTGGGAAACATAAAGCTCTTATAGTGCCAGTCATCAAAGAAGGCAGGTAGGGGATTTGCATAAGCACCACATCAAGGTAACATTAACTTTGTTGTAACTTACCTGTACTGCTGCTTACTATTGCTGTCTAACTTGATCATCTCTGCCCTTAATTCTGAACTGCACAGCCTACAAGCCACCCCACCAAATAAAAACAAACTGCACTGATAAACGACTAAACGTTGCTCCATTGCCCTAGGTAAGCCCACCACCAAGTATCCTCCAACCTCTGCTACACCATTTTCCCTACCTATTTTCACCACCACTCCCAGTGCAACAGTATGTATCCCCAACACATCATTATGCGTACCCCCCTCATACCTCCTCCTCTTTCCCTTAATCACCCGCACTATTGGTGCCTCATGTTCTGGCTCCATCTGCTCCTCCCCCTGGTCCCTTGTCCACTGCTCACCACACATCCTAACCCCAGGCCCACTCCGGTCTCCCAACCCCCCCGTTCCCCTCCTCATACTTCCCACCTCACCCACCACAACCAAATTTACCCACCTAGCCCCTCTCCCCGCCGCACCTCCCACCCTCCCCATACCCACGAACATTCTCGCCCCAATCTCATTCCCATCCACCCCATACTCAGACAATCTCTCCCTCTATCTGGCGCTCTCTGGAATGCCAGATCTATCCGCAACAAGCTTACAACTATCCATGACCTCTTTATCTCAAAAACCCTCACCTTTCTTGCCCTTACTGAGACCTGGCTCACCCCCTCTGACCTGCCTGCAGCTGCAGCCCTATCCTACGGGGGTTTACACCTCAGCCATACCCCAAGACCAGATAACAGGCCTGGGGGAGGGGTGGGCCTACTCCTCTCCCCACCCTGCACCTTCCGTGTCCTTACCCCTCCCCCTTCTCTTTACTTTACCTCCTTTGAGGCCCATGTTATCCGCCTCTACCATCCCCTCCCAGCCATTATTGCAGTCCTATACCGCCCCCCCTCCAGTACTATATCGCACTTCCTAGAAAACCTTGCCTCCTGGCTCCCACACATCCTGTCCTCCGACCTCCCAACAATCATCCTCGGAGACTTTAACATTCCAATTGATGAGCCTACCACCTCTGCTGCCACTCAGCTTCTCTCGCTCACCAACTCCCTTGGTCTCACTCAGCATACTAACGCCACAACCCACAGTGCTGGCAATACCTTGGACCTAATTTTCTCCAAAGCCATCGCACTTACCACCCTGGACATTACACCATTCCCCATCTCCGACCACCACCTCATCACCTTCACCCTCACTCCATCCAGCAACCCCTGTCCCCCTCCCCAAACTGGACGTTGGCAGAGAGATCTGCGCAACCTTGACCCCAATGTACTAGCCACACCCCTCCACTCTCTCTCCTCCTCCCTCCCCAGCCTAACCTGCCCCAACGAAGCGGCAGCTCAATACAACAGTAACCTCTCTGCAGCCTTAGACCATGCGGCTCCCCTGACCTTTCGTACCAACAGTCGCCCCAACCCCCAACCTTGGCACACTGCCCTCACAAGAAAACTACAAAATGAGACACGAGCTGCAGAACGCAAATGGAGGAAATCCCGCAACAACAATGATTTCCTGGGATACAAGACTAAGTTGCAGACGTACCATGCTGCCCTCGCTGATAGTAAACAAATATACTTCACTCACTTGATCGCTACCCAAGCCTCCAACCCACGTCGTCTTTTTGCCACCTTCAATGCCCTACTTAACCCCACACCTCCCCCCCCCAACCTCCACCCTCTCAGCCACTGACCTATCAAATTACTTTATCAACAAAATTACAACCATCCGGAGGGATATTTCTCTCCTCCACTCTATCGCCCCCGCCTCCCCACCACATCCGACTCCTTCCTCTTTCTCCTCCCTTACCTCCTTCAATCCTGTCACGGTGGAGGAAGTCAACCAGCTGCTGGCAACTTCACCTGCCACTTCCTGCCCCCTAGATCCGGTCCCATCTGATTCTCTGCGCCCACATTTTTTTGATCTGGCCCCTGTCCTCACCCATCTGTTCAACCTCTCCTTCTCCACCGGCATCTTCCCCTCCGTATTCAAACAGGCCACTGTGCTTCCCCTACTAAAGAAATCTTCACTTGACCCTGCTCTGCCATCCAACTACCGCCCAATCTCTCTCCTCCCTTTTGCCTCAAAAATTCTTGAACGCCTGGCCCACCAACGCCTGACCAACTTCCTTAACTCCAACTCCCTTCTCGATCCCCTGCAATCTGGTTTTCGCACAGCCCATTCTACAGAAACCGCCCTCACCAAAGTGGTAAATGACCTCGCCCTTGCCAAAGCCGAAGGTAAATACTCCATCCTGCTCCTCCTGGACCTCTCCTCGGCATTTGACACTGTCGACCACTCCCTCCTCCTCCACTCCCTGCAGCTAATGGGCATTCAGGACCTAGCCTTAGCCTGGATCTCCTCCTACCTCTCCAACCGCTCCTTTACAACATTTTTCAATGGCTCCTCATCCACTCCTACACCCCTCTCAGTTGGTGTTCCTCAAGGTTCCGTCCTAGGACCCCTACTGTTCTCACTCTATACTGCCTCAATTGGCAAAATCATCTCCTCCATGGGCTTCAATTACCACCTGTATGCCGACGACACCCAGATATATCTCCACACCCCAGACCTCTCCTCCTCTACCATGGACAAAGTCTCTGCCTGCCTCACATCCATTTCCTCCTGGATGGCTGCCAGGTACCTGAAGCTTAATTTGGACAAGACTCAGCTTCTAATATTCCCACCCCGCACAGCTGCACCCCTCCCAGATCTGCACGTCACTATTGAAAATACTATAATCCACCCTACCTCCCAAGCCCGCTGTCTAGGCGTTACTCTGGACTCTGAACTTTCCTTTACCGCCCACATCCAAGGTATTGCCAGATCCTGCAACTTCCACCTCCGCAACATCTCCAAGATCCGCTCCTACCTGTCCCCTGACACCACTAAACTCCTTATCCACGCCCTTGTCATCTCCCGCCTAGACTACTGCAATTCTCTTTTATCTGGCCTCCCCTCTAACCGTACTGACCCACTTAAATTGGTAATGAATGCGGCAGCCAGACTGATACATTCTTCTCACCGCAGCGCCTCTACAACTCCGCTCTGTAAAGCACTACACTGGCTCCCCATCAGCTTTAGGATCAATTTCAAAATCCTGTGCTTTGCCTACAAATCAGTGCACAAGACCTGCCCAACCTACATCTCTGATCTGGTCCACAGGCACATACCAGCCCGCCCCCTCCGATCCTCCAATGACCTGCGCCTAGTCGCACCACGCATAACTCAGTCACACGCACGATTGCAGGACTTCACCAGGGCCGCCCCTACTCTCTGGAACTCTCTCCCACCAGCCGTCAGACTCGCCCCCACCTTTAATTCCTTCAAACAAGCTCTCAAGACTCACCTCTTCACGCTCGCATACCCCCCTACACCAGCACCATAATATGTTCTGTTAGACCCCCTCTGAAAAGACGCACCTATTGTCTCCACCCCACCCTTTAGATTGTAAGCCTCCGGCAGGGCCCTCCTCCCTAACGTATCCAGCTTGACTATGCAATCTTACTCGCAACCACCCCTCTTGTAGACTCGAACAGTCTCTATTTTGACCTATGATACTGTATTGTTATCAAATCATTTGCATGATCTTGTTTTGTTGTGAGTTTCCGTATGTTCTACCTGTATGTTAACCCATTTATCTATTGTGCAGCGCTGCGTAAGATGTTGGCGCTTTATAAATACAATAAATAATAATAATAATAATAATATGCAAATTCCCCAGCAAGAGAACAGACAAGAACTTGCAATGGAAAGACAGGTCTCTGTTCCAGAGTCCTGCAGCATGCAAACTTAAACAATGGTCAAAAGGCTGCCTGCCTGCGCAGGCAGCTGAGCGGATTCTCACAATAGCCTTACAGTTGCAGCAAGCACTTACACTTCACTAGGTGTCCAGAGGTTAGTCATACTTGTATTATTGGTGATTCTGCAGATCATCCATAATCAGGTATACATCTGTATTGTTGGTGATACTGCAGATCATCAATAATTAGATATTCTCTGGGTGCTGACACCAATCGTTACACCATGGTATTACTGTGCTCAATTGGCCTGCCAACTCTCCTGACCTGAACCCCATAGAGAATCTGTGGGATATTGTGAAGAGGAAGTTGAGAGATGGAAGACCCAACACTCTGGATGAGCTTAAGGCCGCTATTGAAGCATCCTGGGCCTCCATAACACCTGAGCAGTGCAACAGGCTGATTGCCTCCATGCCACGCCGCATTGAAGCAGTCATTTTTGCAAAAGGATTCTCGACCAAGTATTGAGTGCATAATTGAACATAATTATTTGAAGGTTGATTTTTTTTTGTTTTAAAAACACTTTTCTTTTGTTGGTTGGATGAAATATGCTAATTTTTTTAGATAGAAATTTAGAATTTTCATGAGCTGTATGCCAAAATCATCAATATTAAAACAATAAAAGGCTTGAACTACTTCAGTTGTATGTAATGAATCTAACATATATGAAAGTCTAATGTTTATCAGTACATTACAGAAAATAATGAACTTTATCACAATATGCTAATTTTTTGAGAAGATCCTGTATATATAATCGGATGTATGTATGTGTGTGTGTATGTATGTGCTAGTGTTGGGCGAACACCTGGATGTTCGGGTTCGCGAACGTTCGCCGAACATGGCCGCGATGTTCGGGTGTTCGCGCCGAACTCCGAACATAATGGAAGTCAATGGGGACCCGAACTTTTGTGCTTTGTAAAGCCTCCTTACATGCTACATACCCCAAATTTACAGGGTATGTGCACCTTGGGAGTGGGTACAAGAGGAAAAAAATTAGCAAAAAGAGCTTATAGTTTTTGAGAAAATCGATTTTAAAGTTTCAAAGGGAAAACTGTCTATTAAATGCGGGAAATATCTGTTTTCTTTGCACAGGTAACATGCTTTTTGTCGGCATGCAGTCATAAATGTAATACAGATAAGAGGTTCCAGAAAAAGGGACCGGTAACGCTAACCCAGCAGCAGCACACGTGATGGAACAGGAGGAGGGCGGCGCAGGAGGAGAAGGCCCCGCTTTGAGACACAACAACCCAGGCCTTGCATGAGGACAAGAAGCGTGCGGATAGCATGCATTTTGCCGCCATGCAGTCATAAATGTAATAAAGATAAGAGGTTCCATAAACAGGGACCGGCAACGCTAACCCAGCAGCAGCACACGTGATGGAACAGGAGGAGGCGCAGGAGGAGAAGGCCACGCTTTGAGACACAACAACCCAGGCCTTGCATGAGGACAAGAAGCGTGCGGATAGCATGCATTTTGCCGCCATGCAGTCATAAATGTAATAAAGATAAGAGGTTCCATAAACAGGGACCAGCAACGCTAACCCAGCAGCAGCACACGTGATGGAACAGGAGGAGGCGCAGGAGAAGAAGGCCACACTTTGAGACACAACAACCCAGGCCTTGCATGAGGACAAGAAGCGTGCGGATAGCATGCATTTTGCTGCCATGCAGTCATAAATGTAATAAAGATAAGAGGTTCCATAAACAGGGACCGGCAACGCTAACCCAGCAGCAGCACACATGATGGAACAGGAGGAGGCGCAGGAGGAGAAGGCCACGCTTTGAGACACAACAACCCAGGCCTTGCATGAGGACAAGAAGCGTGCGGATAGCATGCATTTTGCCGCCATGCAGTCATAAATGTAATAAAGATAAGAGGTTCCATAAACAGGGACCGGCAACGCTAACCCAGCAGCAGCACACGTGATGGAACAGGAGGAGGCGCAGGAGGAGAAGGCCACGCTTTGAGACACAACAACCCAGGCCTTGCATGAGGACAAGAAGCGTGCGGATAGCATGCATTTTGCCGCCATGCAGTCATAAATGTAATAAAGATAAGAGGTTCCATAAACAGGGACCAGCAACGCTAACCCAGCAGCAGAACACGTGATGGAACAGGAGGAGGCGCAGGAGGAGAAGGCCACGCTTTCAGACACAACAACCCAGGCCTTGCATGAGGACAAGAAGCGTGCAGATAGCATGCATTTTGCCGCCATGCAGTCATAAATGTAATAAAGATAAGAGGTTCCATAAACAGGGACCGGCAACGCTAACCCAGCAGCAGCACACGTGATGGAACAGGAGGAGGCGCAGGAGGAGAAGGCCACGCTTTCAGACACAACAACCCAGGCCTTGCATGAGGACAAGTAGCGTGCGGATAGCATGCTTTTTACCGCCATGCAGTCATAAATGTAATACAGATAAGAGGTTCAATAAACAGGGACCGGAAACGCTAACCCATCACAGATGGTCATTGTTCATGTTACTTGGTTGGGGTCCAGGAGTGTTGCATAGTTTTTTCCAATCCAGGATTGATTCATTTTAATTTGAGTCAGACGGTCTGCATTTTATGTGGAGAGGCGAATACGCCGATCTGTGACGATGCCTCCGGCAGCACTGAAACAGCGTTCCGACATAACGCTGGCTGCCGGGCAAGCCAGCACCTCGATTGCGTACATTGCCAGTTCGTGCCAGGTGTCTAGCTTCGATACCCAATAGTTGAAGGGTGCAGATGGATTGTTCAACACAGCTACGCCATCTGATCTGACATGTAGTCCTTGACCATCTTCTCCAGGCGATCGGTGTTGGAGGTGGATCTGCACGCTTGCTGTTCTGTGGGCTGCTGCATGGGTGTCAGAAAATTTTCCCACTCCAAGCACACTGCCGATACCATTCCCTTTTGGGCACTAGCTGCGGCTTGTGTTGTTTGCTGCCCTCCTGGTCGTCCTGGGTTTGCGGAAGTCAGTCTGTCGGCGTACAACTGGCTAGAGGAGGGGGAGGATGTCAATCTCCTCTCTAAAGTCTCCACAAGGGCCTGCTGGTATTCTTCCATTTTGACC
The DNA here is from genome assembly GCF_040937935.1 of Hyperolius riggenbachi. NCBI lineage: Eukaryota > Metazoa > Chordata > Amphibia > Anura > Hyperoliidae > Hyperolius > Hyperolius riggenbachi. The sequence continues at coordinate 32,358,133 of NC_090654.1, forward strand.
TGTGTGACTCTCTTCAAGCAGTTTTGGAACATTGTGTTTGTACCGTGGATCCAGAAGGGTATAAACCCAGTAATTGGTGTTGTCCAGAATGCGCACAATGCGTGGGTCGCGTTCAATGCAGTCTAGCATGAATTGAGCCATGTGTGCCAGAGTCCTGCCAGAATCCTCATCATCCTCTTGTGAGCGTTGTGATAGTTGTTGTGATGCATCATAGTCGTCACCTTCTTCCTGGTCTGCTTCTGCTGACCATTCGCGCTGAATTGTGGAAGTCCAACGTGCACCGCTCTGGCCCTCGTCAGTGGTGGCATGAAATTCCTGCTCCAACTCCAGCTGTTCCTCCTCCTCTTCTTCGTCATAGCTGCTGGGGCCAGCGTTTCCTGAGGCGGATGGCCTGATGTTGGTACCATCACGCTGATCGTTTTCTCCTTCAGATTCCCCCAGTTGCATCATGACAGCTGTTTCCTTGATTTTCAACATTGACTTCTTCAGTAAACACAGCAGTGGTATGGTAATGCTGACTGAAGAGTTGTCACTGCTCACAAGCAACGAGGATTGCTCAAAATTTTGGAGGACTTGGCATGTTGGCCCAATCAGATCCACAGAAGCTTGGCAGCTGTCCGGATGCGCCTCGGTACTGCGCCATCATGTACTGGACCACTGCACTCTTCTGCTCGCAAAAGCGGGCTAGCATGTGCAGCGTAGAATTCCAGCGCGTAGGGACATCACACAGCAAGCGATGGTGGGGGAGATTGAAGCGCTCCTGCATCTTGGCGAGTGCCCCCGAAGCAGTACTGGAATTTCTACAATGTTTGGCCACTCGTCGCACCTTCAACAGAAGATCGGCCACGCCTGGGTATGTCCTCAGGAACCGCTGAACTACTAGGTTCATCACGTGCGCCAGGCAAGGGATGTGTGTCAGCTTAGCCAACCTTAAAGCGCGAATGAGATTACTCCCATTATCACACACAACCATGCCCGGTTTCAGGTCCAGCGGTGCCAGCCACAAATCCGTCTGTTCCTTTATTCCCCTCCAAATTTCCTCCCCTGTGTGCTGCTTATCCCCAAGGCAGATCAGCTTCAGCAACGCTTGCTGACGCATGCCAACAGCTGTGCTGCACTGCTTCCACAATCCTACTGCTGCTGGGTTAGCGTTTCCGGATGAGGTACAGCTTTGAGATGCGTTGGAGGAGAAGGAGTCAGAGAGGTAGGTGCTGCTGTTGTTATCCAGTGGGAGGGACGGCGGTGCAGCTGTTTGCGGCATGGGCAACACCCGCGCCGTAGCAGGTGAGGAATCGCTGCCAGGCTCCACAAGGTTCACCCAGTGCGCGGTAAGGGAGATGTATCGACCCTGGCCGAACGCACTCGTCCAGGTGTCAGTGGTGAGGTGAACCTTGCAGGCAACGGCATTCTTCAAGCTTCGGGTTATTTTTCTGACCACGTGCTCATGCAACTCAGGCACTGCAGAGCGCGCAAAGTGGTAGCGGCTGGGAACCACGTAACGTGGGATGGCCACTGACATCATGCCCTTGAAGCTGTTTGTCTCCACCACTCGATATGGCAGCATTTCGCAGGCCAGAAGCTTGGCTATGCTGGCTGTTAGTGCCACGGCCCGGGGGTCATTTGCTGGCAATTTCCTCTTGCGCTCAAGCATCTCCGAGAAAGACAACTGAACCGTAGTGCTGCACACTGAACGGCTGTTGGTTGTTGTGTTTGATGACTGGGAGACCTCAAGAGCATTATTCCGGAAAGTGACAGTGTCGCCGGATGTTTGTGAATGTTGTTGTGAACCACGCAATGGCTGGGCTACTGCTGCTGCTGAGAAGGGTCTGGTGGTGAGTCTGGTGACCCCAAGGGAGGCAGTGTTGCTGGTACCCTGTCCTGGCGGCCACAGAGTGGGATGTTTGGATACCATGTGGCGGGTCATGCTGGTGGTGGAGAGGTTGTTAATACTTTTCCCCCTGCTCAGGCGGGTCTTGCACACCTTGCAAATCACCATGGTACCATCCTCACTGCAGTCTTCAAAGAAAGGCCAGACTTTGGAGCACCTGCCTTGCTGGCGATTTCTGTTTGCGCCTCTTTTGCGTCTCACTTGAACTTCCACGCTTGTGGTGCCTGAAATTTCGCGCCGCCTACCTTGTTGCACAAGGTGAACTCGGGCAGCAGTGGGTTCTTCAACAGACTCATCTGTGCTGCTACGACGGCGATGTTCTCCTTCACATACAAAATCTGGGTCTCTGTCAACATTGTCCATACCCTCCTCCTCTTCCATCTCCTCAAACTTGTTTGTGGGCCGCCGCCGTGGAGTAGAGCTCCCCACAACAACCTCTGCGCAGCACACTCCAACGTCGTCTTCAAGATCTTCTCGGCCGACCTCCTGCAATTGAAACCCCTCCTGCCCAACTTGCTCTGGGATTTGGGTTTCAAAGTCCTCCTCGGACTCGCTTTGCATTTCAGTGCGCGGTGCATTTCCCACAGTTAATGGTTGTGAATCCGGGCACAAAATTTCTGGCTGTTCCATTGACCTTTGAAAGGTGGAAGTTTGTTGGGCTGGGAATAGCTCCTGCGAATACCCCATTGTGGCCTGAGGAAATTCTTCGGACTGGTTATTTGGCAGTTGTGTGCGTGGTGTCGCTGCCGGTTGTGTCAGCTTTGTGCCCACTGGCTCCTTGTAACTGGCTGAGGACTCGGACCTCGTGCGTGATGTGCTGGTGCTGCTTAACCCACTGCTGGACGCTTGAGAGGTCATCCAATTAATTATCTGGACCTGTTCTTTTGGTTTTGTGAGGGGTGATTTCCTGGACAACATGGGCGGTATTGAGTGGGTTTTCTTCGGTGCTCCACTGTGGCCTGTACGTGAACCGTCAGGGGAAAACCTCTTCCCTTGCCCCTCCCTCTTTCACAGGATTTCTTCTTCATTTCACTTATCCTTAACCACTTTACCCCCAGCGGTACGAATTTCTCCGCCCCTTTTTTCCCTCCTAAAAAACCAGGGACGGAGAAATCCGTACCTTCCGCGCTACCGCCGCTGTCCGCGCTCCCGCCGCTCGTGCGCGCGCACCCGCCGCTCGTGCACACCGCCGCCCGCTCGCCCGGAGATCAATGAACGGGAAAATCCATTCCCGTTCGTTGATCTAGCCCCCGCAATGATCTGCTGCTTCTTTCAGAAACAGCGAGATCATTGTGCGTCTCCCAGCCTCCTACTGCTTCCTGTAAGCGTCCTTCCGGATGCTTACAGGTCGCATGTAAACAAACACTCTGTGGCCATCTTGTGGCCAAATAGTAAACTACACCCTAAAAGCATTTTACATATACAAACATTACATTTACACAATAAATTAACTCATTACCTCCCACACTCCCCAATTTTTATTTTTTTTTTGTAATTAAAAAAAAAAAAAATACAATAAAAAAAAAAACATAAATAGTTACCTTAGGGACTGAACTTTTTAAATATTTATGTCAAGAGGGTATAACACTGTTACTTTATAAACTGCGGGCTTGTAATTAGGGATGGATGCAAAACTGAAAAAAATGCACCTTTATTTGCAAATAAAATATTGTCGCCAAACATTGTGATAGGGACATAATTTAAATGGTTTTATAACCGGGACAAATGGGTTAATACATTTCATGGGTTTTAATTACAGTAGCATGCTTTATTTAAAAACTATAATGGCCGAAAACTGAAAATAATAATTTTTTCCCACATTTTTTCCTATTTCCCCATTAAAACACATTTAGAATAAAATAATTCTTGGCATAATGTCCCACCTAAGGAAAGCCTAATTGGTGGCAAAAAAACCAAGATATAGTTCATTTCATTGGGATAAGTAATAATAAAGTTATAGACGAATGAATGGAAGGAGCGCTGAAAGGTGAAAATTGCTCTGGTGGTCAGGGGGTAAAACCCCTCAGTGGTGAAGTGGTTAAAGTACACGCTGACTGGCAGCAGTACAGTGGCAGTACAGAAATGCTATACAGTGGTGGGTGAGCGGTGTACTACTGTTCCCAGCAGAGACACAGAGTGGCAGTAAACACAATGCTATATAGTGTAGGTGAGCGGTGTACTACTGTTCCCAGCAGAGACACAGAGTGGCAGTAAACACAATGCTATATAGTGTGGGTGAGCGGTGTACTATTGTTCCCAGCAGAGACATAGAGTGGCAGTAAACACAATGCTATATAGTGTGGGTGAGCGGTGTACTACTGTTCCCAGCAGCGACACAGAGCACAATGCTATACAGGGTGAGCGGTGTACTACTGTTCCCAGCAGAGACACAGAGTGGCAGTAAACACAATGCAATATAGTGTAGGTGAGCGGTGTACTATTGTTCCCAGCAGACACACAGAGTGGCAGTAAACACAATGCTATATAGTGTGGGTGAGCGGTGTACTACTGTTCCCAGCAGAGACACAGAGTGGCAGTAAACACAATGCTATATAGTGTGGGTGAGCGGTGTACTACTGTTCCCAGCAGAGACACAGAGTGGCAGTAAACACAATGCTATATAGTGTGGGTGAGCGGTGTACTACTGTTCCCAGCAGAGACACAGAGTGGCAGTAAACACAATGCTATATAGTGAAGGTGAGCGGTGTACTACTGTTCCCAGCAGAGACACAGAGTGGCAGTAAACACAATGCTATATAGTGTGGGTGAGCAGTGTACTACTGTTCCCAGCAGCGACACAGAGCAAAATGCTATACAAGGTGAGCGGTGTACTACTATTCCCAGCAGACACACAGAGTGGCAGTAAACACAATGCTATATAGTGTGGGTGAGCGGTGTACTACTGTTCCCAGCAGACACACAGAGTGGCAGTAAACACAATGCTATATAGTGTGGGTGAGCGGTGTATTACTGTTCCCAGCAGCGACACAGAGCAAAATGCTATACAGGGTGAGCGGTGTACTACTGTTCCCAGCAGACACACAGAGTGGCAGTAAACACAATGCTATATAGTGTGGGTGAGCGGTGTACTACTGTTCCCAGCAGAGACACAGAGTGGCAGTAAACACAATGCTATATAGTGTGGGTGAGCGGTGTACTACTGTTCCCAGCAGCGACACAGAGCAAAATGCTATACAGGGTGAGTGGTGTACTACTGTTCCCAGCAGAGACACAGAGTGGCAGTAAACACAATGCTATATAGTGTGGGTGAGCGGTGTACTACTGTTCCCAGCAGAGACACAGAGTGGAAGTAAACACAATGCTATATAGTGTGGGTGAGCGGTGTACTACTGTTCCCAGCAGCGAAACAGAGCAAAATGCTATACAGGGTGAGCGGTGTACTACTGTTCCCAGCAGAGACACAGAGTGGCAGTAAACACAATGCTATATAGTGTGGGTGAGCGGTGTACTACTGTTCCCAGCAGAGACACAAAGTGGCAGTAAACACAATGCTATATAGTGTGTGTGAGCGGTGTACTACTGTTCCCAGCAGCAACACAGAGCACAATGCTATACAGGGTGAGCGGTGTACTACTGTTCCCAGCAGACACACAGAGTGGCAGTAAACACAATGCTATATAGTGTGGGTGAGCGGTGTACTACTGTTCCCAGCAGAGACACAGAGTGGCAGTAAACACAATGCTATATAGTGTGGGTGAGCGGTGTACTACTGTTCCCAGCAGAGACACAGAGTGGCAGTAAACACAATGCTATATAGTGTGGGTGAGCGGTGTACTACTGTTCCCAGCAGAGACACAGAGTGGCAGTAAACACAATGCTATATAGTGTAGGTGAGCGGTGTACTACTGTTCCCAGAAGAGACACAGAGTGGCAGTAAACACAATGCTATATAGTGTGGGTGAGCGGTGTACTACTGTTCCCAGCAGCGACACAGAGCAAAATGCTATACAGGGTGAGTGGTGTACTACTGTTCCCAGCAGACACACAGAGTGGCAGTAAACACAATGCTATATAGTGTGGGTGAGCGGTGTACTACTGTTCCCAGCAGCGACACAGAGCAAAATGCTATACAGGGTGAGCGGTGTACTACTGTTCCCAGCAGACACACAGAGTGGCAGTAAACACAATGCTATATAGTGTTGGGTGAGCGGTGTACTACTGATCCCAGCAGAGACACAGAGTGGCAGTAAACACAATGCTATATAGTGTGGGTGAGCGGTGTACTACTGTTCCCAGCAGAGACACAGAGTGGCAGTAAACACAATGCTATATAGTGTGTGTGAGCGGTGTACTACTGTTCCCAGCAGCGACACAGAGCACAATGCTATACAGGGTGAGCGGTGTACTACTGTTCCCAGCAGACACACAGAGTGGCAGTAAACACAATGCTATATAGTGTGGGTGAGCGGAGTACTACTGTTCCCAGCAGAGACACAGAGTGGCAGTAAGCACAATGCTATATAGTGTGGGAGAGCGGTGTACTACTGTTCCCAGCAGAGACACAGAGTGGCAGTAAACACAATGCTATATAGTGTGTGTGAGCGGTGTACTACTGTTCCCAGCAGAGACACAGAGTGGCAGTAAACACAATGCTATATAGTGTAGGTGAGCGGTGTACTACTGTTCCCAGCAGAGACACAGAGTGGCAGTAAACACAATGCTATATAGTGTGGGTGAGCGGTGTACTACTGTTCCCAGCAGAGACACAGAGTGGCAGTAAACACAATGCTATATAGTGTGTGTGAGCGGTGTACTACTGTTCCCAGCAGCGACACAGAGCAAAATGCTATACAGGGTGAGCGGTGTACTACTGTTCCCAGCAGACACACAGAGTGGCAGTAAACACAATGCTATATAGTGTGGGTGAGCGGTGTACTACTGTTCCCAGCAGAGACACAGAGTGGCAGTAAACACAATGCTATATAGTGTGGGTGAGCGGTGTACTACTGTTCCCAGCAGAGACACAGAGTGGCAGTAAACACAATGCTATATAGTGTGGGTGAGCGGTGTACTACTGTTCCCAGCAGAGACACAGAGTGGCAGTAAACACAATGCTATATAGTGTAGGTGAGCGGTGTACTACTGTTCCCAGCAGAGACACAGAGTGGCAGTAAACACAATGCTATATAGTGTGGGTGAGCGGTGTACTACTGTTCCCAGCAGAGACACAGAGTGGCAGTAAACACAATGCTATATAGTGTGGGTGAGCGGTGTACTACTGTTTCCAGCAGAGACACAGAGTGGCAGTAAACACAATGCTATATAGTGTAGGTGAGCGGTGTACTACTGTTCCCAGCAGAGACACAGAGTGGCAGTAAACACAATGCTATATAGTGTGGGTGAGCAGTGTACTACTGTTCCCAGCAGCGACACAGAGCAAAATGCTATACAGGGTGAGCGGTGTACTACTATTCCCAGCAGACACACAGAGTGGCAGTAAACACAATGCTATATAGTGTGGGTGAGCGGTGTACTACTGTTCCCAGCAGAGACACAGAGTGGCAGTAAACACAATGCTATATAGTGTGGGTGAGCGGTGTACTACTGTTCCCAGCAGACACACAGAGTGGCAGTAAACACAATGCTATATAGTGTGGGTGAGCGGTGTACTACTGTTCCCAGCAGCGACACAGAGCAAAATGCTATACAAGGTGAGCGGTGTACTACTGTTCCCAGCAGACACACAGAGTGGCAGTAAACACAATGCTATATAGTGTGGGTGAGCGGTGTACTACTGTTCCCAGCAGAGACACAGAGTGGCAGTAAACACAATGCTATATAGTGTGGGTGAGCGGTGTACTACTGTTCCCAGCAGTGACACAGAGCAAAATGCTATACAGGGTGAGTGGTGTACTACTGTTCCCAGCAGACACACAGAGTGGCAGTAAACACAATGCTATATAGTGTGGGTGAGCGGTGTACTACTGTACCCAGCAGAGACACAGAGTGGAAGTAAACACAATGCTATATAGTGTGGGTGAGCGGTGTACTACTGTTCCCAGCAGCGACACAGAGCAAAATGCTATACAGGGTGAGCGGTGTACTACTGTTCCCAGCAGACACACAGAGTGGCAGTAAACACAATTCTATATAGTGTGGGTGAGCGGTGTACTACTGTTCCCAGCAGACACACAGAGTGGCAGTAAACACAATGCTATATAGTGTGGGTGAGCGGTGTACTACTGTTCCCAGCAGCGACACAGAGCACAATACTATCCAGGGTGAGCGGTGTACTACTGTTCCCAGCAGAGACACAGAGTGGCAGTAAACACAATGCTATATAGTGTGGGTGAGCGGTGTACTACTATTCCCAGCAGCGACACAAAGCACAATGCTATACAGGGTGAGCGGTGTACTACTGTTCCCAGCAGACAAACAGAGTGGCAGTAAACACAATGCTATATAGTGTGGGTGAGCGGTGTACTACTGTTCCCAGCAGCGACACAGAGCAAAATGCTATACAGGGTGAGCGGTGTACTACTGTTCCCAGCAGACACACAGAGTGGCAGTAAACACAATGCTATATAGTGTGGGTGAGCGGTGTACTACTGTTCCCAGCAGAGACACAGAGTGGCAGTAAACACAATGCTATATAGTGTGGGTGAGCGGTGTACTACTGTTCCCAGCAGCGACACAGAGCAAAATGCTATACAGGGTGAGTGGTGTACTACTGTTCCCAGCAGACACACAGAGTGGCAGTAAACACAATGCTATATAGTGTGGGTGAGCGGTGTACTACTGTTCCCAGCAGAGACACAGAGTGGAAGTAAACACAATGCTATATAGTGTGGGTGAGCGGTGTACTACTGTTCCCAGCAGCGACACAGAGCAAAATGCTATACAGGGTGAGCGGTGTACTACTGTTCCCAGCAGACACACAGAGTGGCAGTAAACACAATTCTATATAGTGTGGGTGAGTGGTGTACTACTGTTCCCAGCAGACACACAGAGTGGCAGTAAACACAATGCTATATAGTGTGGGTGAGCGGTGTACTACTGTTCCCAGCAGCGACACAGAGCACAATGCTATACAGGGTGAGCGGTGTACTACTGTTCCCAGCAGAGACACAGAGTGGCAGTAAACACAATGCTATATAGTGTGGGTGAGCGGTGTTCTACTATTCCCAGCAGCGACACAAAGCACAATGCTATACAGGGTGAGCGGTGTACTACTGTTCCCAGCAGACACACAGAGTGGCAGTAAACACAATGCTATAAAGTGTGGGTGAGCGGTGTACTACTGTTCCCAGCAGCGACACAGAGCACAATGCTATACAGGGTGAGCGGTGTACTACTGTTCTCAGCAGCGACACAGAGCACAATGCTATACAGGGTGAGCGGTGTACTAATGTTCCCAGCAGAGACACAGAGTGGCAGTAAACACAATGCTATATAGTGTGGGTGAGCGGTGTACTACTATTCCCAGCAGCGACACAGAGCACAATGCTATACAGGTTGAGCGGTGTACTACTGTTCCCAGCAGCGACACAAAGCACAATGCTATACAGGGTGAGCGGTGTACTACTGTTCCCAGCAGCGACACAGAGCACAATGCTATACAGGGTAAGCGGTGTACTACTGTTCCCAGCAGAGACACAGAGTGGCAGTAAACACAATGCTATATAGTGCGGGTGAGCGGTGTACTACTATTCCCAGCAGCGACACAGAGCACAATGCTATACAGGGTGAGCGGTGTACTACTGTTCCCAGCAGACACACAGAGTGGCAGTAAACACAATGCTAGATAGTGTGGGTGAGCGGTGTACTATTGTTCCCAGCAGCGACACAATGACTCGGGGGACCCTGGCTAGCCTGGCTGGAAAGAGAACTACCCTGCCTGCCTACCCAAAGCTAAACCCACAGACAAATGGCGGAGAAATGACGTGGATCGGGTATTTATTTACCCGAACCACGTGACCCGTTCGGCCAATCAGAGCGCGTTGGGGTCCGAACCACATGACCCGTTCGGCCAATCACAGCGCTAGCCGAACGTTCGGGTAACGTTCGGCCATGCGCTCTTAGTTCGGCCATAAGGCCGAACAGTTTGGCCGAACACCATCAGGTGTTCGGCCGAACTCGAACATCACCCGAACAGGGTGATGTTCTGCAGAACCCGAACAGTGGCGAACACTGTTCGCCCACCACTAGTATGTGCCGCAATCACTCGAAAACGGCTTGACCGATTTTAACGAAAACTGGTATACAGATCCCTTACTACCTGGGATGATATGTTCTGGGGGTCTTGCACCCCCTCCTGCACACCTGGGCGGAGCTACAAACAGCCACTCAGAATTCACCCATTCATGTCAATGGAAAAAATTTTAAAGGCTGCCATTTTCACACTATTCAAGCCAGAGTCCTCACACTTGGGCACAGTTGGTCACTTGGCGACCAAGGTTACAAATCCAGGAACAGTGGGCGGAGCATAAAACAGCCAATCAAATTTCAGCCATTCATTTTTCATGGGAAAAGGTAATCTGCAGCCATTCTTACACTGTTAATGGCAGGGTTCTCAAACTTGGCACACTTGGTCACTAGATGAATGAGATTAAATTCAGGAAAGTGGGTGGAGCCTACAACAGCCAAACAAAATTCACCTATTTATTTTCAAGGGGAATATTGAAACTGCTGCCATTCTTACACTGTTAATGGCAGAGGCTTCAAACTTGCTACAGTCGGTCATTGGGTGACTGGGGTCCAAATTCACTAAAGGGGTGGGGCCACAAACAGCCAATCAGATTTCCTTGGTGGATAAACTGCTTCCATTCACACATTTTTGATGCCAGGAACCTGAAAGCTCACAAACTTGGTCATTGTGTGACTGTGTCCAGGTTACAACAAGTGGGCAGAGCCAAAAACAAATTTCAATAGGAAAATATAAACTGCAGCCATTCTTACACTGTTAATGGCAGGGTTCCCAAACTTTGCACAGTTGGTTACTGGGTGACTGGGATTAATATTCAGGAAAATAGGTGGAACCTACAACAGCCAATCAAAATTCACCTGTTGATTTTCAAGGGTAATATTTAAATTGCTGCCATTCTTACACTGTTAATAGCAGATGCCTCAAACCTGGTACAGTTGGTCACTGGGTAACTAGGGGTTCAAATACAGAAAGGGGTGGAACCACAAACAGCCAATCAGATTTGTTTACTTTCAATGGGAATACACAGATATTGATTGATACCAAGGACCCCAAAGCTCATAAACTTGGTAATTGACTGATTATATGTCAAGGTTACCAAAGGTGGGCGCCGCGGTGCCAACAACTACATTTTTTACATGGGACATTATAAACTGCAACCATTCTTACACTGTTAATGGCAGTGTTCTCAAACTGAAACGTTGTGCTCTAGCACTGTGGTTCTGCAAATAAAAATTGGCCAATTGGCCTAAAATCCAGGTCGAGACCCGGTCTTTCTTCATTTGGAGTGTTCTCAAACTTGGCACAGTTGGTCACTGGCTGACTGGGAGTGATTGAATTTCAAGGGAAATATTTACAATGCTGCCCTTCGTACACTCTTAATGCCAGAGGCCTCAATTCTGGTACAGTCACTGGGAGACTGGGGTTTAAATTCTGAAAAGGGGCGGGCCAAAAACAGCAAATCAGATTTGTTTAATTTCAGTGGGAAATTGCAACTTATTGATGCCAAGGACCCCAAAGCTCATAAACTTGGTCATTGAGTGACTGTTTGTCAAGGTTAGAAATAGCGGGTGGAGCCAAAAACAACAAACTTTTTGCATGGGAAAATATAAACTGCAGCAATTCTTACACTGTTAATGGCAGGGTTCTCAAACTTGACACCGTTGGTCACTGGGTGACTGCCATTGATATTCAGAACTGTGGGTGGAGCCTACAACAGCCAATTAAAATTCATCTATTGATTTTCAAGGGGAATATTTACATTGCTACCATTCTTACACTGTTAATGGCAGAGGCCTCAAACCTAAAACAGTCATTGGTTGACTGGGGTCCAAATTCACTAAAGGGGTGGAGCCATAAACAGCCAATCAGATTTGTTAGATTGATTTCAGCCATTCTGTTATTGGCAGGGTTCTTAATCTTGACACAGTTGGTCAACGGATAACTGGGATTAATACTCATGAAAGTTGGTGGAGCCTACAACACCCAATCAAAACTCACCTATTGATTTTCAAGGGGAATATTGAAACTGCTGCCATTCGTACACTGTTAATGGCAGAGGCCTCAAACCTGCTACAGTCGGTCATTAAGTGAGTGGGGATCAAATTCACTAAAGGGGCGGAGCCAGAAACAGCCAATCAGATTTCTTTGCTGGATAAAATGCTTCCTTTCACACCATTTTGATGCCAGGAACCCAAAAGCTCAAAACTTGGTCATTGAGTGACTGTGTGTCAAGATTACAAAAAGTGGGTGGATTTCCCTGGGAAAATGTAAACTGCAGCCCTTCTTCACTGTTAATGGCAGGGTTCTCAAACTTTGCACAGTTGGTTACTGGGTGACTGGGATTAATATTCAGAAAAGTGGATTGAGCCTAAAAAAGCTAATCAAAATTCACCTGTTTTTCAAGGGGAATATTGAAATTACTGCCATTCTTGCACTGTTAATGGCACAAGCCTCAAACCTGGTACAGTTGGTTATTGGGTCACTGGGGTTCAAATTCAGAAAAGGGGGCAGAGCTACAGCCAATCAGATTTGTTTCATTTCACTGGGAAAATACAAATTATTGATGTCAAGGACCCCAAAGCTCACAAAATTGGTCATTGAGTGACTGTGTGTCCACGTTACAAAAAAGTGGGCGGAGCCAAAAACAAATTTTACTGGGAAAATATAAACTGCAGCCACTTTACACTGTAAATGGCAGGGTTCTCAAACTTTGCCCAGATGATCACTGGGTGACTGATTAATATTCAGGGAAGTGGGTGGAGCCTATAATAGCCAATCAAACTGCATTTGTTGATTTTCAAGGGGAATACCTGAATTGCTGCCATTTTTATACTGTTAATAGCAGATGTCTCAAACCTGCTACAATTGGCCATTGGTTGACTGGAGTTCAAATGCTAGAGAGGGGGGGGGAGCCACAAACAGCTTATCTGATTTGTTTGATTTCTATTGGAATATACAAATTATTGATGCCAATGACCCCAAAGCTCACAAACTTGGTCATTAAGTGCTTGTGTGTTAGGGTTAGGAAAAGTGGATGGAGCCAACACCAGTCAAATACATACCCGCGCAACGCCGGGTCATCAGCTAGTAAAGAATAAAAGCCTTGCTGAGAATACCCTATGAAGAGATGGACTAGTCCAAAACCTGTCGGTTCTGTCAGATTTCTACTGCCTACTGTAAGTGACAGCTTTATAGGAGAAAAGTAATTTATGGCTCATTTTACTCTAGAAAAAAACATACTTCTTATTTGTATATGTTTGCACATATTTTAAATTTTTCAATGTTTCACCATAGTGCCCCTTTAATGAGAAAGTCATTAGAGACTATATGAATGAAAGAGAGATATTGTTAACGCTTTTCAACCAGTTAACCCAAAGTAGTGCGATTTGAATATGTAATTTTTTTATGAGGGGTTCCATGAGATCCCCCCCCCCCCCCAAAAAAAAAATTGTAAGGGTTCCTTAACTCTAAAAGGTTGAGAAAGGCCGTTCTATAGGGTAAAAATAAATAACACATTGAACGTCCCGTAGGAGGAGGAGCAGCTCATCTATCAATCACCTGCTGAAGTGACAAGAGCAGTCATTTTTCTCTGAGGCCAATAGTTGTAGCCCTGTCAACAATGTTCCTAGTTCCTTATACTTCAGGACTAACAGCATTGTTGATGTAATTGCAGGTGGGTTAAGGCAAAGGGTAGTCCTGGGTATTACATGACTATTCTGGATTCCTGAAATAGTGAGGATAGAAATTACAGTGAGAAGAGCATCAAGGGGTGGGGCCTTCTGTGTTCACTTAACTGGTCTTATGGTGATAACATTTGGATTGCTGACCTGCTGGAAGCTGGAAGGAGAGCTCTCGGAAGGCTGAAACAGGCTGCACCTGACCCTCTGCGGCCGAGGTTCTACCAACCCAGCCACCGGTTCCGTTGATTTTTTTCTTCCTGGAGATTATATCTACCATTCCAATTTACATCAAGCCAGATGGAAGAGTGACCAAGGCAGGCAGACAAACAGAGTTTGTTTTTCATTGTGCTGAGTTTGCCCTTCTGGACTATAAAAGTGAACATGGCAAAAAGACATTACCTGTATATTCTACTCTTTCTCCAGGTGATGATGATTGTTTCAATTCTGTATCATGAGGGTATTCAAAAGATGGTGACCTACTACAATGTTGTTCAGAACTTTTATAAAGCTCAAGACCTAGATCAAAATAAAAATCCGACTGCAATGCCTACCATGAGAGATCAAATGTTAATACATGGGATCTCACAGAATATTTCTAGGACTACTGTTCGTGACCACCTTTGGAATGAGAGGGTTAACCCCGGTAACATGGAAACCCAAAATACCTTGTGCCCAGTGACCCCTCCATATTTAGTGGGACCTATCATGGTTAACTTGCCACGGGAACTGACCATGGAGGAAATGATACGCAAGAATTCAAATGTATCCAAAGGAGGCCACTACAAGCCCCCTAACTGTGAGTCCAGGAGTAAAACTGCCATCATCATCCCCTACAGGAACAGAGAGCACCACCTTAAATACCTCCTGCATAATTTACACCCATTCCTGCAGCGCCAACAGCTCAGCTACACCATCTACGTCATCCACCAGGCTGGCACTTATTCCTTCAACCGTGCCAAGCTCATGAATGTCGGCTTCAAAGAAGCTATGGAGGATGAGCCCTGGGACTGCCTGTTCTTCCACGACGTGGACCTCATTCCTGAAGATGACCGGAATTTGTACACATGTGGCAAGTCCCCCAAACATGTCTCTGTCGCCATCGACAAGTTTGGGTACAAGTTGCCATATACATCTCTCTTTGGGGGTATCTCAGCCCTCACTCCAGAGCAGTACATGAAAATAAATGGATTTCCCAATACCTACTGGGGCTGGGGCGGTGAGGATGATGATATTTCAGCTAGAATTACTCTCTCAAACATGTCTCTATCTCGCCCGCCCATGGAGTACGGGAGGTATAAAATGATAAAGCACACACACGAAAGAAGCCAAGACAATCCTAAACGGTTGCAGCTTTTGTCCAGGACGCAGCAAACCTGGAGACAAGACGGCATAAACAACCTTCGGTACAAACTGCTGTCCAAGGAACTGTTGCCTCTTTATACGAATATCACAGTGGACATTGGTACAGAGGAAGGTTTATGATTATGGAGACAGAAGGTGTTAATTTTTGATGGACAGATTTCTTTTTTCAACCAATCTATGTCACAATGTCACTATATCTAACAGGTCAAACAGAGACACATCACTGTGGGAAAATGCTCCCTGGTGCATATATATAGTTTAAATTTCGTTTCTTCTTACTGAAGATAAAATGCCAAAAATTAACTGGATAAAAGTTATGTAGGTTTGTGTCTACAAAGTTCCTCCTCTCACAACTCTTCGAAATTTTGTAGATTGCGCTTTCCTCCGAGGTATGGTCATTTTCTGCAGATTTGTTTATGTATTTGCATATATATTTCTTTGTGCTTCATCTATGAACTCTATCTATTTTTTTATTTTTTAAAAGGAGCTCATAATGGGCTTGATTCAATATACTGTGCTAACACATAGCACAGTCACGCTATGCGTTTAGCACGCAATGTGACGCGCGTAAAGGCTTGCGCTCGCTGGCTAACAAAGGTCTTCGCGTGTTAACTGCTGCTTTAACATGCAAAGACCTTTATTAGCACGCAAGCGCAAAAGTTTGTGCGCGCGTCACATTGCGCGACCATGCTATTTGCTAGCACAGTATAGTGAATCAAGCCCAATGTGTTTTTATGTTTTTTTATTTAAGTATTTATATAGCGCCGACATATTACGCAGCTCTGCACAGAATATGTATTGTCTTGTTGCTAACTGTCCCTCAGAGGGGCTCACAATCTAGTGCCTACTATAATCATATGTCTATGTACTGTATGAATCGTGTAGTGCATGCATCATAGTCTAGGGCCAATTTAGGGGGAAGCCAATAAACTTATCTGTATGTTTTTTTGGGGGTGTGGGAGGAAACCAGAGTGCCTGGAGGAAACCCATGCAGACAAGGGGAGAACAAACTTGCAGATGTTGACCTGACTGGGATTCAAACTGGGGACCCAGCGCTGCAAGGCGAGAGCGCTAACCACTACGCTATTGTGCTGTGTTCAGCAAGCTTTCCAATCCCTTTACATTCTTAAAGAGGAACTGTAGTGTAAATAACTTAATGAATAAAATGCTTATTTTTTACAATATTCATTTATACATTATTTATTTAGTGTTTGCCCATTGTAAAATCCTTCCTTCTCATGGATTTACGTTCTGAAATTTATCACTGTTAGTGACATCTTTAGTGCTGTCAGTTGATCTGTACGGAATGTTTGTTACTGAGAGTTCTGTGCACGGAAGGAGATAGTGCTTGCTTGGCAGTTGGAAAGAGCCATTATTTCCCATAATGCAATGAAGTTGACAAACAGCGAACTATCAGGTCTAAGGTCATGACATCACAAGGTGGGAGGTGTTTCACCACAATATCAGTCACCCCCCCCCGGTGCGCTTATCGAAAAAAGGTAAAGATTTCTCATGGGAAAGGGGGTATGAGCTACTGATTGGGATGAAGTTTAATACTTGGTTACAGCTCCTCTTTAACCACTTCACCGCCAAGGGTTTTTTCCCTTAAAAAAACAGAGCAATTTTCACCTGTCAGCGCTCCTTCCATTAATTTGCCTATAACTTTATTACTACTTTTCACAACGAAACAATACATCTTGATTTTTTCACCACCAATTAGGCTTTCTTTGGGGGCTACTTTTTGCTAAGAATTATTTTATTCTAAAACTGTTTTAACAGGAAAAATAAGAAAAAATTGTAAAAATTCATTATTTCTGTTTTCACCATTATAGTTTTCAAATAAAACATGCTAACGAAATTAAACCCCACACATTTTATTTGCCCATTTGTCCCGGTTATTACAACGTTTAAAATTTTTCCCTAGTACAATGTATGGTGCCAATATTTTGTTTGAAAATAAAGGTGCATTTTTTTCAGTTTTGCGTCCATCCCTAATTACAAGCCCATAATTTATAAAGTAATAGTAATATACTGTAAAAAAAAACATGTCGGAGACAAAAAAGCAAGGCCAAAGCAACAAGAAAAACATATTGTTGAAGTATTTTAAAATATCAAAAAAAAATGTATTTATCAAAAAATAGACATACATAAATATCAAAATGCTCTGATGGTGGCTGATCAAACCACCGACTCCACACGCATATACACACAAACCTCACTCACACCAAGAAATCCTATATTCGTTGAAACAGAGAAAACCCTAGATTAAAGGGGATTGAATATATGGAGTTTAGCAAAATCCCTGCGACAGCAGTTGCAGTCCCTTGATCAATTATACAAGCAGTTATATGTAGATGCAGCATCAACAGTTCACATATATATCATGCCAGATGGAGTAAATAGTAATAGTAATATTGACATACATATTAAAAAAAGTTCAGTCCCTAAGGTAACTTTTTTTATTCATGTATTTTATTTATTTGTACTTTTTTTTTATTTATTTTTTGCCAAATTTTTTTTGGGGGGGTAACTATTGGGGAATGTGGGAGGTCAGGGGTTAATTTAAATTGCAAACATAAGTTCTAAATAGGCCCTTTATTGAAAAAAATGTAGATGTAATTTTACTTTTTGCCCACAAGATGTCCTTGCCGCTCACTTTCTTATGCATAGTATTACTACACATAGAGGAAGTGATGCCTGGACATTCATTTGTGAATGTCAGCGCTGTCTCATAGACGGCTGCGGTCATTCACACAGGGACAATAAATGGGAACTGTGTTGCCATTCATTGATCAAGCGGCTACCAATCGGCGGTGGTAATGAGTGCCCCGGGGGTAGTAGCGACGCCCTGCAAGCAGTTATGGCATTTGGCAGGGACGTAGTTACTCATCCCGGGGGAGGGGAAGTGGTTGAAGTGGGAATTATACTCCCAAAGCTAAAAGTTCAGTAACTACTTATAGTTGCATAAGAGAACATAAAAACATTCCCAAGTATTTCCTGTATGTAAATTGTTTATTTTCACTGCAAAAAACAGTAAAAGCTTACTTATCTCTTGTCATCGACAAAGACAAAAATCTCCCTTTGCCTGTGTCTTCACTCAGCCCTCCCCCCACCTTTCAGCTAAAATAACTCAAATAAAATAGCTGTTGCCAGGGGGATGTGTCTGTTCAGCAGAGGGAAGGGGTTAACTTTCTTTCAATTGTTCAAAACTGCTATCTGACATGTTGGGAAATTCTCATGCGATACAACAGTTGCAGTCCCATCGATGCTTGATACATTTTTGCTCTGTGGTGTATACAGCAATCGCAATACTGTACAATCAATTTTATTGGCGAGTGATTGATTGGACAACCATATCAGGCTCAGGGCCGGATTTCTGGCAAGGCCACATAGGCCATGGCCTAGGGCACCAGAAATTTAGGGGCGGCTCAGTGAGGGACAGTAAAGCTGTTCCATGCAGCCATCCCTATCTACAAGGACAGCTTTAACCTTTGAACTCTCTGTCCTGTACTTGTGTCTTCCCTGCAAGACCTGTAAGCTCTATCCTGCAGGTGCACTTCAGCCTAACTCACATGGTGGCACAATGGGTCCATCATTAATGAGATGGCAAACATAACGTAAAAGTTCTTAAGGAAAATATAACTTATAATTTATATGCGTATTACTGAAATAGTTATTGTCTGTGACATCCAATGATGTAAGTAGCATTCTCATTGGGGCACACGGAGATAACAACCATACAGACGGTATAATTGGCCTTGGGCGGTAAAAAGTACAAATCCGGCCCTGATCAGGCTGCAATTGTATGGCTAGCCGATGTTTGTGTACAATGTCTGTCTTGTTCGTTGTTTTATTTGCACTGCATTTACTTTCACGCAATGAAATCTATAACTAGCTGATAACAAAGCAGTTGATTCTCACCTTATCTATTTTTCACCTTATCTAGACAAGGCCTAAAGCTGGCCATACACTAGGCCGATTACCCGCCGATCGACAGCAGATTCGATCACTGGGAGCGAATCTGCTGTCACATCGTTCACGCTAAACGCTAAATTTCGATCTATTTCGTCCCAAAATAGATTGATCCCGTTGATCGCGGGAAAATACCGTAGATCGCCCGCGGGTAGGGAGCGCATCGCTAGCGGCGTACGATTGGCGCAGGTATACATTACCTGAAGCTGGCTCCCGGGATCTTCTCCGCATCATCTCCCGGCTGGCATCTTCTCCGCATCACGACATCCGGCATCCGTGTATAACTTCCTGTGTTACTGCAGTGACAGCGGAAGTACAAATAGAGGGCGCTCTATTTGAACTTCCGCTGTCACTCGAGTGACAGAAAGTTATATGCGGATGCCGTGATGCAGAGAAGATGCCCGGGACCAGGCTTCAGGTAATGTATGCGGGGGGGGGTGGGGGGGGAGGGGGGGACAGGCAACAGCGGCAGCTCAACAGATGATGAATCGGTTTCAGGCTGAAATTGATTCACAATCTGTTTGCAGTAAAGGCAGCCCTATGATCCCTCTCTGATCAGATTTGATCAGAGAGGGATCTATCTGTTGGTCGAATCTGATGGAAAATCAACTGTTTCAAAATTGCTACATATGTTAAAGAGACACTGAAGCGAAAAAAAAATTATGTATTATAATTTGTATGTGTAGCACAGCTAAGAAATAAAACATTAAGATCAGATACATCAGTGAGTTAAGAAACTCCAGTTGTTATCTCTATGCAAAAAAGCCATTAATCTCTACGACTTTCAAAGTCGTAGAGAGGTCTGTCTTCTGACTTTTATTATCTCAACTGTAAGTGAACAGTTTTCTTTTTCTCTGCCAGAGGAGAGGTCATTAGTTCACAGACTGCTCTGAAAGAATCATTTTGAATGCTGAGTGTTGTGTAATCTGCACATATTAGAGAATGATGCAATGTTAGAAAACACACTATATACCTGAAAATAAAAATATGAGAATATTTTCTTTGCTGCTAATCTTCTAGTAATTATTCATAGTACACAACCAATTCATTATATCATTTTTTTTTTTTCCGCTTCAGTGTCTCTTTAAAGAGCATCTGTATTGTTAAAATCGCACAAAAGTAAACATACCAGTGCGTTAGGGGACATCTCCTATTACCCTCTGTCACAATTTCGCCGCTCCTCGCCGCATTAAAAGTGGTTAAAAACAGTTTTAAAAAGTTTGTTTATAAACAAACAAAATGGCCACCAAAACAGGAAGTAGGTTGATGTACAGTATGTCCACACATAGAAAATACATCCATACACAAGCAGGCTGTATACGCCCTTCCTTTTGAATCTCAAGAGATCATTTGTGTGTTTCTTTCCCCCTGCAGTTCTCATGCACTGAAGTTTCAGGCTGCTCGTTTCTTCCAGCAAACAGCTTTGCCTTTGTCTGTAATTCCTCAGTATGTGAAAGCCCAGCCAGCTCAGAGGACGATTTATTCAGCTTGTAAAAGATAAGAGAGAAGAGAGAAGCTGCCCTGATCTAAATAATACACAGGCAGTGTGCATAGAGGGGCCTGGAAGGGGGAGTTCATAGTAGAACCACAACACTAAAGAACTTGGCAGCCTTCCAGACACAGGCCGACAAGTCTGACAGGGGAAAGATACATTGATTTATTACAGAGACTGTGTGTGATGATCCGCTCAGCTGGCTGCACAGGCAGACAGCTGTTTGTCCATTCCTCTAGTCTGTGGGCTGCAGGTCTCTGGAACAGAGACCTCACCTGTCTTTCCATTGCAAGTTTCTGGTCTGTTCTCTTGCTGGGGAATTTGCATACATTCGTTATGCAAATCCCCTACCTGCCTTCTTTGATGACTGGCACTATAAGAGCTTTATGTTTCCCAGAAGGCTTTGCTGGTCATTTCCTTTCCATGGTCTGTTCCTGATGGACACTGCTGGAGTGTCAGCCATTGCTATCTAGTATAGTTAATTCCTGGGGGTTGCTTTAGGCTCCCCTTCTAGCCCAGTCAGGTTGTATTATCTGTATTGCCTGTTCTGTCTTGTCTTGCCTGTTGCCATTGTCCTCGTCCTGTCCCAACGGTGGTTGACAGGAAATGGTTCTGATCTCTGTTCTTGGAGTATAGCTGGTGCGGCGGTTGCTACCAGCTATCTCTTCTGTTCTGTCTCCTGGGATCGCGCTAGCTACTTTTCGCTAGCGCTGGGGATCCTTCTGTTCTGTTCTGTCTTCTGGGATCGCGCTAGCTACATTTCGCTAGCGCTGGGGATCCTTCTGTTCTGCTACTTTGTACCTGGATCGCGCTAGCCACTTTTCGCTAGTGCTGTAGATCCTATCTCTCGCTTGTCCCTGTTTCCGTGTGTCTGTCTTGTCCGCTACGCTTGCTGGAGGCTCGGTGAGGTAACCGTTAAGCAAGCGCTCGCGTCCTCTATTTCATGTTTGTCTGTTAATGGTTAGTTAGGCGTGCTTGTCTCTATTGTGCTTATCACGTGGAGATCGCGCATGACCGCGTGCACTGTTGCGAATGAGTGCGGTGTTCGTGGTTAGCTAGCGTTTGTTATTTTTCGTATCTCCTTATTGTATTATTTGCTGTGGCTTTGCTACCCTCGTGTTCTGTTCTGATCTGCCTTGTGTCACGTCTGGCGATCGCACTTCTCACGATCACGTTCCTATTTCATATCTGCTGTTGTGTGTGCGCGGTCGCAGGGTGGCGACTGGATTGGCGCACACACATACAACCTGTCCCTTTGCTCAATCTCATTCGCAATCGCCTCTCTTGCGATTGCGTTCTGCGCTTCGTACAATTCCTGTCTGGCACTTGTGGAGGTACAGAGGATTGGTTCCTCTGCACTCCCCAGCGCCATCTGCCGACAGGAATTTCCCTCTACAGGTGCGTAGCACCTTTTGCTGGGTGCCTGCAAATATAAGCTTGTGGAGGATTTCCGCCGTGTCAGCGCACGCGTTGTGCGCTGATCATGGAGAAAGTTCCACAATCGTTACAGAATGACCAGCCCAACCCAAAACCCCAGTGTAGACGGAATATCCGATTTGTACGATTTTGTCGAATATGGCTCTTGTACCTTTTATTTATTTAGATTTAAAAAACTTGAACCTAAATCAGCAGACGAATTTTTGTCTGAGTGTACGAAACTGTTAGCGAACCCTGAATTCCAATGCACCCCAGTGTCTACCTGGGCCCGAAAAATGGTTTACATTCTGTTGGGGGGCGAAATGTCAATGTGGGCTTATGATGTGATCATACCACCCTGAGCCAAAGACCCCTGGAATTCTTGGCCTTTTTAATTCACAATTGGCTGAGATTACCTCAATTACCATACCCCCTTAATGAGTTGTTGTCAGCAGCTCAATCAGCTGTTCCATCTACTCTTTCATCCATAAAGCAGCCATCCAAAGCCTCTAAGTCTAAACGTAAAAGATCTAGGAAGGCTTCCCAGCGGAAAGATCCGTTGCCCATGGCAACCACAGATAGAGAGGTTATTTCTGTGAAGTCTGAAATGGGAAAAACCATGCAGTATGATAATGATGTTTATAATGCATCTGCTGATCAGTTTCCAGGTTTTTTGCCCCAATCCAAAGCTTATGTGGATCCTGCCATAGGTAGGATCGCACACTACATTAAAGCAGTTAAAAAATCTGTTCTTGTTCCTGAACTCCACCCCTATGGAGATTATCTGGATACTGGCCTGTTTGAACCCCCATTTGCTTCCTGGGATGTTGGGGCCTTGCTGGAGGAATTCGATTTTGATTGGAAAGCCTTTTGCGATTTTTACATCGCAAAAAGCGAAGATGTCTTGAATGCTTGTCTTGATTCTATGTACCTTCTGATTGATTCCGATGAATGTGACAAGGATGATGTGGATCTGGTGATCTATGTATGGCAAACGATTTTGGATGAGTTGCACACACACCAACCAATTGATTCCAATACAGAGACATCATTGTCGGATGATTGTTCCTGCCTTTCTGGGCGAAATGCGTTGTGCGCTGATCACGGAGAAAGTTCCATAATCGTTACACTGTGATAGTAGAAATTGCTGCAATAAGCCAGAACACATTAGAATAGCTTTTGGAACTTGTAGGATGATAAAAAACAGGATGCAATTTTTGTTACGGAGTCTCTTTAAGGAGAATAGTGGGTAAAAGTCCAAAAAAATAATTTTGCAAAAAGACCTTATAGTTTTTGAGAAACTCGATTTTAAAAATGCAAGAAAAAATGTTTTTTAAACTTAGAAATACGACAGTTTAAAAAACATTTTTCTTTGCATTTTTAAAATAGAGTTTCTCAAAAACTACAAGGTCCTTTTGAGAAATTCTGTTTGTGACTAAAACCCACTATTCTGCTTAAAGGGGCACTACAGCGAAAAACTGTAAAATTAAAAAAAATGTGCAAACATATACAAATAAGAAGTAATTTTTTTCAGAGTAAAATGAGCCATAAAATACTTTTCTCCTATGTTGCTGTCACTTACAGTAGGTAGTACAAATCTGACAGAAGTGACATGTTTTGGACTAGTCCATCTTTTTATAGGGGATTCTCATGGATATATTTATTTTCAAAAGCACTTAGTGAATGGCAGTTGCTCTGTCCAACTGCCAAAAAACTGTGTAGCGAGCTGGGGAGCTGGCCAGCATCATTGTTTAAATCCTTTTTAGGGAATATCTTTATAAAGAATAAAAGCCTTGCTGAGAATCCCCTATGAAGAGATGGACTAATCCAAAACCTGTCACTTCTGTCAGATTTCTACTACCTACTGTAAGTGACAGCAACATAGGAGAAAAGTCATTTATGGCTCATTTTACTCTGGAAGAAATGTACTTCTTATTTGTATATGTTTGCACATATTTTAAATTTTACAGTTTTTTGCTGTAGTGCACCTTTAACATGTAGCAATAGCAGGTATGGGGGCTTTGTTATTAACCTCTAAAGTCAGCACAAAATTATGCAAAATGTCACGAAAATTATGCGAAAAATTACGCAAAATTACTAAAATACTACTATTACATACAAAATTGATTACAATTTTCTCTGAAATTTTGCATTACAATTTTGATGCGTAATTGCGAATTCTGATGTGAAAAATCGCATATGTGTAATTTCGGCCCACCAGGGCAGCAGTGTGCAAAAAAAGTTTGTAAATGCACATGCCTCCACTTCCCAGTGAATCTGCATAAGGAAGCATTATGTGTGTTTATGCTGGCACTTTCACATTGCCAGAAAACGCACTTGAATCTCACAAGTGTGACCCATGCCTTAAAGGGAATCTGAAGTGAGAATAAACTTATGAGATGATGATTTGTATGGGTAGTACAGCTAAGAAATAAAACATTAGCAGCAGAGATATGAGTCTCATATTGTTTCCAGTACAGGAAGAGTTAAGAAACTTCAGTTGTTATCTATGGAAAAGAGCTTCTCTGAGCTCTCAGACAAAGCTTGGTTGGCTACAGTGCTGTTTTCTGAAGCACTTATCTCAACCTGTCTCTCGCTGTTTCTTGTTTGTTTAAAGTTTTACTGCAGGAAAATTCAAAGTGGAGACGTCAGCCATACTATTGATAAGAGTTTTGCATTGTGAAGCACATCGTGTTGTTACATCGTGCTGTTACATATGTAAGTAGAGCAAGTACCGTATTTCGCGCCGTATAAGACGCTCCGGCATATAAGACGCACCCAGGTTTAGAGGGCAAAAACCAGGGAAAAAAAATATAAACTAAACCTGGTGCGTCCATATTTCAGGAGCGTCTTGTACATGACCTCCCCCAAATGGTGCCCTCCTGTGTCCCCATGTCTCCCCCAGGTGTCCTCCTGTCACCCCCAGTTGTCCTCCTGTACCCCCATGTGTCAGTGCTGTACACCCATGTGTCAGTGCTGTACCCCCAAGTGTCCTCCTGTCCCTCCCAAGTGTCCTCCTGTCCCCCCCAAGTGTCCTCCCAAGTGTCCTCCTGTCCCCCCAAGTATCCTGTCCCCCCAAGTGTCCTCCTGTCCCCCCCCAAGTGTCCTCCTGTACCCCCAAGTGTCCTCCTGCCCCCCCAAGTGTCCCCCAGTGTCCTCCCAAATGTGCTCCTGTCCCCCCCAAGTGTCCTCCTGTCCCCCCCAAGTGTCCTCCTGTCCCCCCAAGTGTCCTGTCCCCCCAAGTGTCCTGTCTCCCCAAGTGTCCTCCTGTCCCCCCCAAGTGTCCTCCTGTACCCCCAAGTGTCCTCCTGCCCCCCCAAGTGTCCCCCAGTGTCCTCCCAAATGTGCTCCTGTCCCCCCCAAGTGTCCTCCTGTCCCCCCAAGTGTCTTCCCAAAGTGCTCCTGGCCCCCCGAGTGTCCTCCCGAGTGCCCTCCTCACTGTGTATCCCACTGTGAGTCCCCCCCCCCTGTTGCCGGGTCCCCCCCTTCTGTCGCCGGTCCCCCCCTCTGTCGCCGGGTCCCCCCCTCTGTCGCCGGGTCCCCCCCTCTGTCGAAGCGGCAGCGTCAGAAGCTTACCTCCTCCATCTTGCCCGCAGCGACTGAAGGCCTCCGGCACCTGTGGGCGGCTTCCTCTAGTGCCGGCTTGTAATGACGCGTCATTGATGACGCGTCATTACAAGCCGGCACTAGAGGAAGTCGCCCACAGGAGCCGGAGGTCTTCAATCGCCGCGGGCAAGATGGAGGAGGTAAGCTTCTGACGCTGCCGCTTCTCACAGAGGGGGACCCGGCGACACAGGGAGGGTGACCCGGCGACACAGGGGGAGGTGGAGACAAGCGAGGAGGACTCACAGCGGCAAGGCAGGGAATACCCGATGGCGTCGGGTCGGCGGTTTGTATCGGCGGGCGTCCGTAAGTCGGGGACTCCCTGCCTTTGCCGTATAAGACGCAGGGACTTTTTCTCCCCATTTTTTGGGGAGAAAAAGTGCGTCTTATACGGCGGAAAATACGGTATGTATCTACTTATATAACATATGCATTGCACTGTCCACATTTTGATTTAAGTGATTTTTCTATAGTAAAAAAAGAGAAAATCCTTCTTAGGATTTTCCATTTTGTCTGTATCTATCTTGAAGCCAATCCTGATATCATTTCCTCCCTTATTATTTATATAGCGCTGACATCTTATGCAGCAATGTTCAGTAAATATATTGTCTTGTCACTAACTATCCCTCAAAGGAGCTCACAATCTAGTCCCTACCACTGTCATTTATCTCTGTATATATCATGTAGTGTATGGCCAATTTAGGGGGGAGCCAATTAACTTATCTGTATATTTTGGGGCGTGGGAGGAAACCGGAGTGCCCGGAGGAAACCCACACAGACATGGGGAGAACATACAAACTTGCGCTCTCGCTGCAAGGCGAGAGCGCTAACCTCTACACCACCATGCTGCCCTCCCTTACTCTGTATATCATTGCCTGCCCCCCTCCCAGTCTTCAGACACTCCCACCCAAGTCTACAGTAGAAAGTGCATTGAGAAATATTGGCCAATCAGAGAGGAACAGAGGTGTAGGAGGGGAAAACAAGAGGGAAAGAGGCTTCAGCCAATCAGGCTGCATTAGTTAAGTCTGAGTGGAAGGTAAAGAAGAAAAAAAGAAAACCCAGCATGCCCTGCAACTTTCTTTGTGCCACAGATGTCCCCAATATGAGTCAGAGAAACTGGGGAATAGGGCTGATCGGAACAGCTGAATTCCGATTTGGCTGAAATTCGGTATACGGCAGGCAAAAAACGAAATTTGTGTTCCGAATTTTTGTGTTCCGAGTGCAATTCCATTGAATTGAATGGTGCCAACTTCCGCGGTCAATTGTGAAGCCCCCTTACATGCTATATCATTACCACATTTGGCATTCATGTTAAAAAAAAATTGTGAAAAGACCTTATAGTTTTTGAAAAAAATCGATTTTAAAGTTTCATAGGAAAAATGTTTTTTAAACTGTGTAAAATGACACTTGCTGCAGAACAGTGCACTGCATTCCAAGTTCTGTATACATATTGTATACATTTCATGAAAACAGACAGCTCGGGGTCCCCCCTCTTGAGCCTCCTTAACCCCTTGTCCCCCATGCAGGCTGGGATAGCCAGAATGTGGAGCCCCGGCCGACTGGGGCTTCGCACCCCGAGCTACCGGACCGGCTGGCTTCACTTCTTTCTGTCCGGGGAAGTTTAAACAGTAGAGGGCGCTCTATTGTTTAAACTTCCTGCCGGGACAGGAAGAAGTGAAGCCTGCTGGACCCGGAGCCCAGCGTGGAGACGGAGCAGCGGTGACAGTGGGGATACGCTCCGGCCCAGGGCCGGGCCGAGGCATAGGCTGAAGAGGCTCCAGCCTCAGGGCGCAGTGTAGGAGGGGGCGCACAATTCATTCAGCTGTCATTCCCAATTGTGTTTGAAGCACCAAGAAATAAGAAAAGGGCATACATAGCAGTGACTGCAAGCCAGATAACTAGATATTAAGGTGTTGGGGATGTTGGGGGCCCTGGGGCGCCTCTTAGTCTAATAGCAATCAGTGTGTGACGGCTGGGGTGGGAGGGATGGAGGGGCGCACTTTGGTGTCTCAGCCTTGGGTGCTGAAGGACCTTGTCCCGGCTCTGCTCCGGCCAGATCAGGTAATGTATTGCTGCTGTATTGCATCGGTCGTCGGGCATTCGAACGCCGCTATCGACACACTCCCGACCCGCCGGCGATCGAGAAAAATCTTCCGCACGCACGGCTAGGGTTGCCACCTTTTGGGGGGAAAAATACTGGCTTGTAGGCGTGGTCTGGGGGTGTGGCCTAAAAGTGGGAGTGGTTTGTCCCGACATTCTTAGTTTGGATCTGGGCCTCCTGCATAGCAACAAAACGCATCTCGAGCCTACAGGCTGGTTATGCATTTGTACAGCCTCAGTCCTGCAGTGAATAATCACAATACTTTTTTTTACTTATTGCAGTCAGTCGGGTGCTGTTTATAGTGGCTTTTATAGCAGTGACATTTTTCATAATTAGAAGATTATTTTACCTTAAAAAGGTCGTTCCTTAATTTAAAGTACCCCTGAACTGAGGTACTGCTCATTGTCCTTGGGGTCCCCCATACCCCTTCATATTTGACGGAATCCTTCAGTTGAATATGAAATCCAGGAGGCTCCGCCTAACGATGGAGTGCGAATCAGAACTGCGCTGGTGTAAGTTCCAAATGGTGCAAACACAGAGAAAGCAAGTGCTCATTCACAAGCATTGTCTATTACTGTGCTGATCAAAACCCACGCCTGGCAGTTTAGAGTAGTGGGGGGTTGGTGGATTAATAGGGGTAACCCTGAGGATAACCAGCAATGCCAGGACACTTCTATGAAGGTAATATAGCCCACAATGGGCATCCTTCAATAGATTTTACCCTGGCTCAGGGGTACTTTCAGAAACATTCAAGATGGAGTCTTAAATGCTAAGAAGGCTCTAAAGGTCCCGTTCATATACTCAATGTCACTCAACGGCTATTGGGACCCAATTCCTCGGGCGACATTGCAGGGCAAAGGCTGTGCAGACACGTTGCTTGCTTGCTAGGAAGGAAACAATGCATTCTCCCGGGCTGCTGCAGATTTTGGATTGCGGAGGCGTTTCTGCCTCAATGTTAAGTATAGGAAAAACGCAAACCGCTCTGAAAAACGGCACTTCAGAGCGGTTTGCCAGGCGTTTTTTGTTACAGTAGCTGTTCAGTAACAGCTTTACTGTAACAATACATGAAATCTACTACACCAAAAACGCTTCACAAAACCGCAAAATGCTAGCTGAAACGCTACAGAAAAATAAGAAAAAGCGTTTCAAAATCTGCTAGCATTTTGCGGATCTGCTAGCGGTTTTTGGTGTGCACCAGGCCAATGTGGGCAACATGTCAGCAGAAAACAAACACAATTTGGGCCACATTTCAGCAAAAAACAAACAATTTGGGCCACATTTCAGCAAAAAACAAACACAATTTGGGCCACATTTCAGCAAAAAAAAATGCAATTTGGGCCACATTTCAGCAGAAAATAAACGCAATTTGGGCCACATTTTAGCAGAAAACAAACGCAATATGGGGCACATTTTAGCAGAAAACAAACGCAATTTTGGCCACATTTTAGCAGAAAACAAACGCAATTTGGGCCACATTTTAGCAGAAAACAAACGCAATTTGGGCCACATTTTAGCAGAAAACAAACGCAATTTGGGCCACATTTTAGCAGAAAACAAACACAATTTGGGCCACATTTTAGCAGAAAACAAACACAATTTGGGCCACATTTCAGCAAAAAAAAAAAAAAAAAAAAAAAAGAATTTACTCACCTGACAGAAGTCCCCTCACACTGCCGACCTCTGGCGTGCAGCTCCCCGGACGATCCTCCTGCAGTCTCCCGCACTGAACTGAATAGCAGGGCCACGGGAAGATGGCACCCGAAGCCCTGTACTGGAGACACAAATAGTCTCCAGTACAGGACTTTGGACGCCATCTTCCCGTAACCCTGCTCTGCAGGCTGGAGCTGGGCTGCGCTGGCTGCCTATTAGACGCCGCGGCGCAGACAACAGTGTGACGTCTTGATGACGTCACGGAGCCTCCGAGGCCCCTAAAAACATGAGGCCCCAAGCGGCTGCTTGGTGCCTGGTGGCGCCCGTGCAGTACACACGCTTTTTAGCAGAGGTGGTTGTTAGCAGCCTCCTTGGACAAGTTTCATCAGGCCTTAAGATTAGTTTGATAAGGAGCCCTTGGTTATACAGTTATGCCCCTGCTGTAGCAGGACATACCACACATTAACCTTAAAGGGCAACTGAAGTGAGAGGGATATGGAGGCTGCCATATTCATTACCTTTTAAACAATACCAGTTGCCCGGCAGCACTGCTGGTCCGCTTTACTGGAACAACCACACTTCACCACCATTACAGGTCTCTAACAGGGATGCTCAAATCCGACCCGGGAGATAGCCGGATAGTTGCTATCCGGATATCTCCCAGGAGGGCTGTGCGGGGTGGGTCCCTCGGCGCCTCCCACGATGCGCTCCACGCAGCGGTCACGTGAGTAGTACAAACACTTCCTCCTTCCAGGTTGAAGGAGGAAGTGTGGAGCGCATCGTGGGAGGCGCTGAGGGACATACCTAGAAGACGTCAGACAGGTAAGCTTGACCGCTTGAACCGCCCACCCCCCCCCTCCCCCAAACACCCCCGCACAGCCGTCCTGGGAGATATCCGGATAGCAACTATCCGGCTATCTCCTGGGTCAGATTTGAGCATCCCTGGTCTCTAACTCTAGAACTGGAAGCCGGTGCAAGCCCCCTGCGGGTACACCTCTCCTGCAACAACATGTACTAGAACAAACTTAGATCCTGCACACAAAAGGCTTCTTAAAATATCTGTATTAGCAGCATACAGAGCAAGCAGAAGCACACGACAGGTTTTCTCAGGTGAGGAAGAGCTATGCCCAAAACATGTTGTGTGCCTCTGCTTGCTCTGTATGCTGCTAATGCAGATACTTTAAGAAGCCTTTTGTGTGCAGGATCTAAGTTTGTGTGCAGGATCTGCTAGTCTGCTTGGCTGCAGTAGTGTCTTAATAATGCCAATAACCTCTCTATCGAAAAGTATTAGAGGCAGAGGATCAGCTGAGCTGCCAGGCAACCGGTATTGCTGAAAATGAAATAAATATGGCCACCTCCATAGACCTCTCACTTCAGTTGTCCTTTAAAGTGAACCTGAGATGGTTCACTAGCCCCTATTTATACTTACCTGGGGCTTCCTCAAGCCCCATGAGCACTGGGGCCTCCCTCGCCATCCTCCTCGGCCCCTCTGTTCTGCCGCTATATCTCTCTGTTCTGCTGGGCAGTCACGGGCTTCTGTGCATGGGCATCTCGGGTGTGCCCGCACCCCTCATCGTACTTCGGTGTCCTGGAGGATTCTGCGCCTGTAGGGGAGTTTATCTGCCCTGGGCTAAAGCCAGATCCCAGCGGACCATTGGAGAGGACATTACACTGTCCTCTCCCTCTGACTGCTTGTGATCTGGCAGCAGGTGGGAACGTAGCCTAAGGACTCAGTCACATCACTGATGCAGACTGGCCGTGCTATTGGGACACAATGCATATGATTGCACGCCATCTGCGCGCTGCTGATCTCATTCATTACAGTGAATGGGATCAGCGCTGTGATTCCTGAAAAATGCATGCAGCAGTGTGATAGCGCATCACACTGCTGTACTGTACAGCGCAGCATAGAAGTGCGGTCTGTGCACTTCTGCCATTCTTGCGTGTTGCACATAATATGTGCTGCCAAAATGTGCACCAAAGTGCCTATGATGTGAATGAGTCTTTATCCTGTAAAAGCAAAAAGACTGTTTCCATTAAGTCTGAATGTGCAGATGGGAAACTGCTGCCGATTCAAACAATAGCTTGCTGTCCAGATCGCTTGCCAATCTGGACAGCAGTTCTCCAAAGCACACACCTGAATCCCTATAACCATAACTATAGTGATTCAGCTTCGCAGCAGCACTGGTGACATGCCCCAATGGAAATGGACATGGCACCTTACAGGTGGGAATGTCTGTTATCGTCTATAGCTACCATTCAGAAAAAAAGAATTGGTTGAAGTAGCTGCAGGGCTCCTGCTTTTCAGACAACTTGCAAGCTCAAAAGCCCCATTTGATTGCAGTGTTAATCTGCATATCTTTAGGTAATAGCCTTCTTCACAAATGTTTGACGCTGTAACAGCCTGTCATTAACACCTCCTGGTCCCTCAGGAATTTTTACGACAGGTAGCCTCTCCTGGACTCCTGGTACAGCGGAATATACTCTATTCACTCGTAACAATTCACTGAAAGAGAACTGTGACAGACTGACAACTGAGCCGACCATGAGAAACATAGAATGTAATTATGGAGAACCTGTGTGACGCTGCAGACTTCAAAGTTTCAGAAGACTGCACTGACTGCAGTGGAGCAGGAGGAGGGGCAGACACTCTGCTTGCTGCGTGTAGAATACATTGCACTTCCTCCTTCTACACCTCGGCCACGAACAGCTAGTGTAGGCACAGGAGTGGGGCGGGCCAGCCCAGCCAGTGGAAGCGCTCTCATTGGCTGGCAGCAGTTTGGGGAGGTTTTATATAGCAATGCTCTGTTTCTCCTCTTGTTTTTACCGGCAAATCCTGAGCAAATGCCCTGCCGGTAAAAAAAATATTCCGGCACCGGCTTTCTAATGAAAAAAACGGCCCTGCCGCCCGAATACCGGCTGGGTGGCAACCCTACGCACGGCTCGACGGTAATCGACAGGAATGATTGATTTCGGACGGAAATTTCACAGCAGATTCAATCACAGTGATCGAATCTGCTGTGTATCGGCAGGAAAATCGTTAAGTGTTTGGGCCTCTTTACTGTTACCGATTTTTGCCAGGATTTTGACTACTCTCTGCCTGCACCGGCATCTGCCTGGATTTTATTTAAATGCCCTAAAAACAGACCTAAAAGGTCCTAGTGAAAAATATTATCCAATAAAGTTACATATAAGTGAAGAGCAGTGGAGGGAACCGCTCACTCCGTCCAGGACAGTGCTAGGACCAGGACAGCCAGTCCAAAGGTGAACGTCAAAACAGGGGAAGGTCCGCACAATGTCCATAAAAGACAAATAATTTTATTATGGACGTATACAGATCACCACATCATACAACTGACATGTTTCGAACCCGTATAGAATCGTAATCGAATCGTATAAAGAATCATATTATGTAGATTGGGCTTTAGACTAGATCCCAGGTGTTGAAACCAAGGACTTCACACCTAGACTAGGATTTGCTATATTGTTATTGATTATCCATTATGACCTTCTGCTTCCTTGACTACTCTCCTGTTTGCTGATTCTGTACCTCTGCCTATCTGCTTACTGTTGCCGACTCTGCCTGAACTTAACATTGAATCAGCCTTCTGTCTTTGTACCTTATCTGTCCGTAAGTTGCCTACTCTACTTGTCTGACCTTCCTGTCCTCACTAGTGGGACTTGCCATTGGTGAGGAATCTGTAGTAGCTGTCACCTAATCCTTAGGTGATCAGCCCTTGCAGCACTGTCTGTAACACTTGCTCCTCAAGTGTCCGCTAGCTGCAGTATAGTCTTAATCACCTGCTCCTCAGGTGATCATCCTTTGCAGCACAGTCAGTGGTCCCTGCTCCTCAGGTGTCCACTGGCTGCAGTACAGTCTGAATCCCCTGCTCCTCAGGGGATCCTTGGCTGCAGTATTGTCTATCTCCCGCACCTCGGGAGATCTCTCCTTCTCATTACTGTTGCACCAAAACACAATCCCACATTGGTTGTCCTGTGTCTGGCTATACTAGCATTATTGGTGATTCTGCAGATCACCACATAATCAGGTATAGTGTCTGTATTATTGGTGATACTGCAGATCACCAATGATCAGAAAATCTGTGTTGCTGACACCAATCGTTACACCACCCTCCTTCTCCTCTTCCTCCTTCAGGTGCATCATTTTCTTCAGCCGCTTTCTCCCTTGCACCTTCACAATCACAGCCAACCTCCTCCACTCCGCCTCTAACCTTGAGCGGTTCCTGCTCCTCTGCCCACAGCAGCAGCCAGGTGTCCGTGAGGGCAATCTGTGAGCGGAAGAAGCCAATGTCTGTCAGTCACCCCCTTGCTCGGCGCCTGACAGCTGGCTTGGCGGAACTGTTAGCTCGCCAGCTGTTACCATACCAGCTGGTGGACTCTGAGGCCTTCCGAAAATTTGTGGCCATTGGGACACCACAGTGAAAGATACCAGGCCGCAATTATTTCTCCAGAAAGGCGATACCCAAACTGTACCGTGAAGTTGAGAGGCAAGTGGTGTCATCTCTGGCACACAGTGGGTCAAGGGTCCATCTGACCACGGATACCTGGTCTGCCAAGCACGGTCAGGGCAGGTACATTACCTACATAGCCGATTGGGTAAACCTGGTGATCGCTGGCAAGCAGGGAGTACATGGCGGTGCAGCGGACCTAGTGACACCTCCACGGCTTGCAGGCAGGCCTGCTGCCACCTCCTCTCCTTCTCCTCCTACTCCTCCTGCTACATCCTCTTTGCTGTAGTCCTCCTCCTCCTCCTTGGCTGAGTGGCAGTTCAGCTCTACTGGTGCTGCAATCTCCTCTCCAGCTACACAGCCCTAGCTCCCCAGGGCCTATGCTGCATGCCAGGTACGACGATATCATGCCATCTTAGACATGTCTTGCCTCAAAGCGGAGAGTCACACTGGACCAGCTCTCCTGCCTGCTCGGAACAAACAGGTGGATCAGTGGCTGACCCTGCACCAGCTGGAGATCGACAATGTGGTGTATAACAACGGCAGCAATCTAATTTCAGCTTTGAATTTGAGAAAGTTGACACATGTACCCTGCATGGCACATGTGCTCAATCTCCTAATTCAGAGATTTGTATCTAAGTACCCAGGCTTACAGGACGTCCTAAAGCAGTCCAGGAAGGTGTGTGGGCATTTCAGGCGGTCTTACACGGCCATGGCACACTTGAGAAACAACTATTCAGTGGAGAAAAAACTTGCCGGTGAGACGCTTGATTTGCGATAGCCCAACTTGCTGGAATTCGACCCTCCTGATGTTCGACCGCCTGCTACAACAGGAGAAAGCCGTCAAACAGTATCTCTACAACTACAGTCAAAGGACACAGTCTGGGGAGATGGGGATGTTCTGACCGAAGTACTGGACACTGATGCAAAATGCCTGCAGGCTCATGTGGCCGTTTGAGGAGGTGACAAACCTGGTGAGTTGCAGTGAAGGCGCCATCAGCGACTTGATCCCATATGCCATCTTCCTGGAGCATGCCATGCACAAAGTGGTGGATCAAGCTGTGGAGGAGCGTGAACAGGAAAAGGAAAAGGAGGAAGAGTTGTGGGATCAATTCTCAGCAGAAGCAGATGATTCCTCAACACCTGCGGCAGCACAGAGGGGGGAGGATGAGGAGGAGGAAAAGTCGTTTGGGGAATAGGAGTCAGATGATGAGGAAGGTGTTGTTTTGGAGGAGGCGGATGAGGCAGAAGAACAACCCCAGCAGGTGTTGCAGGGGGCTTGTGCTACTCAACTTTCCCGTGGTATTGTGCGTGGCTGGGGGGAGGAGGAGAATTTAGCTGACATCACTTGGAAGAGCAAGAGGAGATGGATAGTACGTCTGCATCCAACTTTGTGCAGATGCCATCTTTCATGCTGTCCAGCCTGTTGAGGGACCCCCGTATAAAAAAACTCAAGGGGAATGAGCTGTACTGGGTGGCCACGCTACTAGACCCTCGGTATAGGCACAAAGTGGAGGAGATGTTTCCAAATCACCAGAAGGCAGAAAGGATGCAGCACTTGCAGAACAAGCTGGCAACTATGCTTTACAATGCGTTTAAGGGTGATGTCACAGCACAACGCAATAAAGGTACCACTGCCAGTAATCCTTCTCCCATGCCCACGCAGGCAAGGACAGGACACTCCAGCGATCTCATGGTGATGTCGGACATGAAGACATTCTTTAGTCCAACACCTCAACTTAGCACTTCCGGATCCCACCCCCACCAACGCCTCGACGGGCAGGTAGCCGACTACCTGGCCTTAAGTGTGGATGTAGACACTGTGAGCAGCGATGAACCCTTGGACTACTGGGTGCGCAGGCTTGACCTGTGGCCAGAGCTGTTCCAATTTGCCATCCAGGCATTGTCAGTAGGGATGGTCGCTGGATTCCGCGGAATTAAGAATTCCGCAATTCCGGCCGTAATTTGGTGATTCCGTTCCGTTGTGACGGAACGGATTTGCTATATCACTATGGCGGAATTTCCGCAGAAAAATGTAAAATTCCGCGGAATTTTACGGAATGCAATTTTTTTTCCACCAAACTGATTTCTGCCTAATAATAACAATTTCTGCTCGACAGACTTCCTTATTCCCTTCCTTCCCTCCTTTCTCCCTTCTCCGGAGGAGGAGGGTCTTGTCTTCCAGGGAATTGTAGGTTTTTAAAAGCCAGCTTACATACTTTGGCTGGGAATCGAACCCAGGTCTAGTGCTTGGTAGGCAGCTCTCCTCACCACTAAAAAAAATTGTGAAAAGACCTTATAGTTTTTGAAAAAAAATCGATTTTAAAGTTTCATAGGAAAAATGTTTTTTAAACTGTGTAAAATGACACTTGCTGCAGAACAAGGCACTGCATTCCAAGTTCTGTATACATATTGTATACATTTCATGAAAACAGACAGCGTGGGGTCCCCCCTACCAAGCCTCCTTAACCCCTTGTCCCCCATGCAGACTGGGATAGCCAGAATGCGGAGCCCTGGCCGACTGGGGCTTCGCACCCTGAGCTTTACCAGCCCGCATGGTCCATGGTATGGGGGGGGGGGGGGGGGGCTCTGGAGGAGAGGGGCGACCAAGCCTGTTTAATTCCTCCTCATTTGTCTCTAATTACAAATTGTAATTTGATCTCTCCCCGTGTCACCTGACTGCCATTGCAGAGATGGCAGATAATCTCATTTGAAAGCACAAGGTGTTATATAGCCATTTGGTTCCCAACTACTATTGAGCTAAGTGCTTCTGCCTTAAAGTGGCCATACACTGGTCGATTTTCCATCAGATTAGACCAACAGATAGATCCCTCTCTGATTGAAGCTGATCAGAGAGGGATGGTATGGCTGCCTTTATTGCAAACAGACTGTGAATCAATTTCAGCATGAAACCGATCATAATCTGTGGTGGTGCTGCCGCTCCCTCCCCCCCCCCCCCTCCGCATACATTACCTGCTCAGGCCGGCGCGAGTTCTCCCGGTCACCTCTGTCTCTTCTCCGCTGGGCTCCGGGTTCCGGACCGGCTGGCTTCACTTCTTTCTGTCCGGGGAAGTTTAAACAGTAGAGGGCGCTCTACTGTATAAACTTCCTGCCGGGACAGGAAGAAGTGAAGCCTGCTGGACTCGGAGCCCAGCACGGAGACGGAGCAGCGGTGACAGTGGGTATACGCGCCGGCCGGATCAGGTAACGTATTGCCGCTGTATTGCATCGGTCGTCGGGCATTCGAACGCCGCTATCGACGCACTCCCGACACGCCGTCGATCGAGAAAATTCTTCCGCACAGACGGCTCGACGGGAATAGAAGGGAACGATTGATTTCAGACGAAAATAAATCGTTTGTGTTTGCGCAACGATTTTACAGCAGATTCGATCACGGTGATCGAATCTGCTGTATATTGGCAGGAAAATCGTTAGGTTTATGGGCCCCTCTACTGTTACAAATTTTTGCCCGGATTTTGACTACTCTCTGCCTGCCGTCTGCACCGACATCTGCCTGGATTTTATTCAAATACCCTAAAAACAGACCTAAAAGGTCCTAGTGAAAAATATTATCCAATAAAGTTACATATAAGTATGTCCCTTTTAGCCCTCCTAAGATGCTAATCTTGATATGGGCATAAATGGCTTTTAGTGACACCAACTTCTCAATGTATTCAGAGATAGAGTGGGGCCGAACCTCCGATTTTAGGTTCGCGAACCGGGTTCGCGAACTTCCGCGTAAGGTTCGGTTCGCGTAAAAGTTCGCGAACCGCAATAGACTTCAATGGGGATGCGAACTTTGAAAAAAAAATAAAATTATGCTGGCCACAAAAGTGATAGAAAAGATGTTTCAAGGGGTCTAACACCTGGACCCCCAGGTGGAGGAGTGGGATACATGCCAAAAGTCCCCGGGAAAATCTGGATTTGACGCAAAGCAGCGTTTTAAGGGCAGAAATCACATTGAATGCTAAATGACAGGCCTAAAGTGCTTTAAAACATCTTACATGTGTATACATCAATCAGGTAGTGTAATTAAGGTACTGCTTCACACTTACACACCAAACTCACCGTGTAACGCACCGCAAACAGCTGTTTGTGCAGTGACGGCCGTGCTGGACTGGTGCACACCATGGCGAGAGTGCAGTGGCGGGTTCACTGAACAGGAATACAGTGGCGGGTTCACTGAACAGAACAGGTATGCAGTGGCGGGTTTACTGAACAGAACAGGTATGCAGTGGCGGGTTTACTGAACAGAACAGGTATGCAGTGGCGGGTTAACTGAACAGGTATACAGTGGCGGGTTCACTGAACAGAACAGGTATGCAGTGGCGGGTTTACTGAACAGAACAGGTATGCAGTGGCGGGTTAACTGAACAGGTATACAGTGGCGGGTTCACTG
This sequence comes from Hyperolius riggenbachi, assembly GCF_040937935.1. Lineage (NCBI taxonomy): Eukaryota > Metazoa > Chordata > Amphibia > Anura > Hyperoliidae > Hyperolius > Hyperolius riggenbachi. Next base: position 32,396,332 of record NC_090654.1, read on the forward strand.
AACAGAACAGGTATGCAGTGGCGGGTTAACTGAACAGGTATACAGTGGCGGGTTCACTGAACAGAACAGGTATGCAGTGGCGGGTTAACTGAACAGGTATACAGTGGCGGGTTCACTGAACAGAACAGGTATGCAGTGGCGGGTTAACTGAACAGGTATACAGTGGCGGGTTCACTGAACACAACAGGTATGCAGTGGCGGGTTAACTGAACAGGTATACAGTGGCGGGTTCACTGAACACAACAGGTATGCAGTGGCGGGTTAACTGAACAGGTATACAGTGGCGGGTTCACTGAACACAACAGGTATGCAGTGGCGGGTTAACTGAACAGGTATACAGTGGCGGGTTCACTGAACAGAACAGGTATGCAGTGGCGGGTTAACTGAACAGGTATACAGTGGCGGGTTCACTGAACAGAACAGGTATACAGTGGCGGGTTCACAGAACAGGTATGCAGTGGCAGGTTCACTGAACAGGTATACAGTGGCGGGTTCACTGAACACAACAGGTATGCAGTGGTGGGTTAACTGAACAGGTATACAGTGGCGGGTTCACTGAACAGAACAGGTATGCAGTGGCGGGTTAACTGAACAGGTATACAGTGGCGGGTTCACTGAACACAACAGGTATGCAGTGGTGGGTTCACTGAACAGAACAGGTATGCAGTGGCGGGTTCACTGAACACAACAGGTATGCAGTGGTGGGTTAACTGAACAGGTATACAGTGGCGGGTTCACTGAACAGAACAGGTATGCAGTGGCGGGTTAACTGAACAGGTATACAGTGGCGGGTTCACTGAACAGAACAGGTATGCAGTGGCGGGTTAACTGAACAGGTATACAGTGGCGGGTTCACTGAACAGAACAGGTATACAGTGGCGGGTTCGCAGAACAGGTATGCAGTGGCAGGTTCACTGAACAGGTATACAGTGGCGGGTTCACTGAACACAACAGGTATGCAGTGGTGGGTTAACTGAACAGGTATACAGTGGCGGGTTCACTGAACAGAACAGGTATGCAGTGGCGGGTTAACTGAACAGGTATACAGTGGCGGGTTCACTGAACAGAACAGGTATGCAGTGGCGGGTTCACTGAACAGAACAGGTATGCAGTGGCGGGTTCACTGAACACAACAGGTATGCAGTGGTGGGTTAACTGAACAGGTATACAGTGGCGGGTTCACTGAACAGAACAGTTATGCAGTGGCGGGTTCACTGAACAGAACAGGTATACAGTGGCGGGTTCACAGAACAGGTATGCAGTGGCAGGTTCACTGAACAGGTATGCAGTGGTGGGTTCACTGAACAGGTATGCAGTGGTGGGTTCACTGAACAGGTATGCAGTGGTGGGTTCACAGTACAGGTATGCAGTGGTGGGTTCACAGAACAGGTATGCAGTGGTGGGTTCACAGAACAGGTATGCAGTGGCAGGTTCACTGAACAGGTATGCAGTGGTCGGTTCACTGAACAGGTATGCAGTGGTGGGTTCACAGTACAGGTATGCAGTGGTGGGTTCACAGAACAGGTATGCAGTGGCAGGTTCACTGAACAGGTATGCAGGTATCCAGTGGGCTCACTGAACAGAACAGGTATGGTGGGCTCACTGAACAGAACAGGTATGCAGCCAGGAACAAGCTAAGCCTAACTAATCTTTCCCTATGAGAGACAGTCTGCAGCAGCTCGCCCTACTCTCACTAACGCAGGCACACGAGTGAGCCGTAATGGCCGCCGCTGCCTGCCTTTTATTAGGCGGGAAGTGGCTCCAGGGACTAGTGTAGCCTAATTGGCTACACTGGGCCTGCTGACTGTGATGTAGAGGGTCAAAGTTGACCCTCATGGTGCATTATGGGGCGAACTGAACTTCCGCAAAAGTTCGCCTGCGGGACCCGAACGCGAACCACTGAAGTTCGCATGGAACCGTTTGCAGGCGAACCGTTCGGCCCAACTCTATTCAGAGATATAGAAACAAGATTTGAGTCAGATTATCTAATAATTAAAACATATGTTTTATTATAAAACACATAAAACATATTTAAGAAAATTCTCATCTAGCTAGAACAGACACAAGCTGATATAGCCATCCCAGTAATCAGTGTTATATACAATAACAATTCCTCATACAATTTCTTGATTGCTCCTCTGTATGTGGGGTTTTTGAACAGAATTTATTCCTGCCTAGTGACCCCCACTATATAAACAAAAGTGAGTTCACACTGGGATCAGAGTGTCCGTACATACTCTAATGGCAATAGATATACAATGGTCGAGATATACTCTAATGGAAGCAAAGCGTGTGTTACTTGTCTGTAGATTGTAAGTCAGGGAAAACCAGCAGGTCCTGTCTGAGCAGTTATCTGACAAAACCATGTGGGGAATGGAGATTTTAGCGTGTCCGCCTGGATTTTGACTACTATCTGCCTGCCTTATTTGTACAGTTTTCACATTTTTTCTGTATTCATAAATGTAATTAATTCAACAATTTTGCGCTCCAGTCTTTTATTTATATGCAGAATGTCTACCAGGCTTTAATTCTGATGTATTTTGGTGAGTTATGACTTAGAGACACTGAAGCGAAAAAAATAATAATTATGATATAATGATTTGTATGTGTAGTACAGTTTAGAGATGGCCCGAACGGTTAGCCGGCGAACGGTTCCCGGCAAACTTCCGGGGTTCGCGATCGCGGAGAACCGCGAACTTTACCGGAAGTTCGATTCGCCCCCATAGTGCATCATGAGGGTCAACTTTGACCGTCTACATCACAGTCAGCAGGCACATTGTAGCCAATCAGGCTACACTCCCTCCTGGAGCCACTCCCCCCTTATAAAAGGCAGGCAGCGTCAGGCTTTTCACTCACTCGTGTGCCTGCAGTAATTAGAGAAGGGAAAGCTGCTGCAGACTCTCATAGGGAAAGATTAGTTAGGCTCTTGTAGGCTTGTTAGCTTGCTCCTTGCTGATTGTTACTGCTAAAAAAAAAGCACCCCGCAACAGCTCTTTTGAGAGCTAATCTTGTTCTTGTGATCTATTTTTTTTTTTGAGTGTAGCCCACTTGCATTATATACAGCCCTGTCAGTCAGTCGCTGCTGGACTTTGGCACCTTAATTCCTACTGTGCCACTGCCAGGCCCAGCACATTCAGTGACTACCTGTGTGTGTGACAGGCAGCTACACATTTGTAATCCCAATCGCTGCACCTGTTCACTGTTCAGTGCACCTACCTACCTATACCTACGTGAGCGCACGCATTTTTAATACCACCAGTCATTTCACCTGTTCAGGGTACCTGCCTGTGTGTGTGACAGGCAGCTGCACATTTGTAATCCCAATCCCTGCACCTGTTCACTGTTCAGTGCACCTACCTACCTATACCTACATGAGGCACATGTAGGATGTCAAAAGCCAACTCACATACATTGGCCAGGAACTGAATCCAAGCCTACCACTTGGTAGACAGCTATCCACACCATTATACCACCAACACTACATGCTGAAACTTCTTGGAGCAGACTTACTTCCACCCTCCAAAAGACACACATACATCCCCATAAAATCATTCAACAGCAACTGCATGCACAGTCTTTGTGGTACACAGTCTCTGTGGCACAATAGGTTACCGCGTTTGGCTGTTAACTGCAAAGGTTGGTGGTTCAAGCCCACCCAGGCATGGCCTTGCCTTTTGTGTTCAACAGTTGTCCTAAGAGAACCCCAGATAGCCATGAGCTCCCTCTCTCTCTCTCTCTCTCTCTCGTAGGGATGGTCACCGCTTTCCGCGGAATTGTATTTTCCGCAATTTTGGGCGGAAATTGGTCATTCCGTTCCGTTTAGTCGGAACGGAATTGCTTTTTCAATCCGGCGGAATTCCGAAATTGCAGTTCAATGGCATCAAGTCCTAGAAAGAGAGAGAGAGAGAGAGAGAGATCATTTTTCTCTTGGGTATATCACAATGGTACATGCTAGGCTGGCTTCAGCATGTAGCATTGTAGTGTGTTGTGTTGGTGGTATAATGGTTAGGATAGCAGCCTACCAAGCGGTAGGCCTGGGTTTGATTCCTGGCCAATGTATGTGAGTTGGATTTTGACATCCTACAAATCCCTAAGCAAGCTCATTTTTCTTTTGGATATATCACAATGGTACATGCTAGGCTGGCTAAAGCATGTAGTATTGTAGTGTGTTGTGTTGGTGGTATATTTTTCTGTCAGCGGGACGTATTCCACAAAGTGGCGTGCAATCAGGCGTTCTGGATTTACCACTCCAGCACCATGACGTCCAGGTCTCCTCGCCACTGTGGGTGAACTTTGGTTTCTAGCAAATCTGGACTCCACGACTTTCCAAATAAAGTCAGCATGAATCCATGGCTGGTCGCTATATTTTTTGAAGAGCACATAGGAGTTCCAAAGACACTGCTCCAGAAGATGACAAAAAATTTTCTAATAATATTTTTTTGTTGTTTCCGCATCGCTGGATAGAAGGTGTTCTCCTGGTCAGATTTGTTCACGCTTCCCATAGTGTGGTTGTAATCCAACACAAGCTGTGGTTTGACGACCTCTTTCCCACCTTTTGTGTGGACCGTCATTGTGGCGGTATTATGCACGGTGCTCATCAGACACACGTCTTTTTTGTCCCGCCATCTCAGCGCCAGAATTTTGCCCTTTTGCCAGGCCACAATGTCTCCAGGCTTAAGCTTTTTGGCGCCAAATGACGGTGGCATGTCGCGCCTGTTAGGCCTAACTGTGCCATAGCAATCAGTTCGGTTATGCACAAGGACCTCAATTAGCTCTGGAGATATAAAAGTTGTCGGTTGTGACACAGTAGCCCTGATTTAGAAGTGGCTTGAGAAGTGTCAGGACAGAGGACGTGGCCAGACCATAGCTGCGGAAAGTCTCGCTAAATGTTGTCCCCTTTCCTGTGTAGATAACGGCATTCCATATACATCCAGAGCTGGATTCACACAGGCGAGAAGATTTTATCCCAAATCGTGCCCTTTTAGACGCAATATATTGTATCCAGATGAGCCGTCCTTTTTATGCCATGAGGCTTTCATCGATGCTGATGTCTCTCTCAGGCACATAGGTCTGCTTGAAGTTCCTCATTATAAGTTGTCTTACATCCCAAATTTTACGAAGTTTCAGTGCCGGATGTGTGTTTTCGTCATATTCCTCGTTATTCGTAAAATGTAGGAACTTAACGATCAAAGAAAATTTATATTTCGACATGACAGATCCAAAGACAGGAGTAGCCAGTAAATGATTGGTGGACCAATACATTTTCTGCATTGGTTTCCCCACAACTCCTTGTAAGATGATTAGGCCCAAGAACTGCCAAATGACATCTGAGGTCACCGGTTCCCATGCTCTGACTCTGGAACACCTCAGATGTGAAGTCGGCATTTGCTGCTCTGCGTACCTGTTTGTCTCAGAAACAATTTTGTCGATGACGTTGGCTGTCAGAAACAATTTCAGGTACGTCAAGGGGTCGCTGCCTTCCACCTCCACCTTCAAACCTGATGAACCAGTGAATGCAAATCTCAGCAGCGGAGCTTGAGGCGTACTGCAATCAATTGCGCACCAGGTGCGCACATCTCGGACATCAAGTGACGAATCCTCACCGCTGTCGCTTTCAGCATCAGATGACGAACTTTGCCAGGATTCGCTATTGCTTGCATCAAGTGCGTCAAGTTCGCTGTCACTTTCCTGCAGCTGAAGAACAGCTTTTGCGCTGGACGCACGCTTGGACGCCATGGACGCAGATCAATGAAGCAGAGAGAATCAAATCTCTGAAATCTCTCTGAGGTAAGTTTGTAACAAGTGTAGCTTGCATGTAACTTTATTTATGTGTACATTGTTGGTTTTTTTTGTGTGTGTGTTCATTTTTTTTTTGTATTGAAAGTATGTAGCTTTATTTGTGTGTGTGTGTGTGTGTGTGTGTGTGTTACTTTATTTGAGATATATATGTGTGTGTGTGTGTGTGTGGGGGGGTGTTACTTTATTTTATGATTTTTATTTATTTACATTTATTTTTCATATTTTTATTTATTACTTTTTTTTTCTTTATTGATTTTTTTTTTTACAAGTGCCGATCAGGCACTGATGACGTCATCACGCCGATGACGTCAACGCGCGGGGGGCAGGGGCACACGATCGGAGGGAGAGGGCAGGAGGAGCGGCAATCAGACCGGGGGAGACCGGCCAGAAGACAGGGAGAAGACAGGGAGAGGACGGGGAGAGGACGGGAAGCTGCCAAAGCTGCAGCTGATGTCTCCTGCGGGAGAATGAGCCAGCGGGGGGAGCGCCGATCACTGCTGGCCAGGGAGAGGTGAGCCACATTGCTACCCCGTGTCACACACACGGGGTTACCATTATTTGCTGCGGCTTTCTACCCCGTCTCTGAGACGGGTTTACCGTCAGGGGGGTTAAACCCTGCTGTGCGTCAAATCCAGATTTTTCCCCGGGACTTTTGGCATCTATCCCACTCATCCATGCCCCCCTCCAGGTGTTAGACCCCTTGAAACATGTTTTCCATCACTTTTGTGGCTAGCATAAATGTTTCTAGTTTTCAAAGTTCGCCTCCCCATTGAAGTCTATTGCGGTTTGCAAAAGTTTGCAAGTTCGCAAACGTTTGCGGAGGTTCGCAAACCTAAAATTGGAGGTTCGGGCCGTCGCTACCTGATAATGGAAAAGCAGCTCACTCCCCTCTCCAAATGCCTTCCCCTTCCCTATGCAGAGTCCTGATGAATATGTAAATAAGACTTTACTCACCCTGCTTTCAGCATTCCACTGATGAGGTCTCCCTTCAGTCAGGGGCACCTGTAGCTACTTAATATTGAGGGTACCTCTGGCTACCTAATACTAAGGGGCACCTGTAGCTACCCATGATGGGCAAGGGAAGTAAGGGAGAAGTGACAGCTCAGTTAGCCAGCACACTTGTGGTCAGTGCTGCTCGGATACCACTTTTCACTATCTGGAACTAATTCGGATCCGTATACCCAGATATCCAATCCGGGTCGGATATCCGAGTTCAAAATTTTCCAAATCCGGATCCGAATTGGATATCCGACCTCAGTATCTGGCCGGATTCGGATATCTAGATAGAAAAAATGGAAGCGACATTTTAAATTGCTGTAAAAAGGGTTTTTAGGGTAAATGAGGCATGTACCAACATTATTTTGTAAAGGGGAACACTAATTGATGATGTGGGGACTTCAAATCCCCCCCCCCCCCACACCCCCAAAAAATGGCTGTCAATTAACATTAGGCCTAGTTTCCAGACAGCGGTAGTGCAGCCCACGTTGTGTCCAAAGTCCAACCGCACAACTGGGACATGACAGTTTTCAGCCAAAACACCTCCAAAAAATTACGCAGCAATTGTGTTTTGGGTTAAATATAGGTGGTATCAGTGGCCTGTGACACCCTGGCCTGGTGGTGGGAGCTACACAGGCAGCAGGAGCAGGGCAATGCAGCAGCAGGTGTTACGTGTGCCAGGAGCATGCCGGACGTGGCACGTGGCAATTGGCACTTAGCACGTGGCACTTGGCACGTGGCACTTGGCAAGTGTCACGTGGCACTTGGCATGTGTCACGTGGCACTTGCCAAGTGTCACTTGGCACGTGTCAGGTAGCACTTGCCAAGTGTCACGTGGCACTTGGCAAGTGACATGTGCCAAGAGCCACGTGACATGTGGCAATTGCCACGTGACACTTGCCATGTGCCACGTGCCATGTGACACGTGGCAAGTGCCACGTGAAACGTGCCACGTGGCAAGTGCAGAGTGACAGTCAGACAGCAGAGGAGAAGAAACTAGTGCACACTAACTGTCACACTGGCACTGCTCACAGCACAGCAGTTCTGTAGAAAGCTAACACAGTGGTACTACTACTCTAACAACTACTAGCACTGACTGCTGTACTACAGTACTAACTACACACACAATAACAAAGTAATCCTATCCCCTAATCCCTAACCTAACCTATACCTAAGGCTAATAGCTGGCCAGCAGGCAGCAGCTGGCCTGGTCTGTGCATAGCACACACACAGACACATAGCAGCTGCATGCAGCACACACTGACTGTCACACAAATGAAATCAAGCTAATTAATGATTTAACAATAGTGTAGTGATAGTGAAGGGGTTAATCATTGAACAGCTTTCGGTTTATCAATGTGTACAGCCCTTCCTAGGCTAGCAGCACTGGAGCACACACTCTAATGGTCACACTATGACAACAATCAAGCTAATTAACAATTTAACAATAGTGTAGTGATAGTGAAGGGGTTAATCACTGAACAGCTTATCACTGTGTACAGCCCTTGGCCCAGCAGCACTGGAGCACACACTCTAACTGTCACACTATGAGACATCAATAAAGCTAATTAACAATTTAACAATAGAGTAGTGATAGTTGTGAAGGGGTTAATCACTGAACAACTAGTTTATAACTGTGTACAGCCCCCTTGCTTGGCCACCACCAGCACTGGAGCATGTCTCTCAGTGAGCATTCAGCAAGCTAGGACGATCTGTCTCATCATGGCAGCCCTCCTTATTATACAGGGGGCTGGCCAGTGTTCCTTTCTGTCAATAAAAATAAATAAATACAATTTACACTCTGCGTGGGACTCCGGATAGGGAAGGAGGAAGTGAGTCAAGTGGGGAGGGGAGTGAACCACCTTTCCATCATCAGGCACCTGTAGGCACATGCCTACAGTGCCTTATGGTAAATCTGGCCCTGTGCAGGCGTGTACATGTCATCATAGTGCATAAGCACTTGCACTTGCATCATGTGCATGATGCATTGCGCGCTATGCCGTTCACGCCCAAATGTCCTATATCAGTCTTAAGAGAGCCTCAGCTCAGTGTCGTTGTATTGTAGGTAGTTGGTGATTGTTCTACCGTGACTTGATGTGAGTATCTGCCTGTATTCCTGACTCTGCCTGTATGAGTGCCCATCTTGTTGTCGACTTCTGCCTGTTCTGACTTCCTGATTTGCTGCTGACTATTGCCTTGGACGACTTCCCGCTCTGTTGCTGACCTTTGCTTGTATGAGAACCTGCCTCGTTACTGACCCCTGGAATACCAAGAAGACTACTCCTTTGCACACTCCTGTGGATCCATCCAGTGGAGATCTTTGGACCTCATCGGTTGGTGAGATTTTGCAACACCGTACTCAGCTAGCGGAAGTGCTTCAACACCACCCAGGTCACGCACTGGTCTGTTAGCACTTCTGCCCCTTTGCTCCTTAGTGGCTCTGCACATATTCCAGGGTTACTGGGTGGTGAGCTGCAAAAGTAGCTGTTCTCTACACCTCAGTCTCCTACAAACCAGGTATGTGGTTTGTTTTGTAACAAACTGTCTTCACCTGGGTATCCAGGTCTCTTTACGTGTGGTCACACTCTTTAAAGGACAAAGGCGAAGAGTTAAAAAAAAAGATCTACTTCCCTAAGCCCCTTGCAGCCAGTGGCCCGGGGTCCTCTCCGGTGCAGAATATATTGTGAATTTGCAGGTCAGTGAATGTGGGGGATATTTTGTATAGATAGGGCAAGCATTTCTGAAGGTTTCCAAGTCTCACACAGCTACTCTGAGCTAGTGTTGGGCGAACAGTGTTCGCCACTGTTCGGGTTCTGCAGAACATCACCCTGTTCGGGTGATGTTCGAGTTCGTCCGAACACCTCATGGTGTTCGGCCTTTTTAGTTCGGGTTCGCCCGAACAGCTCAATGCCCAGCCGAACAGGGCCCCTGTTCGGCCGAACAGGGCCCTGTTCGGCCGAATACTGCCCCCCTATGGGGTCGCAGGCATAAGGGGGGAGCATGCCCCGGTCGCGGGGGGGGGGGTCGGAAATTCCCCCCACCCCCTCCGCTAGCGCTCCCCCCTCTGCCCGCTTCCCCATACAAAAATTTTCCGTAAAGTTCAACAGTACCTTCAGTGGCTGGCCTGGCTGGCACTGTGGTGTGAGTGAGGAGGAGGAGGAGTCCGAGTAGGACGCGTTGAGGCCGGGCAGCGGGCGGTTCAGCGGTAGTACCCTTGTGGTACTTCCGCCCTTTCTCTGACCTCACGTCCTCTACGTGATGACGCATACGAGGGTACGCGTGACGCGTACCCTCGTATGCAGAGGACGTGAGGTCAGAGAAAGGGCGGAAGTACCACAAGGGTACTACCGCTGAACCACCCGCTGCCCGGCCTCAACGCGTCCTACTCGGACTCCTCCTCCCTCACACCACAGTACCAGCCAGGCCAGCCACTGAAGGTACTATTAAACTTTACGGAAAATTTTTGTATGGGGAAGCGGGCAGAGGGGGGAGCGCTAGCGGAGGGGGTGGGGGGAATTTCCGACCCCCCCCCCCCGCGACCAGGGCATGCTCCCCCCTTATGCCTGCGACCCCATAGGGCCCCCAAAAGCAGGATGTTCGGGGAGTTCGGGGTTCGGGCCGAACATGCCGAACATCTGGCCCATGTTCGGCGAATGGACCCGAACCCGAACATCCAGGTGTTCGCCCAACACTACTCTGAGCTAGTGATGCTCGGATACCCCTTTTTATTATTCGAGTTTGGTCGAATTCGAATAGTAAATTATTCGAATTCGGTCGAATATTCGAGTCGAATATTTTTTACTATTCGATTCGACCTCGGACTTCGAGCTCACTATTCGAGTCGGTATTCGAGCTCATAATTCTTCTTCTTCTTCTTCTTCTTCTTCTTCTATATCTTCTTTTTCTATATCCTCTTCTTATTATTATTTTTCTATTTCGTCTTCTTCTTTTTCTATATACACAACTGGGACAACACAGTTTTCAACCCGGACACCCCTAAAAATAATATCACAAAGTATTAATAAAAAGAATATATATATTTTTTTGTTTTTTTAAAGAAATGCAGCTATTTTTGAGCGTAATAAATAGCTGGTGGCGCACGCATGTTGGAAGCGCCATTGTATGTGCTCCCTGGCAGTGGAAACACACAGACAGCAGGAGGTAAATTCAGCAGCAGGAGGAGGAGGATGAGTGTGTGGCAGCAGGCAGTCAGGTAGGTAGGCAGCGTGACATAATAGCCCTGGTACCTAGCGTTGATACCAGGGCTGTAAATAAACACAACAGGAGGTCCCAGACAGCGGTCGTGCAGCCCACATCGTGTCCAATACACAACTGGGACAACACAGTTTTCAACCCGGGCACCTCAGAAAAATTAAACCTTTTTTTTTTTTTTTTAATGGTTTACTTTTTTTTTTTTTTACAGCAAATTACACAGATATAGCTATTGTTTGACGTAATAGCTGGTGGCAGAGCGGCAGCAGAAGGTAAATCTGTGTACCCTGGCAGTGGGAAACACAGACAGACAGACAGCAGAAGGGCAGTACACAGCAGCCCACTGTAGATGTAAAATGTGTGGCTGCAGGTGACGTAATAGTCAAAGTGAACCAGGCTGGCTTAGTGAGCAGGAGCCAGGAGGTGGTAAAGGGTGGTAAGGCACATTAACGATGGTTCTTCCGGCAGCCAGTTCATGTCCCCCTCTCGCCGACAACAGGGGCCAGGAACTCGCCTTCCACCCACGCCTGGTTCATCTTGAGAAACGTCAGTCTGTCCACAGACTTGTGAGACAGACGTGAGCGTTTCTCGGTGACCACGCCACCAGCTGCACTGAAGCAGCGCTCGGACAGCACGCTGGAAGGGGGGCAGGACAGCACTTCCAGGGCGTACTGCGCCAGCTCGCTCCAGATCTCCAGGCGCTTGACCCAATACTCCATGGGATCAACAGGGGCATCGCTGTCAAGCCCGCTGTAGGACCCCATGTAGTCAGCCACCATTCGGGTCAGGCGCTGGCTGTGACCGGAGGAGGATGCTGCTGCATGCACCTCCTCTCTAGTCACTGCTGCCGGAGCCTCTACAGTCCTGTAGAGCTCGTTGCTGAGAGACAGCAGGTCTGTGGGGCGCTTGCTGCTGGATGCAGGCACCTGCTGCTGCCTCTGTGCTGGCTGGACAGTGGGGGTGGAAGGCTGGGGGAAGGCTTCCTCCAAGCGCTCAACAAGGGCCTGCTGCAAGCTCCTTATTTGTTGCGCTGGGTCTCCTCCTGCAGGCGGCAGGAACTGGCTCAACTTCCCCTTGAGGCGTGGGTCCAACATCATGCTGATCCAGATGTCCTCCCTCTGCTTCATCTGGATCACCCTGGGGTCCTTGCACAGGCACGTCAGCATGTGCGCTGCCATTGGGAAGAGGCGGGCCACGTGTGCTGGCACATCGACGGCAGTGCTGTCCTCATCCTCCTCCTCTGCCGCCTCATCCTCTCCTCCACCCCCGCACCAACTCAGCTGCGCTGTGCTGATCCCCCTCATCAGCAGCAAGGTCAGGGACCTCCACCAAGTCCTCCTCCTCCTCCCCCTCAGAGGTGGACTGTGCAGCTGCTTGCCGCTCCTGCTGGTCCAAGGCTGCCGCTCCCTGTTCCAGCAAAGCATCGAGGGCCCTGTTCAGCAGACAAACTAGGGGCACCCACTCGCAGACCATAGCATGGTCCCTGCTCACCATGTTAGTGGCCTGCAGAAAGGGAGCCAGCACTAAGCACACCTGCTGCATGTGCCTCCAGTCATCATCGGGGACGATGGACGGGATGTTGCTGGTCTTGTCCCTTCTCTGAGCGGCGGAAACAGTGGCCTGGGCAAGGTACTGGTTGACAGCGTGCTTCTGTTCAACCAGACGCTCCAACATCGCCAGGGTGGAGTTCCAGCGAGTTGGAACGTCAAGGATCAGCCGATGGCGTGGCAGCTCCAGCTCCTTTTGCACGTCTTCCAGGCTCGCACAGGCTGCAGCCGAGCGCCGGAAGTGTTGCACAACGTTCCTTGCCGTTTCCAGCAGTTCGCCCATCCCCTGGTAGGTGCGCAAGAACTTCTGCACCACCAGGTTCAGCACGTGGGCAAGACAGGGGATGTGGGTCAGGTTTCCCCTGTCAATTGCGGCAACCAGATTGGCCCCATTGTCGGCCACCACCTCTCCGACTCTGAGGCCTCTGGGGGTCAGCCAAATCCTCTCCTGCTCCTGGAGTTTGGCCAACACATGGGTTGCCGTCAGTTTGGTCTTCCCAAGGCTGACCAAGTGCAGCAGCGCTTGGCAGTGGCGGGCCTTCACGCTGCTGCTGAGGCGGGGGGTTTGGCCAGGTGTGCCGGAGGATGGCAGAGGATCGGAGGAACCTGCTGCAGTTCCCCTGACCCTGCGGGGTGGCACCACTGTGTTTCTGCTGCTGCTGTGCCCGCTGCTGCTCTCCCATCCTCACCCCCTTCCACCAAGCTGACCCAGTGGACAGTGAAGGACAGGTAGCGGCCTGTCCCGAAGCGGCTGCTCCAGGAGTCCATGGTGACGTGGACCCTTTCACCAACCGCGTGCTCCAGCCCTCGCTCCACATTGGCCATCACAAAGCGGTGCAGTGCAGGAATGGCCTTGCGGGCGAAAAAGTGTCTGCTGGGGAGCTGCCAGTCTGGGGCTGCACAAGCAAGCAGCGCATGCATGTCGCTCCCCTCCTGCACAAGCGTGTACGGCAGGAGTTGGGAGCACATGGCCCGTGCCAGCAAGCCGTTCAGTTGACGCACGCGACGGCTGCTGGGAGGCAGAGCCCTAACCACCCCCTGGAAGGACTCGCTCAAAAGGCTCTGGCGTGGCCTTTTGCTGGCACGGGAATCAGCGGACACAGCAGAGGAGGCCACTGAGGACTGGCTGCCAGAACAGGCCTCAGTGTTGGCGGTAGGAGTTGCAGAGGGGGGAGGAGCAGTGCATTTCCGCACTCCTGCTGGTGCTGCTGGAGGAGCAGGAGGGCGGGTGGCTGCTGCTGCTGCTGCTGAAGGCTGTGCAGTGATGGGTGTGGTGCCACTGCCAGCACCAGATGCCTTCAGCCTCTGGAACTCCTCATGCTGGTGGAAATGTTTCGCAGCAAGGTGGTTGATGAGCGAGCTGGTGCTGAACTTTAAGGGGTCTGCACCCAGGCGCGGAGCTAGGGGGGGTCGGGGTAGGACAAGTGCCCCGGGGCGCCTGGTCCCCAAGGGCGCCCTTCGCCTGGCTGAGCTGCGGGGTTTTTTAAATTTTTTTTTTTTTTTGGCGGGTGGGGGGAGCAGCGCAGAGAAGAGGGAGAGCTGTGCGGACGGTGGGGAAGGGGGGCCATATCCCCCCTCCTTCCCTCACCTTAGGTGCTCTCTCCCTCCCTCGCTGTCCACTCCAATGTCCGGGTGGCTCTTGGCTGGCAGCGGCGGGCGGAACTCACCTCCGTCTCGCTCCAGCGCCGGGCGGAAGTTCGGGTGCGCAACCGCTGCTCTGGTCTGGACCAGACCAGAGTAGTGGCAGATCCATCCGGCGCTGCGACGAGACGGAGGTAAGTTCCGCCCGCCGCTGCCAGCCACCCGGACATTGGAGGGGACAGCGAGGAAGGGAGAGCAGCTCTTCTCTCTGCGCTGCTCCCCTCCTGCTGGGGAGGGGGACACCTGACCTGGCTACCTACTCTGGGCACATATACCCCTGCCTACATATACTGGACATATATCCCTGGCTACCTACTCTGGGCACATATACCCCTGGCTACCTACTCTGGGCACATATACCCCTGGCTACCTACTCTGGGCACATATACCCCTGGCTACCTACTCTGGGCACATATACCCCTGGCTACCTACTCTGGGCACATATACCCCTGGCTACCTACTCTGGGCACATATACCCCTGGCTACCTACTCTGGGCACATATACCCCTGGCTACCTACTCTGGGCATATATACCCCTGGCTACCTACTCTGGGCACATATACCCCTGCCTACATATACTGGGCATATACCCCTGGCTACCTACTCTGGGCACATATACCCCTGGCTACCTACTCTGGGCACATATACCCCTGGCTACCTACTCTGGGCACATATACCCCTGGCTACCTACTCTGGGCATATATACCCCTGGCTACCTACTCTGGGCACATATACCCCTGGCTACCTACTCTGGGCACATATACCCCTGGCTACCTACTCTGGGCACATATACCCCTGGCTACCTACTCTGGGCATATATACCCCTGGCTACCTACTCTGGGCACATATACCCCTGGCTACCTACTCTGGGCACATATACCCCTGGCTACCTACTCTGGGCACATATACCCCTGGCTATCTACTCTGGGAACATATACCCCTGGCTACCTACTCTGGGCACATATACCCCTGGCTACCTACTCTTGGCACATATACCCCTGCCTACATTTACTGGGCATATACCCCTGGCTACCTACTCTGGGCACATATACCCCTGGCTACCTACTCAGGGCACATATACCCCTGCCTACATATACTGGGCATATACCCCTGGCTACCTACTCTGGGCACATATACCCCTGGCTACCTACTCAGGGCACATATTCCCCTGGCTACCTACTCTGGGCACATATTCCCCTGGCTACCTACTCTGGGCACATACCCCTGGCTACCTACTCTGGGCACATACACCCCTGCCTACATATACTGGGCATATACCCCTGGCTACCTACTCTGGGCACATATACCCCTGCCTACATATACTGGGCACATATACCCCTAACTACATATACTGGGTACATATACCCCTGGCTACATATACTGGGCATATATACCCCTGGCTAAATATACTGGGCATATATACCCCTGGCTACATATACTGGGCACATATACCTCTGGCTACATATACTGGGGACACATACCCCTGCCTACATATACTGGGCACATATACCCCTGGCTACCTGTTCTGTGGACATCTCTACCCCTGGCTACCTGTTCTGGGGATATCTATACTGCTGGCCACCTATTCTGGGGACACCTATAGACCTGGGGCTACCTATTTTTGGGGAAGCACTGCTGTCAGATTGAGTGTATTTTGGGGAACTGCTGCCAGGTGAGAGGTGTCTACCATATTAAGGGGGCATTCTGCCTATTTATGTGAAATGCTGTCTATTTATGTGCCTCATGACTGCTGAATTTGTCTTGTTGGGGGCCTCATGGTTACTGAATTTGTCTTGTTGGGGGCCTCATGATTTGTTGGGGGCCTCAAGATCGCTGAATTTGTCTTGTTAGGGGCCTCATGATTGCTGAATTTGTCTTGTTAGGGGCCTCATGATTGCTGAATTTGTCTTGTTGGGGGCCTCAGGATAGCTAAATTTGTCTTGTTGGGGGCCTCATGATTGCTGAGTTGGTCATGTTGGGGGCCTCATGTTTACTCCTGATTGCGGAATTTGTCTTGATGGGGGGGGCTCATGATTGCTGAATTCGTCTTGGAACATGCTGGAAGGTACATACTGAGGGAGGGTGGGTGAGCGTGAGCCTGCTAACCTCCATGTACATTTGAAGGGGCGTGACCAAATGTGGAGCACCCATAACCACGCCCACATTTGGTCACGACCCTTCACCTTAGGGGGCGCATTAATAGTCTTTGTCCCCGGGCGCTGAAAACCCTAGCTACGCCTCTGTCTGCACCTCTGCTCAACTTCCGCTGACAGTGGTTGCAAGTGGCGTACTTGCTGTACACTGTGGGCATGGTGAAAAATCGCCAGATTGGTGACTAAAAAAACCCCCTACGGCCTGGAGCCGCTGCTGCCTGTCTCCCTGTGGTGGTTGGGGCGGGGGCTTGGGTGCGGCTGGTGGTGGTACTGGCAGATGCTGCTGCTGCTGCTGCTGAGCCTGAGACACCAGCAGGCTGTGGGACCTGCCTACTGCTGCCAATGCTTGCAATGATGCGCCTCCTTGCAAGGCCCACAAGCGCAGCCTCCTTCTCCTCCTCAGAGCTGCTGATGACGACGTCCCCTGGAGCTGGTGGCACCCAGTCTTTGTCTGTCACCGTGTCATCATCATCATCCCCCTCCTGAAACATGTCCTGCTGGGATGATGACCCCCCAAACTCCTCTCCTGATGCATGGATGGGCTGCTTGACTGTCGCCACAGTCTTGCTGTCCAATCCCTCCTCCCCCAAAGTGCCCATCAGCATCTCCTCCTCAAGATCGCCAACAACAGCAGACAATTTACTCATGATGCCTGGGGTCAAAAGACTGCTGAATGACAGGTCGGCGACTGATGGTGAACTGGCCTCCTCCCCAGGCCCTGCTGGGCGGCTGCTGCGAACAGGGGTGGTGGTGGTGGTGGTGAGGTTGGAGGCCTCGGATGCAGAGCTGATGGCGGGCTGCTCATCCTCCGTCATCAGTTGCACCACAGTGTCTGCATCCTTTTCCTCAATGGGATGTTTCCGACCCGGCTGGAGGAAAATAGGAGCAGGTACTACACGCTGCTGCTGCTGCTGTGTCTCTGCAGCGTGAGTTGCTCCTGCTGGGCGGCGCCCAAGGCGTCCACGGCCAGTGGCTATAGGAGGAATGTTAGCCACTGACGCAGCTGCTGCGAAACTGTGCATGGTGGCGCGGCCACGGCTTGCCACAATGCTGCTCCCTCTCCTCCTGATTCCCTTGCTGCCCTTCCCCTTGCCCAAACCGCGCTGGCTGCCTCTTCCAGACATCTTTGATGTTTTGGGCGTAAACAAAAAAGTTTTTTAAAAGGGCGGGTGAAAAAGTGGGGTACTTTAATGGAGTGGGTTGGTGGGTGAGGTGACACTAATCACTAAGTGATTAGATCGCTAAGTGATTACTAGTACAGTACTAATACAAAATACAATAATTCAGTAATCAGTATAAGTGTGAACAGTGAACAGTGAGTGTGTCCCCTAGTACACTAACTAGAAAATAAAATAATCAGTAGTAATCAGATTAAGTAGAAGGAAATAGAGTGTGTGTGTGTACTGAGTGCACGCACACACACACGCAGGAGCTAGCCTATGAACAGTGACTGAGTGTCCCTAGTAGTAAGTAGTTAGTAAGTACAACTAGAAATTACAATAATCAATAGTAATCAGAAGGAAATAGAGTGTGTGTACTGTGCACGCACACACGCAGGAGCTATGAACAAACAGTGACAGTGAGTGTCCTAGTACAGTTACTACAAAATACAATCACTCAGTAGTAAAGGTAGGACAGCAGAAACACTGGTATAATAAACTAACAGAGGACAGTCACAGGAGGACAGCTGCCCACACAGGCAAGGCCCTGAGGCCTAAAGCAGTGTAAGCTTGCCTGCAGCAGCTGTGTCTGTCTCTATGTAACACACAAGCTACTAACTAAAATACAATGTCTATCTAACTAACAACAATATAGGTATGTATAGGAGGTGTATGTGAGCAAAAACGCTAGGTAGTTGACCACAATAAAGCTCTTGCTAAGCCAAAGCACAAAGGAGCAGATCTCTCTCTGTACAAAGTCAGGCAAGGACGGAAAAACGGAAGATGGCGGCCGCTATTTATAGGGTAGGGGCTGGCCAGGGTCCCCCTCTGTGATTGGCTGCCGTCAGAGGGCCTGGGAGCCCTCTGATTGGCTCTAAGGACATCAATCTGGGCTATGACGCTATTCGAGCTCGGTATTCGAGCTCGAATAGCGCTGTTAGCTCGAATAGCTCGAATAGTGAATGGGCTATTCGAGTTCACTCGAATAGTCCATTCGAGTAGCTGCAGCTATTCGAGCGCGGTATTCGAGCTCGAATAGCTGAATAAAGAGCTCGAATATTCGAGCTACTCGAATATTCGAGCTCTGCTGAGCACCACTGCTCTGAGCTACTCTGTGTACACAAATTCAATTGTGCAAGGCCTTACAGGTAATGGGTGGTTTGCACAACAATAGATTGAAGATAATCAACCCTGAAGACCTTGAGAACCTGTACTGAGTAAAAATATTTAAAATAAAAACATGAGGTAACTTCAAATGAACATTACATAGTTACCTTGCCATCATTTCCTCTCAGAAGCCCACCATTTTCTTCTGACAATAATCCCTTCCAGTTCTGACAATATTTTGTCAGATCTGAAATATATCAGTTGCTGTCAGTAAAATATCAGTTGCTGTCAGTTATAGCTGAGAGGAAAACTGATGTACTAGGTAATGTCCATGTTTCCCTATATCTCAAGTGGACGATGTTACAGTTTAACTGTGTGCTGACCAGAAAGCTGTAATGGGTAATGGCCATTTTCAAAATGGAGGACGGAAAATTCCCTTGATCAGGGCCGGGCCGAGGCATAGGCTGGAGAGGCTCCAGCCTCAGGGCGCAGTGTAGGAGGGGGCGCAAAATTCATTCAGCTGTCATTCCTAATTGTGTTTAAAGCAGAAAGAAATAAGAAAAGGGGATATATGGCAGTGACTGCAAGCCAAATAACTAGATATTAAGGTGTTGGGGAGGTTGTGGGCCCTGTGGCGCCTCTTAGTCTAATAGCAATCAGTGTGTGACGGCTGGGGAGGCAGGGATGGAGGGGCGCACTTTGGTGTCTCAGCCTTGGGTGCTGGAGGACCTTGTCCCGATTCTGCCCTTGATCACAGTGAACAAACAATACGCGGGACAGGATAAAGACACTGAGGAGTAGACTACATGGAAGGTAAGTATGACTTGTGTATGCTTATTTTGACATTTAATTCTCAGTTCAGGTTTTCTTTAAGGACCAGAGGCTGCTGGTACAATAAAATGGCACTTCCCGACGAATCGCCGCAAAAATCCGCTGCTCCCGCCGGTCACGCCGCTCTGTCCCCGCCGCAGGCTCCACTCTCTGCCGTCTCTATGACGTCTCCTGTCCCTGTCAATCAATGATGACCGGGCCAGGAGCCAATGCAAACGGCTCCTGCCCGGCTCACATGGCTCTGCCGTCATAGAGACAGCAGGGCGAGAAAATTGCGGCAGGGACAGAGCGGCGAGAGCGGGGGTGATCATCGGGAAATGGCCGGTATGCGCAGTCAATGCGACGTAGAGTTTACATCCAGTCAGGGGTGCAGCACCACCTGTTGGACGTAGATTCATATTGCGTCGGTATGGATTCGGTTAAACTAATACCACACATACTGTATAATTAAATGTTTCCATGTTTTTATTGAACACACCATGTAAACATTCACAGCGCAGGTGGAAAAAGTATGTGAACCCTTAGGCCAGGGATATCAAACTGGTCCTTCGAGGGCTGAGGTCCTCACACATTTTTGACACAGCTCAAATGAATTAATGGGTCTGAATCAGGGAGGGTGTGGTCCATCATGTAGAGCACATTCCTAAACACTGACATGGATCTGGCCCTCCAGGCCTGGAGTTCCACACCTGTGCCCTAGGCTAATGACATCTCCAAGAGCTAATTGGAGTGAGATGTGAGTCAGCTGGAGTCCAATCAAGGAGATGAGATTGGAGGTGTTGGTTTCAGCTGCTTGGTCTGCTTTGCTGCGTCAGGGCCTGGACGGATTACTATCATCGAAGGAAAAATGAATTGTGTAAGTTATAAATACACAAGAATTGTGTATGTATTGACATCACATGGGTTAAAGCAGAGGTCAGGAACCTTTTTGGCTGGGAGAGCCATAAACGCCACATATTTTAAAATGTAATTCTGTGAGAGCCATACAATAGGTTTCAAATTTGGACAGTGCGCATGCGCAGCAGAGGGGTCCGGTCCCTGTTGCCATGGTGATGTGTATACAGTTGATCCTCTGGACAGCGGAAGTGTCAGACACGTCTTCAGCTTCTCTTGGGTTACAGCAACATCAGCAATTTCCCAGAGAGCCAGACAGGAGAAATACTGACTAACAGCTTGTACAATTAGCTAGCTGACTTGGGGGTTGATTCACTTTGTAGGACGAGATCCCAGCACTTTGGCCTAATAGGCTGCTTGTCAAGTGACAGACAGCCTATTGGGCCAATCAGAGTGCGGGAATCTCGTTCTACAAAGTCACTGGTCCTGACAGGGTCCAGGTGGGACAATTGGAGCAGCTGTTAGTTTTGGGGGTAGCGTGAGTAAGTTAGTAGTGCATGCTACAGCAGTATTGTGCCTACTCTGAAAATGTTACTTGTGCTGCCACACTAAGCTGCGCTGCTTGAGCTGTGTAGCTTAGTGAATCAACCCCTAACTGTGAGCCAGATGTAGCCATCATCAAAAGAGCCACATCTGGCTCCCGAGCCATAGATTCCCTACCCCTGGGTTAAAGTAACAAATATTGCATCAAAGGATTATCTGATTATCAATGGACATTACCCTCAAAAAACGACACATTATCACGGGAAGTGCTCTTATAATGGGGTTGGACCTACAACAATTCCGCATCCAGGGACACGTACGTTAATTAAGGGTACCTGGAAATTTGAGCACGTAGTAAGGCTGATAGTAAAAATCTGTATTAAATATCAATATTTTACTATAAAAGTGTAAAATATTGCTAGTAAATAACAATGTTTTACTACGGCAAAACCTAACCCTACTCTCACACAGAACACTCCCCTCTGACTCCTAACCCTTAAACCTCCTCTAAAAACTACCCACCTAATGCCCAACCCTTAATCTTTCCCCACACAAAATTACCTTAAGCCCCCACATCACAAACTACTTTCTTAATGCCTAACCTTTAAACCCCCTCCCCCCCCAGCACAAACTACCTTTACCCCTGCATCGCACAAACTACCTACCTGACACCTAACCCTAAACCCCCTTAAACAACGCAATACCTGCCTGACGCCTAACTCTTAAACCTCCCCCTCACTGCACAAACTAGCTACCTAACCCTTAATCCCCCTCCCCACAAACTACCTTAACCCCCACCGCACAACTACCTACCTAACGCCTAACCCTCAACCCCCCCACCCGCACAAACTACCTACCCAGGGCCGGATTTAGGCCAAGGATGCCTAGGCCATGGCCTAGGGCACTAAAGAAGCAAGGGCACCAAAGCAGCAGGCTGAACTGGTGCAGCATTTGCAAGCTTGCAAATGCTGCAATGCAGAAAGATCAGGCAAGCGCCTGACCGCGGTACTCTGCTGCTAGCTGCCTGTGCAGCAGCCACCTTTCTCTCTGTGCATGTTTACATTGTAGTCAGTGGCTATGGATTTGGGCAGCATTGGAGACAGAAAGGAAGAGGAAGCTTCTGCACTGGAGACGAGCAGAGAAATGAGTGACACTGATGGCTGCTGCAGTGTGAAGGTGAGCTGGCTGCCTATACTGAAAAGGTGGGGGGGGGGGGGGGGAAGGGAGTAATCTGGCTACTGGAGGGAAAGGGGGAGGAGTCATCTGGCTACATATACTAGAGGGAAGGGGAGGAGTCATCAGGCTACCTATACTGGAGGGAAGGGGGCAGGGGTCATCTCGCTATCTATACTGAAGGGGGACAGCTGGTAACAGTGGTGTCGGACGGAAAAGAGTACAAATCCAGCCCTGTACCTAACTAACGTCTAACCCTTACCCCCTCCACTTGCACAAACTACCTACCTAATGCATAACCCTCCCCCCACCCGCGCAACCTACCTACAGGGCCGGTTCTAGTAACAACGGGGCCCCTGGGCAACATTAACACAGAGGCCCCCCAACAAACCCCCCCACCCGACCAAAAAGGAATTAGGGGCCCTTTATTGCAGCCAAAGGTAGATAAAGTCAGGAGCGCACATAGCCACAGACTGAAAGAGGAGCGCCCTTGACAGCACAGGGGAGATGCTACTCTGCCAAAGACTCTGCAGAGGCCCCGGAGAGCAACAGATAAGTTGGGGGGAGACACCTTGAGGGTCCCTACAGGCTCTGGCCCCCTTTGCCTCTATGGTAGCGCATGGCCTGTCTACCTACCCAACACCTAACCTTTAACCCTCCCCCACCCACACAAGCTACCTACCTAACGCCTAACCCTCTCCCCCACACAAACTACCTTAACCCCCCGCCCCACAAACTACCTACCTAACAGTACCCCCCCCCCCTTCCTCGCATTGCACCGCAGGAAAAAACCCAAATAAACAAAATTATATAGTATCGGACGGGCCTCGCAAGATATCCGCTTTTGAGCGGCCGTGATGTCCTATTTATAGCGCGCGTTGTAGCAGTGCCCACTATCTACCGAGTGCCCAAATTGCTACTCTGGCGCTCATATACAGATATTTTGTATTGGCGGCGCCCTATAAGTCCACTTGCCGCATGTGCCCTTTTTTCCTGTTTCCTCAAGGGACAGGAGCCATAGGACTTTCACTGATTTCCCCAGGCAGGACAGGAGCAATAAAAACTTATGCTACATAAAGCAGCAATAGCTCTTCCAATGTCCTTTTCTAGGGACTGAAGCAGTTGCACTTTCATTGGTCTCCTCTAGGGGCAGAAGCAGTTGCAATTACATTAAACTCTGAGAACTAGAACAGAACAGTAGTGCTTCCCCTGATCGCCTATATAGGCTAGGAGTAGTTGCACATCCACTAACCTCCTCTAGGGGCAGAAGCACTTACACTAACCACTAGGGGCCAGAACAACATCTATATGATCATTTTTAGGGTTGGAGCAGCGGCATAACCCCTTACCTCTTCTAGAGGCAGGACCAGAAGTAGTGCCAGTGACCTACTCTAAGGACAGAAGAAGTTGTACTTTCACTGACCTCTTTTAGGGGCAGGAGCAATGATATTTGCAATGACTTCTCCTAGGGCCTAGGGGCAGTATATTTGTGTGTGTGGGTTGGGGAGGGGGGGAGTGATACACTGCATTGTGGAGTACAGTCCAAAGCATACTGAGCACCCATGGTGGGGATTGCAGCACTATACTGGGGTTATGCTACATGGTGGGGGGGAAGCATTTTAACCTACTGACATAGAATATTGGATTGCATAGAAAGAGAGGGGGGGGGGGGATATGCTGCATTAGTAAAAAAACAATGAGCAGGAGGTAGTTGGGGATAGGGCAGTTGCACTATGGGGGAGATGTTCTGCATGGGGTATGCTTATTCTTTAGCCCACTGACAACAGGGATTGGGGGCAGGGGCTGTACTCTGTGATGGAAAGCATAGTTTGCTGCATTTCATATGTGGGATATTGTCTGCATTTTTTATGCTTGGGTAATTGCTGCATTTCCAATGCTGGGTAATTGCTACATTTCTTATGTTGGCTAAATGTGGCATTTCTTATGTGAGGCAACTACTGCGCTTGTAGCATGGGGTACTAGTGGCTGCATTTGTAATGTGGGGTACTGATTATTGAATTTGTAATGTGGGGTATTGACTGCAGCATTTGTAACTTGGGGTACCGAGGACTGCATTTGTAATGTGGGGTACTAATTGTTGCATTGCAAACATTGAGTATTAATGGCTGCATTAGTAACGTGGGTTACTGATAGCTGCATTTACAGTATAACATGGGGGTACTGATTGCTGCATTTATAACATGGGAGTACTGATTGCTGCATTTGTAATGTGGGGTACTGATGGCTGCATTTTTAATGTGGGGTAATAATTCCTGCATTTGTAACATGGGGTACTGAATGCTTCATTTCTAACATGGGGGACTGGTTGCAGCATTTATAACATGGGGTACTGATTGCTGCATTTCTAACATGGGGTACTGGTTGCAGCATTTATAGCACGGAGTACTGATTGCTGTATTTGTAACGCATGGTAGTAATAGCTGTATTTGTAATGTGGAGTACTGATTGCTGCATTTTTAACATGAGATACTGATTGCACAATTTGTAATGTGCTGTACTGATCGCTGCATTTGTAATGTTGGGTAGTTATTGCTGCATTTTTAACGTGTGGTAGTAATTGCTGCATTTGTAACGTGTGGTGCTGATTGCTGAATTTGTAATGTTAATTACTGATTGCTGCTTTTGTAACTTAGGGTAGAGATTGCTGCATTTGTAACACAAGATAGTGATAATTGCTTTGAAAAATTACAGTGGTATTATTTTTAACCAAGTGGTGTATGATAGTATGTAAAAAGGGAAACCCCTAAAAGCAGTAGAGTAAGCTAATCTATTTTCCAAAATAAACCTATTCATAGCATTTGTGGCTATAGAATGCAATCATTTTTTTTAATCTGTTATATCCAGAAGTGGCATGATTTGAATTTGTAATTTTTTTTTATCAGGGGTTCCCTGAGATCTGAAAAAAATTGTAAGGATTGCTTAACTCTAAACAAAATACATTGTAACACATTGAACATACTGTAGGTGCAGGAGCAGCTATAACTCGCCTGCTGAAGTGACCAAGGCAATAATTCTTCCAGTGACCTTCCTGAAAACAATAGCTGTAGCCATGTCAACAATGCTCTGAGTTTCTTTTTATACTGCAAGACTAGCAGCGTTGTCGATTCATTTGCAGGTAAGTCAAGGGGAGTCTTAGGTCTTCTGGAAGCATAGCAGTGCTTCCAGTTCTACAAATATAAATAAATATTTGACTTCTCTGGATTCTTGCAATAGTGGGATTAGGAAGTACAGCGAGGACTTCAAGCGGTGGGGCCTTCTCTGTTCAGGTAACTGGTTTTATGGGGAGAACATTTGGATTGCTGCCATCTGAAAGCTGGAAGGAGAGATCTCTGAAGGATGAAACAGGCGGCACCTGACTCTGTTACCGAGGTTCTACCAACCCAGCCTCCAGTTCTGTTGATTTCTTCTTCCTTGAGATTATATGTGCTATTCAAATTTACTGCAAACCAGATGGAAGAGTGACCAAGGCAGAGGGACAAGCAGAGTTTGTTACTCATTGTGCTGAGTTTGCCCTTCTGGACTAAAAAAAATGAACATGGCAAAAATATATTACCTTTTCATTCTACTCTTTCTCCAGCTGATGATTGTTTTAATTCTGTATCATGGGGGTTTTCAAAAGATGGTGACCCACCTCAATGTTGTTCAGATCAAAGCTCAAGACATAGATCGAAATCCAAATCTGACTGCAATGCCTGCCATGCGGGATCTGATGCTGATACATGAGATCTCCCCAAATGTTTCTGGGACTGTTGTCCATGACCACCTTGGGAATGTAAGCGATAACCTCAGTAACAGTATCATAACCCAAAATAACCCGTGCCCAGTGACATCTCCATATTTAGTGGGTCCAATCACGGTTCAGTTGCCCCAGGAACTGACCATTGAGGAAATTATACGCAAGAATTCAAATTTATCCAGAGGAGGCAGCTACAAGCCCCCAAACTGTGAGTCCAGGAGTAAAACCGCCATCATCATCCCCTACAGGAACAGAAAGCACCATCTTAAATACCTCCTGCATAATTTACACCCATTCCTGCAGCGCCAACAGCTCAGCTACACCATCTACATCATCCACCAGGCTGGCACTTATTCTTTTAATCGTGCCAAGCTCATGAACGTTGGCTTCAAAGAAGCTATGGAGGATGAGCCCTGGGACTGCCTGTTCTTCCACGACGTGGACCTCATTCCTGAAGATGACCGGAATTTGTACACATGTGACAAGTCCCCCAAACATGTCTGTGTCGCCATTGACAAGTTTTGGTACCAGTTGCTTTATCTAGATATGTTCGGGGGTATCTCTGCCCTCACTCCAGAGCAGTACACGAAAATAAATGGATTTCCCAATGCCTACTGGGGCTGGGGTGGTGAGGATGATGATATTTCAGCTAGAATTAGACTCTCAGGCATGTCCATATCTCGCCCGCCCATGGAGTACGGGAGGTATAAAATGCTAAAGCACACACACGAAGAAAGCCGAGAAAATCCCAAACGGTTTGACCTTTTTTCCATGACAAATCAAACCTGGAGACAAGATGGCATAAACAACCTTCGTTACAAACTGCTGTCCAAGGAACTGTTGCCTCTTTATACGAATATCACAGTGGACATCGGTACAGAGGAAGGTTAATGATTTATAGACACATGTACTCAATTCCCCCCCCTCCCCCCCTTCTGGATGAACGTGATGGCCAGATGTCTTTTTTTAACCTAACTAACTGTGTTACAATGTCACTATTTTTAATAGGTCACTGTGGGAAAATGCTCCATAGCGCTCATATGTAGTTAAAGAATGTCAACAAAATGAAGAACTGGATAAAAGTTACATAGGTTTGTGTCTACAAAGTTACTCCTCTGTTCTCTCACAACTCTTCGGAGTTTGGTGATTGTCTCTTCCTTCGAGGTACCATGATTTTCTGCACATGTGTTTATGAAATTGTGGATATATTTCCATGTGCTACATCTATGAACAACTATAATGAACGATTTTTAAAAGGAGGTCTTAAAGAGAACCCGAGGTGGGTTTGAAGAATATTATCTGCATACAGAGGCTGGATCTGCCTATACAGCCCAGCCTCTGTTGCTATCCCAAACCCCCCTAAGGTCCCCCTGCACTCTGCAATCCCTCATAAATCACAGCCACGCTGCTGACAAACAGCTTGTCAGAGCTGGCTGTGTTTATCTCTATAGTGTCAGTCTGCTGCTGTCCCCGCCTCCTGCAGAACTCCAGTCCCCGCCTGCATCCCTTCCCTCCCTGCTGATTGGAGGGAAGGGACGGGGGCAGGGACCGGAGCTATGCAGGAGGTGGGGGAGCAGCTGAGACTGACACTACAGATGTAAACACAGCCTCACAGCACGGATGTGATTTATGAGGGATTGCAGAGTGCAATGGGACCTTAGTGGGGTTTGGGATAGCAACAGAGGCTGGGCTGTATAGGCAGATCCAGCCTCTGTATGCAGATAACATTCTTTAAACACACCTCGGGTTCTCTTTAATGTGTTCAGCCAGCTTTTCAATCTGTTTACATTCTTAAAGGACGTAAAAGGTGAAAATTAACTAATGAGATAAACAATTGTATATATCCTCCTTCTTCTAAAAATGACTTTTTAAGGTATTCCACTGGTTTTTTTTATATTTAAATCTGCTTTTTAAGTTTTTACTCTTACATGGCCTCTTCTCAATGACACATTCATTGAAGTATGCCAGGGCTAAAATCTGTGAACTATTGGTGATGACCCTTTTCATCTCATACCTACTCTCAGAAGCCAATTACTGCCAGGAACAGGTTATATAGCTGCAATTCCTTATCAGTGAGGGTTATGATATAGTCTGACCCGGTCCCGACCCGGACAGAAATTGTTACTTACATACCTGATTTTTAATTCTTTCAGGCAGAGAAAGAAAAAAGCAACACAGCATAGTTATTTTAGTGCATGGCACTGTACACACACCTGTAAAGTCCTTTAAAGTAAACCTGAGATAAAAATAAACAAATGAGATAAACAATTGGATCTGTCCTCCTACTCCTAAAATGACCTTTTTTTTTAGATATCTCAAGGTTTTATTTTATCATGTATAAACATTTATAAATCAGATTTAATGCTTTATAGTCTTTACTCAATTTCAGTGTCTCAAGAGTCTCAGAGTAAAAATAAATGAACTATTGACCTTTTTATTTTTTTCCCCTTACAGTCAGAAGCCTCAGTTATCTGCTTAGGAAAGTGTTTTATAGCCGTAATTTGTGAGCCAACTGGGTCCTGACTACAGAAAAACTGTCAGTTCCATAGCTAATTATAAGCTCTTTCAGGCATGGGAGGCATTACACTGGGGCGTGTTGGGGCACTGCCCCCCTGAGAAGGAAGGACAGACAGGAAGTGACTACAGTGTGACCCTCACTGATAAGAAATTACAACTATAAAACACTTTCCTAGCAGAAAATGGCTTCTGAGAGCAAGAAAGAGATAAAAAGGGAAATTTCTTATCAGTGAGGGTCACACTGTAGTCACTTCCTGTCTGAGTCAGGATTGAGTCAGCCACTTACATACCTGATATTTAACTCTTTCAGGTAGAGAAAGAAAAAAAGGAACACAGCATAGTTATTAGTGCGCTAGGCACTGTACATACACATGTCTATCTCATCATGTCACTTCGGGTATCCTTTAAAATGTATGAGATCCCAGAAAAAGACCAAGTAACATTCACTGTGAAAAATATATTACTGAGAAAAAAAAATCTCCTGATTATAAAGAATAATGTGTCCGTAAGATATATGGAAATCCGTAACTTGCAAATGCAATGCACAATAGATGTATTCAAATGTCCAATCCTTGAAAATAAGTGTGATGCCAGTAATTGGATGCACTGGAGCGTAGATATTAGTACACTGGTATGATCACAGAGGCATTTACATTGCCCTCGGGTAATGTAAACGCCTCTGTGATCATACCAGTGTACTAATATCGACGCTCCAGTGCATCCAATTAGTGATGCTCATCTGAGCTAGGATATCCGAGGTACTCGGATATCCTAGCTCTTTTTTCACTATTCGAGCTCTAATAGCGAGCTCGAATAGTATTAGCTATCCGGGCTGTGCTATCCGAGCGCACTCGGATAGCAAGCAGCTATCCGGAGATATCCTAGCTATCCAAGCTCGGATAGCGTCACGAGCTCGGATAGCGTCACACCAGACGTCACCTCGAGTCCTCACAAGCGAATCAGAGGGCTCCAAGCCCTCTGACTGTAGCCAATCACAGAGGGGGAGCCTAGCCAAGCCCCCCTCTATAAATAGCAGACGCCATCTTGCCTCACTCGTCCTGCTTGCGACTTACTGACTGATTGTACTGAGAGAACTTCTCCAGTGCTTTTTGTCTGTGTGCAAGTGCATTGCTATTGTTCTAAACCTAGCGTTTTTACACTCCAACACTTGATCTTCAACTGTATTGCTTTGTATTGTAGATATATTGTATTTTAGGCAGTTTAGGTTGTGTGATTAGGGACTAGGGAGGGAGACTGTCACTGGTGCTGCTGCTGCAGGCCTGCAACCAGCAACTAGGCCCTGTGCCTGCCCTGCTCTGTGCTCTTGCTCTAGTCTCTAGTTACCTCACCTCACCTGTGCTCTCACCTGTCCTTACTGTACTACTTCTGTGTTAGATAGATATTGTACTATTTTATAGTTAGCAAGGCCCAGCTTTACTGCTATACCTGTCCTGTATCTGCTCTCTGTAATCTAGTCACACCTGTTGTATTGTTTAGCTAGATTCTTCTATTGTTTAGTTAGTACTGTAGTGTACTCTAGTCTGTGTATAGGTACCGTCCGTCACCGCGTTTCCTAGGGTCTTTGTGTGCGCAGTCAGTGCACGTCTGCGCTGTCCGCACCCTCTCGTTAGTTCTACACCCGTCCTATTGTTTATTACTTCTTTTGTGTATTTGCTGATTTGTACTGTAGTCTGTTTATAGGGACACCGTCAGTCAGCGTCAGCTAGGGTCTTTGTGTGCACACTGCGCACTCTCTCGTTAGCGCTACACCGATCTCTGCTGTAGAGTACACCTGTCCGTCACCTCACACACCTACCACCACCAGTCCCACCCCATTAAAGTACCCCACTTGTCCCTCCTGCCTTTACATACATACGTTTTTTTTTTCATTTGTATAATATTAAAAATATACAATGTCTGGCACTGGCAGCCGCGGTCTGGGCAGGGGCAGCAAGGGAAGCAAGGGCATCGCCAAGAGAGGAGGTCGTGGGCGTGGCAGCCGTGCCACCCCCACTATGCGCAGTTCTGTGTCTGCACCAGTGGCTATTCTGCCATTAGCCACTGGCCGTGGACGCCTTGGCCGCCCAACAGCTGGGAGTCACGCTGCAGAGACACAGCAGCAGCAGCGTGTGGCCCAGATTTTCCTCCCACCGCCAGGTCGTAGCCTTCCTATTGAGGAGAAGGACGCAGATGCTGTGGTGGAACTGATGGTGGATGAGCAGGCCACCATTAGCTCTGGAACCGAGTCCTCCACCCCCGCCACCACTCCTGTTCGCAAGAGCAGCAGCAGCCGCCCAGCACTGCCTGGGGTCTGGGAACAGGAGGAGGAGTGCAGTTCTCCAGCCCCAGTGGGCGACACCAGCACCCTGTCACTCAGCACCTTCTTTACCCCAAACACAGCGAGGGTATAGAGTGCTGTTGCGGCAGAATTTGAGGAGGAAGAAATGCTGATGGGCACTTTGGAGGATGATGCTTTGGACAGTCAGACAGTGGTGACTGTCCATCCGCCCATGCATGCAGAAGGGGAGTTTGTGGGATCCCAGCAGGACATGTTTGCGGAGGGGGAGGATGATGATGACAGGGTGAAGGACAGAGACTGGTTGCCAGGTCCTGGGAGTGGGGATGTCATCAGCTCTGAGGAGGAGGAGGAGGAGGATGCGTCTGCGGGCCTTGCTAGAAGGATCAGCATCGCAGGCATGGGCAGGATCACAAGTGGGCGTGGTATGCAGGCCACACAGCGTGCTGATCAGGAGACGAGTTCTGCCAGTGCCACCACCAGCCGCACCAAGAACCCCCCCTCCCCCCAACCACCGCAGGGAGACCAGCGGCAGCAGCACCTTCCAGCCGAAGGGGCAACTTCACCTCCCCAATATGGAATTTTTTCACCCTTCCATATTTGGAGTGCAAGTATGCCACCTGCAACCAGTGCCGCAAGCAGCTCAGCAGAGGGAAGGAGCCCTCTGCGTTTGGCACCACCTCTCTGGTCAACCACCTAGCAGGGAAACACTTCCACGAGCATGAGGAGTTCGTGAATTTGAAGAAAGCTGGCAGTGGCAGACCCGCCACCACTGCGAAGCCGTCGGCAGCAGGAGTGCGTCAGCAACGCACTGCTCCTCCTCCCTCTGCAACTCCTGCCACCGACACTGAGGCCTGTTCTGGCAGCCAGTCCTCAGTGGCCTCCTCTGCTCCCTACACTGCTTCCCGTGCCAGCAAAAGACCTCGCCAGACCCTGCTCAGCGACACCTTCCAGCAGGGGGTGGTCAGGGATCTGCCTCCCAGCAGCCGTCGCGTGCGTTAGCTGAACGGCTTGTTGCCACGGGCCATTTGCTCCCAACTCCTGCCTTATTCCCTTGTGCAGGAGGGGAGCTACATGCGTGCGCTCCTGATGTGTGCAGCCCCCGATTGGCCAATCCCCAGCCGACATTATTTTGCATGCATGGCCATCCCTGCACTTCACCGCTCTGTGATGGCCAATGTCGGGAGAGGGCTGGAGCACGCGGTGGGTCAACGGGTCCACGTCACCATGGACTCGTGGAGCAGCCGGGTTGGGACAGGCCGCTATTTGTCCTTCACCGCGCATTGGGTCAGCTTGGTGGAAGGGGGTGAGGAGGGGGGAGCAGCATCGGCCGGCACTGCCAGAGCAGCAGCAGCACCAACAACGCAGTGGGTGGTGCCACCATGCAGGGTCAGCAGAACAGCAGCAGGTTCCTCTGATCCGCTTCCATCCTCCGCCACACCAGCCCAAACCCCCCGCCTCAGCAGCAGCATGAAGCCCCGCCACTGCCAAGCGCTACTGGAATTGGTCAGCCTGGGGAAGACCAAACTGATGGCGAACCACGTCCTGGCCAACTCCGAGAGCAGGAGAGGAATTGGCTGACCCCCAGAGGCCTCAGAGTCGGAGAGGTGGTGTCCGACAATGGGGCAAACCTGGTCGCTGCCATCAGCAGGGGAGACCTGACCCACATCCCCTGCCTGGCGCACGTCCTGAACCTGGTAGTCCAAAAGTTCCTGCGGACCTACCAGGGGATGGACCGACTCCTTGAGGCGGCAAGAAAGGTTGTGCATCACTTCCGGCACTCGCCTGCAGCCGTGGCGAGCCTGGAAGAGGTGCAGAAGGAGCTGCACCTGCCACAGCACCGGCTCATGCTCGATGTTCCAACTCGCTGGAACTCCACCCTGGCGATGTTGGAGCGTCTGGTTGAACAGAGGCAGGCTGTCAGCCAGTACGTTGCACGAGCAACAGTTGTCGCCATCACTGCAACTGGGCGTGCTGCCACCAACCTCCCGTCCATCATCTCCACGGAGGACTTAGGGCACTTGCAGCAGGTGTGCTCAGTGCTGGCACCCTTCCTGCAGGCCACCAACATGGTAAGCAGGGACCATGCAATGGTGTGCGAGTGGGTCCCCTTGGTGTGTGTGCCGGCTCAGGGCCCTGTATGCACTGCTGGAAGAGGGAGCGGCAGCCTTGGACCAGCAGGAGCTGCAGGCAGCTTCACAGGCCACCTCTGAGGAGGAGGGCTCGGAGTTGGTGGAGGTCCCTGACCTTGCTGCTGATGAGGGGGAGCAGCAGAGCGCAGCTGGACTGGTGCGGGGGTGGAGAGAGGATGAGGTGGAGGAGGCAGAGGAGGACAGCAATGTCGGCGCTGGGGCTGACATTTTAACCGATGCATGATGCTGGACCCACGTCTGAAGGGGAAGCTCAGCCAGTTCCTGCCTGCAGGAGGAGACCGTGCGCAACAAATGAGGGATTTGCAGCTGTCCCTTGTTGAGCGCTTGCAGGAAGCCTTCCCTGAGCCATCCACCCCCACTGTCCAGCCAGCACAGAGGCAGCAGCAGGTGCCTGCATCCACCAGCAGCAAGCGCTCGCGCACCACAGACCTGCTGTCTCTGACCCAAGAGCTCTACATGAGTGTAGAGCTGCCAAGGACTAGAGAGGAGGTGCCTGCAGCAGCATCCTTCTCCAGTCACAGGCACCGCTTGACCCGCATGGTGGCTGACTACATGGGGTCCTTCAGCGGGCTTGACAGCGTGGCCCCTGTTGATCCCATGGAGTATTGGGTTAAGCACCTGCCGATCTGGAGCGAGCTTGCGCAGTACGCCCTGGAAGTGCTCTCCTGCCCCCCTTCCAGCGTACTGTCAGAGCGTTGCTTCAGTGCAGCCGGTGGAGTCGTCACTGAGTGAGAAGCGATCTCGTCTGTCTCACAAGTCTGTGGACAGACTGACGTTTCTCAAAATGAACCAGGCTTGGGTGGAAGGCGAATTCATGGCCCCTGTTGTCGGCGAGAGGGGTACATGAAGTGACGACTGCCACACACACCTACACCTGCTGCTGCTGCTGCTGCTGTTATATTTCATCCTGCTGTCTGTGTCTCCACAGCCAGGGAACACATTACAAGGTGCTGCTGCCCAAGCGCCACCAGCTATTACGCTCAAAAATAGCTGCATTAATTTGAAAAAAAAAATTGTAATTATTTTAGAGGTGTCCGGGTTGAAAACTGTGCTGTCCCAATTGTGTATTGGGCACAATGTGGGCTTCACGACCGCTGTCTGGAACCTCATGCTGTTCATTTACGGCCCTGGGACCACCGCTAGGACCCAGGGCCTACTATGTCTCGCTGCCTGCCCTCCTGCCTGCTGCCAAATACCAGTCTGCCACACACACTTATCCTCCTCACGCTGCCTGCTATTATATTTCCTCCTGCTGTCTGTGTTTCCACTGCCAGGGAACACATTACAAGGTGCTGCTGCCCAAGCGCCACCAGCTATTACGCTCAAAAATAGCTGCATTAATTTGAAAAAAAAATTGTAATTATTTTAGAGGTGTCCGGGTTGAAAACTGTGCTGTCCCAATTGTGTATTGGACACAATGTGGGCTTCACGACCGCTGTCTGGAACCTCATGCTTTGTATTTACGGCCCTGGAACCACCGCTAGGACCCAGGGCCTACTATGTCTCGCTGCCTGCCCTCCTGCCTGCTGCCAAATGCCAGTCTGCCACACACACTTATCCTCCTCACGCTGCCTGCTGTTATATTTCCTCCTGCTGTCTGTGTCTCCTCTCCGCTGCCAGGGAACACATTACAAGGTGCTGCTGCCCAAGCTAGTGTTGGGCGAACATCTAGATGT
Source organism: Hyperolius riggenbachi (assembly GCF_040937935.1). Classification (NCBI taxonomy): domain Eukaryota; kingdom Metazoa; phylum Chordata; class Amphibia; order Anura; family Hyperoliidae; genus Hyperolius; species Hyperolius riggenbachi. The sequence continues at coordinate 32,430,727 of NC_090654.1, forward strand.
TCGGGTTCGGGCCGAACAGGCCGAACATGGCCGCGATGTTCGGGTGTTCGACCCGAACTCCGAACATAATGGAAGTCAATGGGGACCCGAACTTTTGTGCTTTGTAAAGCCTCCTTACATGCTACATACCCCAAATTTACAGGGTATGTGCACCTTGGGAGTGGGTACAAGAGGAAAAAAAAATTTAGCAAAAAGAGCTTATAGTTTTTGAGAAAATCGATTTTAAAGTTTCAAAGGGAAAACTGTCTTTTAAATGCGGGAAATGTCTGTTTTCTTTGCACAGGTAACATGCTTTTTGTCGGCATGCAGTCATAAATGTAATACATATAAGAGGTTCCAGGAAAAGGGACCGGTAACGCTAACCCAGCAGCAGCACACGTGATGGAACAAGAGGAGGGTGGCGCAGGAGGAGAAGGCCACGCTTTGAGACACAACAACCCAGGCCTTGCATGAGGACAAGAAGCGTGCGGATAGCAATTTGCATTTTGTCGCCATGCAGTCATAAATGTAATACAGATGAGAGGTTCAATAAACAGGGACCGGAAACGCTAACCCATCACAGATGTTCATTGTTCATGTTACTTGGTTGGGGTCCGGGAGTGTTGCGTAGTCGTTTCCAATCCAGGATTGATTCATTTTAATTTGAGTCAGACGGTCTGCATTTTCTGTGGAGAGGCGGATACGCCGCCGATCTGTGACGATGCCTCCGGCAGCACTGAAACAGCGTTCTGACATAACGCTGGCTGCCGGGCAAGCCAGCACCTCTATTGCGTACATTGCCAGTTTGTGCCAGGTGTCTAGCTTCGATACCCAATAGTTGAAGGGTGCAGATGGATTGTTCAACACAGCTACGCCATCTGACATGTAGTCCTTGACCATCTTCTCCAGGCGATCGGTGTTGGAGGTGGATCTGCACGCTTGCTGTTCTGTGTGCTGCTGCATGGGTGTCAGAAAATTTTCCCACTCCAAGGACACTGCCGATACCATTCCCTTTTGGGCACTAGCTGCGGCTTGTGTTGTTTGCTGCCCTCCTGGTCGTCCTGGGTTTGCGGAAGTCAGTCTGTCGGCGTACAACTGGCTAGAGGAGGGGGAGGATGTCAATCTCCTCTCTAAAGTCTCCACAAGGGCCTGCTGGTATTCTTCCATTTTGACCTGTCTGGCTCTTTCTTCAAGCAGTTTTGGAACATTGTGTTTGTACCGTGGATCCAGAAGGGTATAAACCCAGTAATTGGTGTTGTCCAGAATGCGCACAATGCGTGGGTCGCGTTCAATGCAGTCCTAGGCCGAAGAGGTCATAGCCTAGGGTCACAAAACCTGTTTATTGGGCAATTTCAATGGTGGCGAGTCTGACGTACATAAATCGCAGCAATGGCCGTTAGCAACGTCTGAATCTCATGAAATGTCTCATGCAGGTAGAAGACATATTGTTAGACTTGGGCTCCAAAGATGGGTTCCCTACATCTCTGCAAACCAGAGTTACAGGGCTCCAAATTTGGTAAAATCCCCCATAGGCTTTCATTGGGCCTCCTATTTACAGTTCCAAAATCTCACATCTTTTCAAAGGGCAATTACTCAGCAGTGGCAAATTTTCTAGCATTGTAGGGACCCTTAGGGGGAACATGACTGGTGAGTTTCGGGCCCCTAGGCCAAAGAGGTCATAGCCTAGGGTCACAAAAACCTGTTTATTGGGGCTATTTCAATGGTAGTGATGGTGACGTACATAAATCGCAGCAATGGCCGTTAGCAAAGTCTGAATCTCACGAAATGTCTCATGCAGGTAGAAGACATATTGTTAGACTTGGATTCCAAAGATGGGGTCCCTACATCTCTGCAAACCAGAGTTACAGGGGTCCAAAATTGGTAAAATCCCCCATAGGATTTCATTGGCTCCCTATTTCACTTTCCAAAATCTCACATCTTTTCAAAGGGCAATGGCTCAGCAGTACCAAATTTTCTAGCATTGTAGGGACCCTTAGGGGGAACATGACTGGTGAGTTTCGGGCCCCTAGGCCGAAGAGGTCATAGCCTAGGGTCACAAAAACCTGTTTATTGGGGCTATTTCAATGGTAGTGATGGTGACGTACATAAATCGCAGCAATGGCCGTTAGCAAAGTCTGAATCTCACGAAATGTCTCATGCAGGTAGAAGACATATTGTTAGACTTGGATTCCAAAGATGGGGTCCCTACATCTCTGCAAACCAGAGTTACAGGGGTCCAAAATTGGTAAAATCCCCCATAGGATTTCATTGGCTCCCTATTTCACTTTCCAAAATCTCACATCTTTTCAAAGGGCAATGGCTCAGCAGTACCAAATTTTCTAGCATTGTAGGGACCCTTAGGGGGAACATGACTGGTGAGTTTCGGGCCCCTAGGCCGAAGAGGTCATAGCCTAGGGTCACAAAAACCTGTTTATTGGGGCTATTTCAATGGTAGTGATGGTGACGTACATAAATCGCAGCAATGGCCGTTAGCAAAGTCTGAATCTCACGAAATGTCTCATGCAGGTAGAAGACATATTGTTAGACTTGGATTCCAAAGATGGGGTCCCTACATCTCTGCAAACCAGAGTTACAGGGGTCCAAAATTGGTAAAATCCCCCATAGGATTTCATTGGCTCCCTATTTCACTTTCCAAAATCTCACATCTTTTCAAAGGGCAATGGCTCAGCAGTGGCAAAACTCACCAGTCATGATCCCCCTAAGGGTCCCTACAATGCTAGAAAATTTGGTACTGCTGAGCCATTGCCCTTTGAAAAGATGTGAGATTTTGGAAAGTGAAATAGGGAGCCAATGAAATCCTATGGGGGATTTTACCAATTTTGGACCCCTGTAACTCTGGTTTGCAGAGATGTAGGGACCCCATCTTTGGAATCCAAGTCTAACAATATGTCTTCTACCTGCATGAGACATTTCGTGAGATTCAGACTTTGCTAACGGCCATTGCTGCGATTTATGTACGTCACCATCACTACCATTGAAATAGCCCCAATAAACAGGTTTTTGTGACCCTAGGCTATGACCTCTTCGGCCTAGGGGCCCGAAACTCACCAGTCATGTTCCCCCTAAGGGTCCCTACAATGCTAGAAAATTTGGTACTGCTGAGCCATTGCCCTTTGAAAAGATGTGAGATTTTGGAAAGTGAAATAGGGAGCCAATAAAATCCTATGGGGGATTTTACCAATTTTGGACCCCTGTAACTCTGGTTTGCAGAGATGTAGGGACCCCATCTTTGGAATCCAAGTCTAACAATATGTCTTCTACCTGCATGAGACATTTCGTGAGATTCAGACTTTGCTAACGGCCATTGCTGCGATTTATGTACGTCACCATCACTACCATTGAAATAGCCCCAATAAACAGGTTTTTGTGACCCTAGGCTATGACCTCTTCGGCCTAGGGGCCCGAAACTCACCAGTCATGTTCCCCCTAAGGGTCCCTACAATGCTAGAAAATTTGGTACTGCTGAGCCATTGCCCTTTGAAAAGATGTGAGATTTTGGAAAGTGAAATAGGGAGCCAATGAAATCCTATGGGGGATTTTACCAATTTTGGACCCCTGTAACTCTGGTTTGCAGAGATGTAGGGACCCCATCTTTGGAATCCAAGTCTAACAATATGTCTTCTACCTGCATGAGACATTTCGTGAGATTCAGACTTTGCTAACGGCCATTGCTGCGATTTATGTACGTCACCATCACTACCATTGAAATAGCCCCAATAAACAGGTTTTTGTGACCCTAGGCTATGACCTCTTCGGCCTAGGGGCCCGAAACTCACCAGTCATGTTCCCCCTAAGGGTCCCTACAATGCTAGAAAATTTGGTACTGCTGAGCCATTGCCCTTTGAAAAGATGTGAGATTTTGGAAAGTGAAATAGGGAGCCAATGAAATCCTATGGGGGATTTTACCAATTTTGGACCCCTGTAACTCTGGTTTGCAGAGATGTAGGGACCCCATCTTTGGAATCCAAGTCTAACAATATGTCTTCTACCTGCATGAGACATTTCGTGAGATTCAGACTTTGCTAACGGCCATTGCTGCGATTTATGTACGTCACCATCACTACCATTGAAATAGCCCCAATAAACAGGTTTTTGTGACCCTAGGCTATGACCTCTTTGGCCTAGGGGCCCGAAACTCACCAGTCATGTTCCCCCTAAGGGTCCCTACAATGCTAGAAAATTTGCCACTGCTGAGTAATTGCCCTTTGAAAAGATGTGAGATTTTGGAACTGTAAATAGGAGGCCCAATGAAAGCCTATGGGGGATTTTACCAAATTTGGAGCCCTGTAACTCTGGTTTGCAGAGATGTAGGGAACCCATCTTTGGAGCCCAAGTCTAACAATATGTCTTCTACCTGCATGAGACATTTCATGAGATTCAGACGTTGCTAACGGCCATTGCTGCGATTTATGTACGTCAGACTCGCCACCATTGAAATTGCCCAATAAACAGGTTTTGTGACCCTAGGCTATGACCTCTTCGGCCTAGGACTGCATTGAACGCGACCCACGCATTGTGCGCATTCTGGACAACACCAATTACTGGGTTTATACCCTTCTGGATCCACGGTACAAACACAATGTTCCAAAACTGCTTGAAGAAAGAGCCAGACAGGTCAAAATGGAAGAATACCAGCAGGCCCTTGTGGAGACTTTAGAGAGGAGATTGACATCCTCCCCCTCCTCTAGCCAGTTGTACGCCGACAGACTGACTTCCGCAAACCCAGGACGACCAGGAGGGCAGCAAACAACACAAGCCGCAGCTAGTGCCCAAAAGGGAATGGTATCGGCAGTGTCCTTGGAGTGGGAAAATTTTCTGACACCCATGCAGCAGCACACAGAACAGCAAGCGTGCAGATCCACCTCCAACACCGATCGCCTGGAGAAGATGGTCAAGGACTACATGTCAGATGGCGTAGCTGTGTTGAACAATCCATCTGCACCCTTCAACTATTGGGTATCGAAGCTAGACACCTGGCACAAACTGGCAATGTACGCAATAGAGGTGCTGGCTTGCCCGGCAGCCAGCGTTATGTCAGAACGCTGTTTCAGTGCTGCCGGAGGCATCGTCACAGATCGGCGGCGTATCCGCCTCTCCACAGAAAATGCAGACCGTCTGACTCAAATTAAAATGAATCAATCCTGGATTGGAAACGACTACGCAACACTCCCGGACCCCAACCAAGTAACATGAACAATGAACATCTGTGATGGGTTAGCGTTTCCGGTCCCTGTTTATTGAACCTCTCATCTGTATTACATTTATGACTGCATGGCGACAAAATGCAAATTGCTATCCGCACGCTTCTTGTCCTCATGCAAGGCCTGGGTTGTTGTGTCTCAAAGCGTGGCCTTCTCCTCCTGCGCCACCCTCCTCTTGTTCCATCACATGTGCTGCTGCTGGGTTAGCGTTACCGGTCCCTTTTCCTGGAACCTCTTATATGTATTACATTTATGACTGCATGCCGACAAAAAGCATGTTACCTGTGCAAAGAAAACAGACATTTCCCGCATTTAAAAGACAGTTTTCCCTTTGAAACTTTAAAATCGATTTTCTCAAAAACTATAAGCTCTTTTTGCTAAATTTTTTTTTCCTCTTGTACCCACTCCCAAGGTGCACATACCCTGTAAATTTGGGGTATGTAGCATGTAAGGAGGCTTTACAAAGCAAGAAAGTTCGGGTCCCCATTGACTTCCATTATGTTCGGAGTTCGGCCATGTTCGGCCCGAACATCTAGATGTTCGCCCAACACTACACGTGACCCGTTCGGCCAATCACAGCGCTAGCCGAACGTTCGGGTAACGTTCGGCCATGCGCTCTTAGTTCGGCCATATGGCCGAACAGTTTGGCCGAACACCATCAGGTGTTCGGCCGAACCCGAACATCACCCGAACAGGGTGATGTTCTGCAGAACCCGAACAGTGGCGAACACTGTTCGCCCAACACTAGCCCAAGCGCCACCAGCTATTACGCTCAACAATAGCTGCAATAATTAAAAAAAAAATTGTAATTATTTTAGAGGTGTCCGGGTTGAAAACTGTGCTGTCCCAATTGTGTATTGGACACACTGTGGGCTTCACGACCGCTGTCTGGAACCTCATGCTGTGTATTTACGGCCCTGGGACCACCGCTAGGACCCAGGGCCTACTATGTCTCGCTGCCTGCCCTCCTGCCTGCTGCCAAATGCCAGTCTGCCACACACACTTATCCTCCTCACGCTGCCTGCTGTTATATTTCCTCCTGCTGTCTGTGTCTCCTCTCCGCTGCCAGGGAACACATTACAAGGTGCTGCTGCCCAAGCGCCACCAGCTATTACGCTCAACAATAGCTGCAATAATTTAAAAAAAAAATTGTAATTATTTTAGAGGTGTCCGGGTTGAAAACTGTGCTGTCCCAATTGTGTATTAGACACAATGTGGGCTTCACGACCGCTGTCTGGAACCTCATGCTGTGTATTTACGGCCCTGGGACCACCGCTAGGACCCAGGGCCTACTATGTCTCGCTGCCTGCCCTCCTGCTTGCTGCCAAATGCCAGTCTGCCACACACACTTATCCTCCTCACGCTGCCTGCTGTTATATTTCCTCCTGCTGTCTGTGTCTCCTCTCCGCTGCCAGGGAACACATTACAAGGTGCTGCTGCCCAAGCGCCACCAGCTATTACGCTCAACAATAGCTGCAATAATTTAAAAAAAAAATTGTAATTATTTTAGAGGTGTCCGGGTTGAAAACTGTGCTGTCCCAATTGTGTATTGGACACAATGTGGGCTTCACGACCGCTGTCTGGAACCTCATGCTGTGTATTTACGGCCCTGGGACCACCGCTAGGACCCAGGGCCTACTATGTCTCGCTGCCTGCCCTCCTGCCTGCTGCCAAATGCCAGTCTGCCACACACACTTATCCTCCTCACGCTGCCTGCTGTTATATTTCCTCCTGCTGTCTGTGTCACCTCTCCGCTGCCAGGGAACACATTACAAGGTGCTGCTGCCCAAGCGCCACCAGCTATTACGCTCAACAATAGCTGCAATAATTAAAAAAAAAATTGTAATTATTTTAGAGGTGTCCGGGTTGAAAACTGTGCTGTTCCAATTGTGTATTGGACACACTGTGGGCTTCACGACCGCTGTCTGGAACCTCATGCTGTGTATTTACGGCCCTGGGACCACCGCTAGGACCCAGGGCCTACTATGTCTCGCTGCCTGCCCTCCTGCCTGCTGCCAAATGCCAGTCTGCCACACACACTTATCCTCCTCACGCTGCCTGCTGTTATATTTCCTCCTGCTGTCTGTGTCTCCTCTCCGCTGCCAGGGAACACATTACAAGGTGCTGCTGCCCAAGCGCCACCAGCTATTACGCTCAACAATAGCTGCAATAATTAAAAAAAAAATTGTAATTATTTTAGAGGTGTCCGGGTTGAAAACTGTGCTGTCCCAATTGTGTATTAGACACAATGTGGGCTTCACGACCGCTGTCTGGAACCTCATGCTGTGTATTTACGGCCCTGGGACCACCGCTAGGACCCAGGGCCTACTATGTCTCGCTGCCTGCCCTCCTGCTTGCTGCCAAATGCCAGTCTGCCACACACACTTATCCTCCTCACGCTGCCTGCTGTTATATTTCCTCCTGCTGTCTGTGTCTCCTCTCCGCTGCCAGGGAACACATTACAAGGTGCTGCTGCCCAAGCGCCACCAGCTATTACGCTCAACAATAGCTGCAATAATTTAAAAAAAAAATTGTAATTATTTTAGAGGTGTCCGGGTTGAAAACTGTGCTGTCCCAATTGTGTATTGGACACAATGTGGGCTTCACGACCGCTGTCTGGAACCTCATGCTGTGTATTTACGGCCCTGGGACCACCGCTAGGACCCAGGGCCTACTATGTCTCGCTGCCTGCCCTCCTGCCTGCTGCCAAATGCCAGTCTGCCACACACACTTATCCTCCTCACGCTGCCTGCTGTTATATTTCCTCCTGCTGTCTGTGTCTCCTCTCTGCTGCCAGGGAACACATTACAAGGTGCTGCTGCCCAAGCGCCACCAGCTATTACGCTCAACAATAGCTGCAATAATTAAAAAAAAATTGTAATTATTTTAGAGGTGTCCGGGTTGAAAACTGTGCTGTCCCAATTGTGTATTGGACACACTGTGGGCTTCACGACCGCTGTCTGGAACCTCATGCTGTGTATTTACGGCCCTGGGACCACCGCTAGGACCCAGGGCCTACTATGTCTCGCTGCCTGCCCTCCTGCCTGCTGCCAAATGCCAGTCTGCCACACACACTTATCCTCCTCATGCTGCCTGCTGTTATATTTCCTCCTGCTGTCTGTGTCTCCTCTCCGCTGCCAGGGAACACATTACAAGGTGCTGCTGCCCAAGCGCCACCAGCTATTACGCTCAACAATAGCTGCAATAATTTAAAAAAAAAATTGTAATTATTTTAGAGGTGTCCGGGTTGAAAACTGTGCTGTCCCAATTGTGTATTAGACACAATGTGGGCTTCACGACCGCTGTCTGGAACCTCATGCTGTGTATTTACGGCCCTGGGACCACCGCTAGGACCCAGGGCCTACTATGTCTCGCTGCCTGCCCTCCTGCTTGCTGCCAAATGCCAGTCTGCCACACACACTTATCCTCCTCACGCTGCCTGCTGTTATATTTCCTCCTGCTGTCTGTGTCTCCTCTCCGCTGCCAGGGAACACATTACAAGGTGCTGCTGCCCAAGCGCCACCAGCTATTACGCTCAACAATAGCTGCAATAATTTAAAAAAAAAATTGTAATTATTTTAGAGGTGTCCGGGTTGAAAACTGTGCTGTCCCAATTGTGTATTGGACACAATGTGGGCTTCACGACCGCTGTCTGGAACCTCATGCTGTGTATTTACGGCCCTGGGACCACCGCTAGGACCCAGGGCCTACTATGTCTCGCTGCCTGCCCTCCTGCCTGCTGCCAAATGCCAGTCTGCCACACACACTTATCCTCCTCACGCTGCCTGCTGTTATATTTCCTCCTGCTGTCTGTGTCTCCTCTCCGCTGCCAGGGAACACATTACAAGGTGCTGCTGCCCAAGCGCCACCAGCTATTACGCTCAACAATAGCTGCAATAATTAAAAAAAAAATTGTAATTATTTTAGAGGTGTCCGGGTTGAAAACTGTGCTGTCCCAATTGTGTATTGGACACACTGTGGGCTTCACGACCGCTGTCTGGAACCTCATGCTGTGTATTTACGGCCCTGGGACCACCGCTAGGGCCCAGGGCCTACTATGTCTCGCTGCCTGCCCTCCTGCCTGCTGCCAAATGCCAGTCTGCCACACACACTTATCCTCCTCACGCTGCCTGCTGTTATATTTCCTCCTGCTGTCTGTGTCTCCTCTCCGCTGCCAGGGAACACATTACAAGGTGCTGCTGCCCAAGCGCCACCAGCTATTACGCTCAACAATAGCTGCAATAATTAAAAAAAAAATTGTAATTATTTTAGAGGTGTCCGGGTTGAAAACTGTGCTGTCCCAATTGTGTATTAGACACAATGTGGGCTTCACGACCGCTGTCTGGAACCTCATGCTGTGTATTTACGGCCCTGGGACCACCGCTAGGACCCAGGGCCTACTATGTCTCGCTGCCTGCCCTCCTGCTTGCTGCCAAATGCCAGTCTGCCACACACACTTATCCTCCTCACGCTGCCTGCTGTTATATTTCCTCCTGCTGTCTGTGTCTCCTCTCCGCTGCCAGGGAACACATTACAAGGTGCTGCTGCCCAAGCGCCACCAGCTATTACGCTCAACAATAGCTGCAATAATTTAAAAAAAAAATTGTAATTATTTTAGAGGTGTCCGGGTTGAAAACTGTGCTGTCCCAATTGTGTATTGGACACAATGTGGGCTTCACGACCGCTGTCTGGAACCTCATGCTGTGTATTTACGGCCCTGGGACCACCGCTAGGACCCAGGGCCTACTATGTCTCGCTGCCTGCCCTCCTGCCTGCTGCGAAATGCCAGTCTGCCACACACACTTATCCTCCTCACGCTGCCTGCTGTTATATTTCCTCCTGCTGTCTGTGTCTCCTCTCTGCTGCCAGGGAACACATTACAAGGTGCTGCTGCCCAAGCGCCACCAGCTATTACGCTCAACAATAGCTGCAATAATTAAAAAAAAATTGTAATTATTTTAGAGGTGTCCGGGTTGAAAACTGTGCTGTCCCAATTGTGTATTGGACACACTGTGGGCTTCACGACCGCTGTCTGGAACCTCATGCTGTGTATTTACGGCCCTGGGACCACCGCTAGGACCCAGGGCCTACTATGTCTCGCTGCCTGCCCTCCTGCCTGCTGCCAAATGCCAGTCTGCCACACACACTTATCCTCCTCATGCTGCCTGCTGTTATATTTCCTCCTGCTGTCTGTGTCTCCTCTCCGCTGCCAGGGAACACATTACAAGGTGCTGCTGCCCAAGCGCCACCAGCTATTACGCTCAACAATAGCTGCAATAATTTAAAAAAAAAATTGTAATTATTTTAGAGGTGTCCGGGTTGAAAACTGTGCTGTCCCAATTGTGTATTAGACACAATGTGGGCTTCACGACCGCTGTCTGGAACCTCATGCTGTGTATTTACGGCCCTGGGACCACCGCTAGGACCCAGGGCCTACTATGTCTCGCTGCCTGCCCTCCTGCTTGCTGCCAAATGCCAGTCTGCCACACACACTTATCCTCCTCACGCTGCCTGCTGTTATATTTCCTCCTGCTGTCTGTGTCTCCTCTCCGCTGCCAGGGAACACATTACAAGGTGCTGCTGCCCAAGCGCCACCAGCTATTACGCTCAACAATAGCTGCAATAATTAAAAAAAAAAATGTAATTATTTTAGAGGTGTCCGGGTTGAAAACTGTGCTGTCCCAATTGTGTATTGGACACAATGTGGGCTTCACGACCGCTGTCTGGAACCTCATGCTGTGTATTTACGGCCCTGGGACCACCGCTAGGACCCAGGGCCTACTATGTCTCACTGCCTGCCCTCCTGCCTGCTGCCAAATGCCAGTCTGCCACACACACTTATCCTCCTCACGCTGCCTGCTGTTATATTTCCTCCTGCTGTCTGTGTCTCCTCTCTGCTGCCAGGGAACACATTACAAGGTGCTGCTGCCCAAGCGCCACCAGCTATTACGCTCAACAATAGCTGCAATAATTTAAAAAAAAATTGTAATTATTTTAGAGGTGTCCGGGTTGAAAACTGTGCTGTCCCAATTGTGTATTGGACACAATGTGGGCTTCACGACCGCTGTCTGGAACCTCATGATGTTCATTTATGGCCCTGGTACCACCGCTAGGTACCAGGGCCTATTATGTCAGTCACATCACACTGCCTGACACACATTACTCCTCCTCCTGTAGCTGCATTGAGCTTCTGCTGTCTGTGTGCTGCTACCACTGCCAGGGAGAACAGAAGAAGAACTATTTTCTACTGCCACCTGCCCACCCACTCTCCTACCGAGTACCGACCGACTATTACCACACACTACAAATAGCTGTAAGCCTGCAACTACTACTTCCTCCTCCTGCTGATGTCTGTGTTTTACCACCGCCAGGGTACACAGAAAAAGGCGCTGTGGCTTGCAATGTGCCACTACCTACCTATTATGCCATCAACACAAATATAACTATGGCGTTATTACAATAAAATATTTCCACAAATGAAGTAAAAAAAATATTACAAAAGAAAGAAAACCAAGACACATAATATAATGATAGAGAAGAAGAGGAAGAAGAAGATATAGAAGAAGAAGATATAGATGAAGAAGATATAGAAGAAGAAGAAGATATAGAAGAAGAAGAAGATATAGAAGATGAAGAAGAAGATATAGAAGATGAAGAAGAAGATATAGAAGAAGAAGAAGAAGATATAGAAGAAGAAGAAGAAGAAGAACAAGAAGAAGAAGATATAGAAGAAGAAGAAGAAGATATAGAAGAAGAAGAAGAAGATATAGAAGAAGAAGAAGAAGATATAGAAGAAGAAGAAGAAGATATAGAAGAAGAAGAAGAAGATATAGAAGAAGATATAGAAGAAGATATAGAAGAAGATATAGAAGAAGAAGAAGAAGATATAGAAGAAGAAGAAGAAGATATAGAAGAAGAAGAAGAAGAAGAAGAAGAAGAAGATATAGAAGAAGAAGAAGAAGAAGAAGATATAGTAGAAGAAGAAGAAGAAGAAGAAGATATAGAAGAAGAAGAAGAAGATATAGAAGAAGAAGAAGAAGAAGATATAGAAGAAGAAGAAGAAGAAGAAGATATAGAAGAAGAAGAAGAAGAAGATATAGAAGAAGAAGAAGAAGAAGATATAGAAGAAGAAGAAGAAGAAGAAGAAGAAGAAGAAGAAGAAGAAGAAGAAGAAGAAGAAGAAGAAGAAGAAGAAGAAGAAGAAGAAGAAGAAGAAGAAGAAGAAGAAGAAGAAGAAGAAGAAGAAGAAGAAGAAGAAGAAGATATAGAAGAAGAAGAAGAAGAAGAAGATATAGAAGAAGAAGAAGAAGAAGATATAGAAGAAGAAGATATAGAAGAAGAAGAAGAAGAAGAAGATTTAGAAGAAGAAGAAGAAGAAGAAGAAGAAAAAGATATAGAAGAAGAAGAAGAAGATATAGAAGAAGAAGAAGAAGAAGAAGAAGAAGAAGAAGAAGAAGAAGAAGAAGAAGAAGAAGAAGAAGAAGAAGAAGAAGAAGAAGAAGAAGAAGAAGAAGAAGATGAAGAAGAAGAAGAAGAAGATATAGAAGAAGAAGAAGAAGATATAGAAGAAGAAGAAGAAGAAGAAGAAGAAGAAGAAGAAGAAGAAGAAGAAGAAGAAGATATAGAAGAAGAAGAAGATATAGAAGAAGAAGAAGAAGAAGAAGAAGAAGAAGAAGAAGAAGAAGAAGAAGAAGAAGATATAGAAGAAGAAGAAAATATAGAAGAAGAAGAAGAAGATATAGAAGAAGAAGAAGATATAGAAGAAGAAGATATAGAAGAAGAAGAAGAAGAAGAAGAAGAAGATTTAGAAGAAGAAGAAGAAGAAGAAGATTTAGAAGAAGAAGAAGAAGAAGATTTAGAAGAAGAAGATGAAGACGACGTAAATGAAGACTTCCAACAACCATTTTGGACACACCTTCTCATGCAAACACTTTTCATGAAGTTAATTTACTTTTTTTGAGACCTTTTTTATAACTACTACATCACCACCTAATCACTTGATGTTTTTCTTCATAAAAAAGGTGGTTTCATGCATCATTGACCTCCTATACAAGTTTTACAAGCTATTTAAGGCCAGCTTGAATATTTTACTCGAATACAGACTCGGATAGTGACGTCGGATATCCGAGGTCGAATCGGATATTCGATTACATCGGATATCCGACTTCGAGTGAATTCGGATAGTTTACTATCCGAATTCAACCAAACTCGAATAGGATAATGAGGTATCTGAGCAACACTGCATCCAATTACTGGCATCACACTTATTTTCAAGGAATTGGACATTTGAATACATCTCAGTAATATATTTTCACATTGAATTTTACTTGATGTTTTTCTGGGATCCCATACATTTTAACCATTTTTTGCCCTATCAACTCACTGCAGTGAGATTGCATGTGTGGCTGCATGTGTATGTATGCATGGAGGTAATTTGTGGTTTTAAAGGGGACTGGTGCTAATATTATTAGTTTAAGGTCTGTGATTTTTAATTTTTTTGGGGCGATGATGGAGTTTCTGGAGCTCTGCACATCCATGCTGATAGATCATTCAGGTACAGCCTCTGTATGAAAGTGCTGCCATGTCTCCCGCTGTACAGATTGAACGTAAGTATAGCTGTGGCTAGCTGCATTCATTGCTTCAATCTGTACTCTAGATTTTCAATTTGTGATTTTTAGATGCACAGTCTATGCTGCTCTCCGCGCTCGTGCTTTTGTTACATTTGTAGATAAGCACAGCTCGCGCGCGCGAGAGAGAGTGGCATAGACTGCTCATGTGCGCGAGTCTCTAAAACTCACTAGGTGTCCCCAGCAGTGCCTGCTCAGATGGGACTCTGAAGGTCCACTGCGCAGGCTTCCTGTGTGCACAGCTGTGACGTCACCTATCAATATGACAGGCACTCCCGCTGAGTCTACGAGCGGTAGTTTCAGTGCTTGTTTGGAGCTGACGATGGAGGCAGGCGTGAGAGCGGTATGCCTACTTTCCATTTGCCGCTTATACACCCCTATACTATGTTAGTCTTCCCCACGTCGACGTCGCCAATACAGGGGGGACTGAATAAGCAAAGTAAGTTTATTTTTCCATACTACTCAAAAAAATAAAAATAAAAAAAAGGCTGGTAACCACTACACACATTAAACCAACACTAAAAGTATCTATTTGAAAAAGAAAAATTAGTGAAACTGGTCCTTTAATGCATATTGTGGTCAATTGGCCACTTCGTCAGAAGGACCGTGCATTTTACATATAACAGTGGTCCTTTAACCACTTTGTATGCCGACAAAGGTATATCTACAACCTGCAGGACTTCAGTTCCTGCACAAGGGCATAGCTAATCATCTATTGTAACGGGTAATAAAAAAAAATGACAATTAAAAAAAAATACCTACAGTAAATAGTTACCTTAGGGACTGAAATGTTTTAATATGTATGTCAAGAGGGTATATTACTGTTATTTTTGAAAATATGGGCTTGTAAATAGTGATGGACGCGAAACTGAAAAAATGCACCTTTATTTCCAAATAAAATATTGGTGCCATACATTGTACTAGGGAAAAATTTTATTTTTAATGTTGCAATATCCGGGACAAATGGGCAAATAAAATGTGTGGGTTTTAATTACGGTAGCGTGCATTATTTTAAAACTATAATGGCCAAAAACTAAGAAATAATGAATTTTTTCATTTTTTTTAATTATTTTTCTCGTTAAAATGCATGTAGAATAAAATAATTCTTAGCCAAAGAAAGCCTAAATGGTGGCGAAAAAAAACCAAGATATAGATTGCTTTGTTCTGATAAGTAGTGATAAAGTTATTGATGAATGAATGGGAGAAGCGCTGAAAGGTGAAAATTGCTTTGGTACAGGAGGGGGAAAAAACCCTCTGGAGGGAAGTGGAACTACAATGAAAATAACATAATGAAAAAAATGCTTAATTTTTATGATAACTATTAATAAATTACTTAGTTAGTGTTTGCCCATTGTAAAATCTTTCCTCTCCCTGATTTACATTCTGAAATGTATCACTTGGCGACATCTTTACTGCTGGCAGGTGATGTCTGTGGAAGAAGATGCTGTTGTTTGGCTGTTATTTCCTGTGGCTCACAGACAGCAAACTTTCAGGACTATGTTCATGACATCACACTGTGGGAGGGGTTTCACCACATTATCAGCTATACAGACCTGCCCCCCCCCCCCCCCCCCCCAGATGATCTATTCGAGAAAAAGTAAAGATTTCCTGTGTGAAACGGGGTGTCAGCTACTGATTGGGATGAAGTTCAATCCTTGGTTACAGTTCCTCTGTAACTGCTTGAGGACCACAGGCTTAACACCCCCCCCCCCCCCCCCAGCGACCAGACCGATTTCTACAATTCAGTGCTTTGCAGCTTCAATGATTTGCTGCACCGCCATTCAACTTAGCACACAAATGAATCGTGCCTCTTTTTCTTGCCACCAACAGAGCTTTCTGTTGGTGGCATCTGATTGCTGCTGCGACATTTAGGTTTTTTTTATTAATTAAAAAGAGTTTCTTTTATAAAATGTCCTTATTTTTACTTTATTTACCTCCCCCCTCCCTCCCCACCGAGATCCAATCACTGATCCCCTCTCATAGGCATTAGCCAATAAGAGAGGATCACATTGTAAGCCACTCAAGGGGACAGCTTTGTCTAGGGGACAGTTTTGCACTATATCGCAGCGCTGTATAACCGACTTTTTTTTCTTGTAACAGCCAGCCGTGATTACGGGCTTGCAGGGTGATCTCGGAGAGGAGCTCTATCACTCAGCGGGGATGCACACGCATCAGTGCACGCATTCCACGCTAATCTCCGCCCCCAGGACATGACGCCAATCTGCACTAGGCGGTCCGGGGGGAGCCACTCTGCGACCGCCCGTTGGCGTAAGGTGGTCGTATAGTGGTTCAGTTGTAGTGCCTTTTACTTTTAAATATGTTATATTTGTATGCATTTAAAGTTTTCAATGATATTGGTCCTTTTACATATAACAGTGTTAGCAGCTCAAACCACAAAATAAAAATGAATTGCATTTACTAATAATCCTATTCAATTACCTCAGAAACACAGACCTGCAGCGGAAAAAAAATATTACTGCAGGTCAGAATCCAGTAAAGAGCGTCTCACAATCAGTGTTGCTTGCGATTTTTCGCCAAAGTCGTTTTAGCATCGAAAATGCTATTTTTGAGTAATAATTAGATTTTTGGGGGAAAATAGCTTGTAGAATCGATATTTTACAGCGAAAAGCGCAAAATACAAAAAAAATCACGAAAATTAATAGGAAAAGAATATTGGCATTTTCGCTCATCAATGCTCACAATAATGAAAAAAAACAATTGCACGCTGAATTACAATTATATACTTCCTCAATTATAAAATATTCCACTTCGGGTCATCAGAAGGGCCACACCCATTTGCCATAACATATTGAAGAAAATAAAAAAATCAGGAGAGAAGATAAAAGTCTTTCATTCCTTGCCTAATCAGTCTTTGTACAAATTATCTGTCGCTCGGTGTAATCGGTTAATGGTGCCCACTAATGATATAAGTGTAACTGTTGGGCATAAAATCAAAAATCAATTCTTTATTTTTATCTGGTAAACAAGTAATAAGGAGGCTATTGCTAACCAGGCAATCCAAAAGTTAAAAATCACACTATTACTTTTCTTGTTGATAAATGATCAATCCCCAGTTTACCTGACTCTTATTTGGTACATTGACGCACAAAGGAAGTTGCAGGGCATGCTAGGTTGTCTTTTTTTTTGCTTCTTTATTTCCCCTCTTTCAGACTTAATTAATGCAGCCTGATTGGCTGAAGCCTCTTCCCCTCCTGTTTTCCCCTGCCACACCTCTGTTCCTCTCTGATTGATCAATATTTCTCATACTGAGACAATGCACTTTCTATTGCAGAGCTGGGTGACCGTGAGAGTGCCTGAAGACTGAAAGGAGGGCAATGCATACACAATCAGGAAAAGGAAAATAAGGGAGGAAATGACATCAGGATTGGCATCAAGATAGACAAAGTTAAAATGGAGAATACTATGAAGGATTTTCTATTTTTCTTTACTATGGAAAAATCACTAAAATCAAAACGTGGACAGTGCAATACATATGTTATGTAAGTAGAGCAAGTATTTCTCTACTTATATATGTGGAGTTTTTTCCTGAGATAGTATGGCTGACAGCTCCTCTTTAACATATCCCTTCAGTTTACCGTTCTACTAAATAGATTTGGTAAGATTGTTCAAAAAAGATTAAGGGCCATATGCAATTCACTTTCTCACCTACGTTTTCTACATTGGCTATCATTCATAAACGTGTTGTCGGTAAAGAGAATCCGTGCGGGAAAACACCGCTGTATGTGTTTTAGACTTTTGTGTGCTCATTCATAAAAATGTATCCAGGTGCAGTAGCAGTGCGAAGATTCCCCGAACTAGGCTGGCGGTAGGCTTGCGGAAGCACAGGAAGCTGCCGAGTTGATACATTTCTCCGTGTACCGCTCTACTGCAGCTGCCTGGGAGGTCTGTCATTAACTTAACATTGTTATCGCCACATCAGAGGGAGCAGTATTTCCCGTCCTCATACCGCTTGCGGTAATCTTTATGAATTAACATTTTGTTACATTTGTTACGTAATCACCGCACAAGGTGGTGATTTATCGCTCTGCTCGGGAATGTCAGCTTTTCATGCAGAGAGAGCCTTTATGAATGCCGAATTTGCTAGGTGTTCGGTAAAGTCAGCTGATTTAAGCATTTCCGCATGCGGAAATGCTTTATGAATGATAGCCTATGAGATAATTTTTTATCTTCAAATTAAAATAACTTTCCAGCACTTGTCAACTAAAAAAGTACCAAAAATTAAATAAAAAAGTACCAAAAATTAAATAAAAAAGTACCAAAAATTAAATAAAAAAGTACCAAAAAGTAAATAAAAAAGGACTATCAAAATAATTTCGAGCATTTTCTTGCTAGCTGGTGACTTAAAATGCATTTTATTGACAAATTTAAAAATATCACCCAGGAGAAAACTCAGAAGAAAAAGTTAATTGCATATGGGCCCATATCTTTTTTTCCCCTCATCATCCAAAGGTTTATTGAAAAGATCTACATAATAATACAACCTCCAAAGCATTGAATAATCACACAATTGGCCCCAATTCACTAAGCAGTTTAGACTAGTCTACAGATGGTTTTAGTCTACTGATGGTTTGGTGTAATGTTTTAAACCTGTTTTTAGACCTGGTCTAACATGCAGTAATTACCGTATATACTCGCAAGCAAGCCGACCCGCATGTAAGCCGACCCCCCAACTTTCACATGAAAAAACAGGGGAAAATGATTGACCCCCATATAAGCCGGGGGTAGGAAATGCTGGCCGCCTTATTCCCCTAGTGTGTCCCAGTATAGCTAGTATAGTGCCCAATATAGCTAGTATAGTACTCAGTATAGCTAGTATAGTGCCCCAGTTTAGCTAGTATAGTGCTCAGTATAGCTAGTAAAGTGCCCCAGTTTAGCTAGTATAGTGCTCAGTATAGCTAGTATAGTGCTCAGTATAGCCAGTATAGTGCTCAGTATAGTGCTCAGTATAGCTAGTAAAGTGCCCCAGTTTAGCTAGTATAGTGCTCAGTATAGCTAGTATAGTGCCCCAGTTTAGCTAGTATAGTGTTCAGTATAGTGCTCAGTATAGCTAGTATAGTGCTCAGTATAGCTAGTATAGTGCTCAGTATAGCTAGTATAGTGCTCAGTATAGCTAGTATAGTGCTCAGTATAGCCATTATAGTGCCCCATTATAGCTAGCATAGTGCCCCAGTATAGCTAGTATAGTGCTCAGTATAGCTAGTATAGTGCCCCAGTTTAGCTAGTATAGTGCTCAGTATAGTGCTCAGTATAGCTAGTATAGTGCTCAGTATAGCTAGTATAGTGCTCAGTATAGCTAGTATAGTGCTCAGTATAGTGCTCAGTATAGCCAGTATAGTGCCCCATTATAGCTAGTATAGTGCCCAGTATAGCTAGTATAGTGCTCAGTATAGCTAGTATAGTGCTCAGTATAGCTAGTATAGTGCCCAGTATAGCTAGTATAGTGCTCAGTATAGCTAGTATAGTGCCCAGTATAGCTAATATAGTGCTCAGTATAGCTAGTATAGTGCTCAGTATAGCCAGTATAGTGCCCCATTATAGCTAGCTTAGTGCTCCAGTATAGCTAGCATAGTGCCCCAGTATAGTTAGCATAATGCCCCAGTATGGGTGGGTGGGTGGGTGGGTAGGTGCTGTCCCTCCCCGCTCCCCCCGTGGCCGCCGCTACTATTACCTTAGGCGGCGCCGCTTCCTCTATCCCCGTCCTGCTCCGATAACTAACTCATTCACAGCAGCGCGCCCCTCGCTGCTGTGATGATGGAGGAAACCATAGAGAGCGGCTTCCTGTAGCGGCGATGCCGTTACTATGGGAACCGCTCTCTATGGTTTCCTCCATCATCACAGCAGCGAGGGGCGCGCTGCTGTGAATGAGTTAGTTATCGGAGCAGGACGGGGATAGAGGAAGCGGCGCCGCCTAAGGTAATAGTAGCGGCGGCCGCGGAGGGAGCGGGGAGGGGCAGCACCTACCCACCCACCTACCCATGACTCGCAAGCAAGCCGACACCCCAACTTTTGGGCCACTTTTGGGGGGTGAAAAATACTTGCTTGCGAGTATATACGGTACACAATTGGCAAAGGCAAACAAGGAGTGACCACGCCCAATTTTTCTGACTGAGGTTAGACCAACTGGTTTCTGTCGGTAAAGTAATTCTGTGAGGTGTTTTAGACGTGAGGATGGAACCTTTTGAATTAATTATGCAGGAGTTTAATTGTATCCAGAGGAGAGCACATCAGAGGAGAAGGATGTCAGTCATCGCTACTTGTTTGTGAATTGCATCTTTTGATCATTTCCGCTGCTTTACTGACCTAATTACCAAAAGTCCAGGGCTGTCCACGTTAATACTGCCACCAACAGATAGAAAATGGCAGTACATAATTCCTGACAGTCAGGGCCGGCCCGTCACTTTTTCCCGCCGAGCCGGAGGGGTAGCGGGCAGGTCGGGGGTATTGTGCCTAGCGGTGGGGAGGGGGGTCGGACCCCCCCCTCCCTAGCCTGGGTCCCCCGATCTGCGCTCCCCTCCAGCCTGTAATTAGTAAGCTGCTGCCAGATCGTAAGAGGCACGGGCGGGGAGGACTCACCTTTTCCGCGTTCCATCGTGCGCTCCATTGACGTCACTTCTTGCATCGCCATCCACTTACAATACAGTGGGCGGCGATGCAGGAAGTGACGTCAGTGGAGCGCTCGCTGGAACGCGGAAAAGGTGAGTCCTCCCCGCCCGTGCCTCTTCTGGCAGCAGCTTACTAATTACAGGCTGGAGGGGAGCGCAGATCGGGGGACCCAGGCGAGGGAGGGGGGGTCCGACCCCCTCCCCACCGCTAAGCACAATACCCCCGACCTGCCCGCTACCCCTCCGGCTCGGCGGCCGGCCCCCCCGGGCGGGTGCCGCCCTTTGAAGTTTGCCGCCTGAGGCAAATGTTTCACCCCGCCTCATGAGGGGGCCGGCCCTGCTGACAGTACCCCAGAGGCATGAGCAATTGAAAGTGGATCCGAGGTGAACTTTTACACATTGCATAATTGTGTTCCTTTCCTATTGTTTATAGGGCATTCCTCAAGCCAAATACTTTTTTGTTTTTGTTTTAATACTCTAATTCCCTATAAACTAAAAAAGCCACGCCCACAGGTAGCCAAGGCAGTAGCAAGGGCTCATGGGAGCTCAGTCTGGGCAGGAGGAGGGGGAGGTGTTACTAGCCATTGATTTCAGAGGCAGAGGGGAGGAGGGAGGAGGAAGGGGATTAGGCTGATGGCTCAAGATACAGATAAGCCTGCCTCTGTGTAATGTTTACAAACAATATGGCCGCTGTCGTATCACAGGAATAAATAAACATATACTGAGGGAACCTACCTAATCTAATCTATACTGTGGGAAGCTACCTATATAACCTATACTGGGGGAACCTACCTATCTAACCTATACTGGGGTAACCTACCTATCTAACCTACGCTGGGGGAACCTACCTATCTAACCTACACAGGGGGAACCTACCTATCTAATCTACGCTGGGGAACCTATACTGGGGGAAGTTGCCTATCTAATCTATACTGGGGGAAGCTGCCCATATAATCTATATTGGGAGAAGCTGCCTATCTAACCTATACTGGGGGAAGCTGCTTATATAATCTATACTAGGGAAACCTACCTATCTAACCTACACTGGGGGAAGCTGCTAGTGTTGGGCGAACACCTAGATGTTCGGGTTCGCTAACGTTCGCCGAACATCGCCGCGATGTTCGGGTGTTCGCGCCGAACTCCGAACATAATGGAAGTCAATGGGGACCCGAACTTTCATGCTTTGTAAAGCTTCCTTACATGCTACATACCCCAAATTTGCAGGGTATGTGCACCTTGGGAGTGGGTACAAGAGGGAAAAAAATATTTGAAAAAGAGCTTATAGTTTTTGAGAAAATTGATTGTAAAGTTTCAAAGGAAAAACTGTATTTTAAATGTGGAAAATGTCATGTTTCTTTGCACAGGTAACATGCTTTTTGTCGCCATGCAGTCATAAATGTAATACAGAGAAGAGGTTCCAGGAAAAGGGACCGGTAACGCTAACCCAGCACCAGCAGCAGCACACGTGATGGAACAGGAGGAAGAGGCGCAGGAGGAGAAGGCCACGCTTTTTGAGACACAACAACCCAGGCCTTGCATGAGGACAAGAAGCGTGCGGATAGCATGCTTTTTACTGCCATGCAGTCATAAATGTAATAAAGATGAGAGGTTCCATAAACAGGGACCGGCAATGCTAACCCAGCAGCAGCAGCAGCACACGTGATGGAACAGGAGGAGGCGCAGGAGGAGAAGGCCACGCTTTCAGGCGCAACTCAGGCCTTGCATGAGGACAAGAAGTGTGCGGATAGCATGCTTTGTACCGCCATGCAGTCATAAATGTAATAAAGATAAGAGGTTCAATAAACAGGGACCGGGCGGCAACGCTAACCCAGCAGCAGCAGACGTGATGGAACAGGAGGAGGCGCAGGAGGAGAAGGCCACGCTTTCATGCGCAACTCAGGCCTTGCATGAGGACAAAAAAATGCGTGCGCAAAGCAATGCAATGAGTAGTTTTCAGGACACAATGGGCTATTCGGAGGAGCTATTCCCACCCCCACAATCTTCTACCTGTGAAAGGTCAATGGAACAGCCACAAATGTTGTGCCCGGATTCACAACCTTTTTCTGTGGAAAATGCACCTCGCACTGAAATGCAAGGCGAGGCCGAGGATGAACATGACGTCAACAACTCAACATGACGCAAAATGGGGGCGGAACAGAAAGCTGCTTTCAATGTTTTGAAGGCCTTAATTGCCTCCGGTGGCCAGTTAGATGCATCATTCATCACACCTAAATCCCAGAGCAATGTGTGCAGCAATTTGAATCGCAGGAGGTGTACCAAGATCATCTGGACAAGTGACCAAGTGACTGACAAAGTGACAAAATGACAAAGTGACAAGTGACAAGTGACAAGTGACAAAGTGACAAGTGACAAAGTGACAAAGTGACAAAATGACAAAGTGACAAAGTGACCAGTGACAAAGTGAAAAGTGAGAGGTTGTTCTGGGTAGCTCTACTCCACTGCACACAGTCACATATGAGGAGAAGTCTCGTCGGGACTGCTGATCCTCCTCAGCTTGCTCAAAGCCTTGAGGGTTCCTGAAGATCCTCTGTTTGGAGTTCGCCGGGCTTCAGCTTGGTGTCGGGGTCGGCGGCGTCCTCCTCACTCCAACGTGGCAGATCTTCTGTTGAAGGAAAAAAAACCAAAACATTTTTTAAAGTCCAGTACCGCTTCTGAAGGACTCACCAAGAGATGCAGGAGCGCTTCAATGTAGCGCACCATCGCTCGCTGGGTGATGTCCCTCCCTACGCGCTGGAATACTACGCTGCACATGCTAGCACGCTTTTGCGCAGTGCCGAGGCGCATTCCAGCAGCTAGCTACCAAGCTTCTGTGGATCTGATTGGGCCACCATGTTGGATCTCTGCCAAGTCCTCCAAAATTTGAGCAATCCACGTTGCTTGTGACTGAGCAGTGACAACTTTACAGTCAGCATTACAATACCACTGCTGTGTTTACTGAAGAAATCAATGTTGAAGATGGAAACCGCTGGCATGATGCAAGTGGGGGAATCTGAAGATGAAAACGATCAGCGTGATGATACCAACATCAGGCAACCTGCCTCAGGAAATGCTGGTCCCAGCTATGACAAAGAACAGGACGAGGAACAGCTGGAGTTGGAGCAGGAATTGGATGCCCCCACTGCCGAGGGACCGAGCGGTGCACGTTGGACTTCCACAATCTAGCGGGAATGGACAGCAGAAGAGGAAGAAAGTGATGCTGGTGACGAATATGGTGCATCACAACAATCACAACGTTTACAAGAACATGAAGACAGAGGAGTCTGGCAGGATTCTCTGGCACACATGGCTCAATTCATGCTAGACTGCATTGAACGCGGCCTGCGCATTATTCACTATTCATTATTATTCATTATTCTGGACAACACCAATTACTGGGTTTATACCCAGTTTATACAAACACAATGTTAAAAAACTGATTGAAGAAACTGCAGGCACGTGCAGAGGGGGGTGCTCTGGGTGCCCAGGCACCCCCCTTTTTAAAATCAGTAAAAAAGGCCCCTCTGATCGCGCAAAATAAGCCCCGCCCCTGCCGCGGTAAGCCCCGCCCACCCGCGAGAAGCTCCGCCTCCTCCTGGGGCACTTTCAGGTGAAGAGGTCTGGATAGGAATCCTAGTGTGGCATACTGACCTCACCCTCCACCTAGGACCCATACTGACCTCTACCTCCCCAAGCACCCATAGTGACTTCTTCCTCACCCACAGGGACCTCTCCATCCACCTAGCACCCACAGTGACTTCTCCCTCCCCAGCACCCACAGTGACCTCTCCATCCACCTAGCACCCACAATGACCTCTCCCTCCACCTAGCACCCACAGTGACCTCTCCCTCCACCTAGCACCCACAGTGACCTCTCCCTCCACCTAGCACCCACAGTGACCTCTCCCTCCACCTAGCACCCACAGTGACATCTCCCTCCACCTAGCACCCACAGTGACCTCTCCCTGCACCTAGCACCCACAGTGACCTCTCCCTCCACCACCACCCACAGTGACCTCTCCCTCCCACAGTGACCTCTCCCTCCACTTAGCACCCACAATGACATCTCCTACCCCAGCACCCACAGTGACCTCTCCCTCCACCTAGCACCCACAGTGACCTCTCCCTCCACCAGCACCCACAGTGACCTCTCCCTCCCACAGTGACCTCTCCCTCCACCTAGCACCCACAGTGACCTCTCCCTGCGCCTAGCACCCACAGTGACCTCTCCCTCCACCAGCACCCACAGTGACCTCTCCATCCACCTAGCACCCACAGTGACCTCTCCCTCCCCAGCACCCACAGTGACCTCTCCATCCACCTAGCACCCACAATGACCTCTCCCTCCACCTAGCACCCACAGTGACCTCTCCCTCCACCTAGCACCCACAGTGACCTCTCCCTCCACCTAGCACCCACAGTGACCTCTCCCTCCACCTAGCACCCACAGTGACATCTCCCTCCACCTAGCACCCACAGTGACCTCTCCCTGCACCTAGCACCCACAGTGACCTCTCCCTCCACCAGAACCCACAGTGACCTCTCCCTCCCACAGTGACCTCTCCCTCCACCTAGCACCCACAGTGACATCTCCTTCCCCAGCACCCACAGTGACCTCTCCCTCCACCTAGCACCCACAGTGACCTCTCCCTCCACCAGCACCCACAGTGACCTCTCCCTCCCACAGTGACCTCTCCCTCCACCTAGCACCCACAGTTACCTCTCCCTGTGCCTAGCACCCACAGTGACCTCTCCCTCCACCAGCACCCACAGTGACCTCTGCCTCCACCTAGCACCTACAGTGACCTCTCCCTGCGCCTAGCACCCACAGTGACCTCTCCCTCCACCAGCACCCACAGTGACCTCTCCATCCACCTAGCACCCACAGTGACCTCTCCCTCCACCAGCACCCACAGTGACCACTCTCTCCCACAGTGACCTCTCCATCCACCTAGCACCCACAGTGACCTCTCCTTCCACCTAGCACCCACAGTGACCTCTCCCTCCCCCAGCACCCACAGTGACCTCTCCCTCCCACAGTGACCTCTTCCTCCACCTAGCACCCACAGTGACCTCTCCCTCCACCAGCACCCACAGTGACCTCTCCCTCCCACAGTGACCTCTCCCTCCCACAGTGACCTCTCCCTGCCACAGTGACCTCTCCCTCCACCTAGCACCCACAGTGACCTCTCCCTCCACCTAGCACCCACAGTGACCTCTCCCTCCACCAGCACCCACAGTGACCTCTCCCTCCCACAGTGACCTCTCCCTCCACCTAGCACCCACATTGACCTCTCCCTGCGCCTAGCACCCACAGTGACCTCTCCCTCCACCAGCACCCACAGTGACCTCTGCCTCCACCTAGCACCCACAGTGACCTCTCCCTGCGTCTAGCACCCACAGTGACCTCTCCCTCCACCAGCACCCACAGTGACCTCTCCATCCACCTAGCACCCACAGTGACCTCTCCCTCCACCAGCACCCACAGTGACCACTCCCTCCCACAGTGACCTCTCCATCCACCTAGCACCCACAGTGACCTCTCCTTCCACCTAGCACCCACAGTGACCTCTCCCTCCCCCAGCACCCACAGTGACCTCTCCCTCCCACAGTGACCTCTCCCTCCACCTAGCACCCACAGTGACCTCTCCCTCCCACAGTGACCTCTCCCTTCACCTACCACCCACAATCACCTCTCCCTCCCCAGCTCTAGCAGTGATCCTGCCTACCCCAGCACCCACACTGACCTATCCTTCCCCAAGCACCTACAGTGGTCTTCCCCCCCCCCCCCCAGAGGCTACCCTCCTGTCCCCTACAGCACTTACAGGGACCTCCCATCCCCAAAGCAGCGCCCACACTGATCTCTCCCAACACACAGCACCCACAACTACTCCCTTCTCCAATAACTACAATGACCTCTCCCAGCACCCACAGTGACCTCCCCTTCCTCCAGCACTCATACTGACCTCTTCCTTCCACAGAACCCACAGTGACCTACCCTTCCACCAGCACCCACACTGACCTCTACCTCCCCCAGCAACCACACTGACCTCTACCTCTCCTAGCAGCAACTATGCTATTCATAGCAGTACCCACAGTGACCTCCCACTCCCTGCACCCACCGCAATCCCACCAATATTTAGCACCCACATTACACTCAACCAGTAACCCCCACTATAGCAAGCACCCAGTACTTGCACCAAGCAACTTTCACCTAATACTTATATCCGACCTCCATATGGCACTTAGTACTTGCATCATTCACCCTATAGCTGGCACCCAGTACTCACACCCACTTGGCACAGTACTTGCACATTATCTGAACTCACATAAACTAGTACTAGCACCCAAAGTACCTGCACTCAGAATCCACATGGCACACAATGCCCACCCATAGCTAGCACCTAGTGCAGGCAATGCACCAAGTATTCGCACCAATGTACCTGCACCCAACACCCACATGTTTCATCTGCAGTAGTTCCAGTTGCACTAAGCCTCCACTTGGTGCCCAGCACAAACACCAAACACTCACATATGACATCCAGTACTTGCACCCAGAACTCACAAGGGCTTGAGTAACTGCAATCAACACCTACATGATGCTTGACACCAACCCATACAGCCAGAATGCACATGACACCCTGCGCCAGCACCCAGAACCCACATGGCACTGAGCTTCTGCATTTAGCACCCACATGACAACAAATACCCCACTAGCCAGCACCCATTACCCAGATGTTACCATGTTACAGTACTTGCTCCCAGTACCCACTTGGCACTCAGTATTTGCACCTAAGACCCACATGACACCCTATAACCCCCATAATCAACACCCACATGGCACAGTACTCACACAGCACAAAGTTCCAAAGCCATTATATGCACCTAGTACCCATCCATGGCCAGCACTCAAATAGTAACCAGTACCCACCCTTGGTCTGAACCCATATGAGACTCAGTACTCTCCCATGGCACACATCCAGACCACACATGGCACTACCTACTCACTCATGTCCAACACTCACATGGCTCCCTGTATCAATTAGCACTCACATGGCACCCACTATTGTTTATCGCCTTCTGCTACTCATTCAGCACCCAATACTGCATAGCACCCACTGCAAACAGGGCCGGGCCGAGGCATAGGCTGAAGAGGCTCCAGCCTCAGGGCGCAGTGTAGGAGGGGGCGCAGAATTCATTCAGCTGTCATTCCTAATTGTGTTTGAAGCAGAAAGAAATAAGAAAAAGGGATACATGGCAGTGACTGCAAGCCAGATAACTAGATATTAAGGTGTTGGGGAGGTTGTGGGCCCTGTGGCGCCTCTTAGTCTAATAGCAATCAGTGTGTGAAGGCTGGGTGGCAGGGATGGAGGGGCGCTCTTTGGTGTCTCAGCCTTGGGTGCTGGAGGACCTTGTCCCGGCTCTGACTGCAAATAAACACCCAATACAAACTGGACCTTGGTACCCACAGCAGCTTGACACGGACTGTACTTTGGCACATCGGCACCCACTGCAAATTAGCACAAACTGGACCTTTGCGTCTTACCACCCACTGCATCTGGGCACCCACTGCACCTTGGCACTTACTGCAGTTTTGCATCTACTAATGCTTAGCAACCACTGCATATTGGCAACCACTGCTTCTTTGCCTGAAAAGAAGCTTGGGTGCTGATCTAGAGGGACAGAGGTCCCAGTAATGAAAGGTGAATCCATGCCTACATCAGGCTCCACTGTGCCCACTCTAATAGTGCGCACCTATGACTGCTGATTTGAGGGTGGTGGCACCAAAGAAGTTGGTTGGAAGAAGACACAAAGTCTGCCTGATACTTCTATAAAGGTAGGTGTGTGTGTGTGTGTGTGTGTGTGGTGGTGGTGGTGGGGGGGGTTAAGACTGCCTAGTGCTTTCTGGAGAAGGGGTATTACATACACAATTTAGCACGATTTATCGATTAGGGCCCCTTTTTAAAATTTGAGCACCCCCCCTTGAGAATCCTCTGCACGGCCCTGGAAGAAAGTGTCAGACAGGTCAAAAATGGAACAATTCCAGCAGGCCCTTGAGGATGGAGACTTTAGAGAGGAGATTGACATCCTCCTCCTTCTCTAGCCAGTTGTACGCCGACAGACTGACTTCAGCAAACCCAGGAGGACCAGGAGGGCAGCAAAGAACACAAGCTGCTGCTAGTGCCCAAAAGGGAATGGTATTGGCAGTGTCCTTGGAGTGGGAACATTTTCTGACACCCATGCAGCAGCCCACAGAACAGCAATCGGGCAGTTCCACGTCCTCCAACACCAATCGCCTGGAGAAGATGGTCAAGGACTACATGTCAGATGGCGTAGCTGTGTTGAACAATCCATCTGCAGACAGACGGTGAGTGTGACAGCACAGAAGGACCATGGAAACTCACTCATAGTACCACAGTTTGATAGTGCTGCCCAAAAAATTATATGGATCCGTGGACCCGGGCAGTACTGAGAAGTGGGAACGCAGATTTTAGTACCTAAACACACGATACAACATGTTTTCCGGGGTTGGACTCTGAGGCACATACAGATGGTGCCGATCATCATCATCATACAACTCTTCTCCTGAGTCTGACTAACCCACCACCTCTGCCACCCCAACATCCCCAGACACAGACCCCTCATCGTCCTCAACATTAACTTGGGATGCTGGCCTGAGCCCGACCTCCTCCTCCACATCAGGCCCCATCATCTCCTCAATGGCATCCCTCAATAATCGCTCTGGCGCCGGACCGATGGACACAACGTTCTCCTCCGGGGAGGGCTGCTGCTGACCACTGGCTGCTGGGGTGGATGTTATAGCTTGCGTGGGGCGTTGGCTGTTGCTGTTGTTGGGAGTGCTGCTCACAGCGGAGGTCTCTGAGGAACTCATGGTGAGCTCATATAGTGGTTGACGTTGAGTGGAGTATTACTGATCCCAGCAATATACACACTGACTGGCAGAGTACGCAATGCTATATAGTGGTTGATGGTGAGGGAAGTACTACAGATCCCAGCAATATACACAGTGACTGGCAGTACAATGGTATGGGTGGGTGAGCAGAGTACTACAGATCCCAGCAATGCTATATAGTAATGGGGTGACTGAGTGAGCGGCAGTGTACTACTGTTCCCAGCAGACACAGAGTGGCAGTAAACACAATGCTATATAGTGTGGCTGAGCGAGGTACACAGAGTGGCAGTAAACACAATGCTATATAGTGTGGCTGAGCGAGGTACACAGAGTGGCAGTAAACACAATGCTATATAGTGTGGCTGAGCGAGCGGTGTAGTACTGTTCCCAGCAGACACAGAGTGGCAGTAAACACAATGCTATATAGTGTAGTGGTGCTCAGCAGAGCTCGAATATTCGAGTAGCTCGAATATTCGAGCTCTTTTTCAGCTATTCGAGCTCGGTATTCGAGCTCCGAATAGCTGTAGCTATTCGAATGGGCTATTCGAGAACACTCGAATAGCCCATTCACTATTCGAGCTATTCGAGCAAACCGGCGCTATTCGAGCTCGGTACCGAGCTCGAATAGCGTCATAGCCCAGATTGATGTGCTTAGAGCCAATCAGAGGGCTCCCAGGCCCTCTGACGGCAGCCAATCACAGAGGGGGACCCTGGCCAGCCCCTACCCTATAAATAGCGGCCGCCATGTTCGGGTTTTCCATGCTTGCCTGAGACTTGTACAGAGAGAGATCTGCTCCTTTGTGCTTTGGCTTAGCAAGTGCTCTATTGTGTTCATTTACCTAGCGTTTTTGCTCACCTACACCTGCCATATACACCTGTATTGTTGTTATTTAGATAGACATTGTATTTTAGTTAGTAGCTTGTGTGTTACATTAGAGACAGGCAGCTGCTGCAAGCTTACAGGTTTAGGCCTCAGGGGGGCCTTGCCTCTGTGGGCAGCTGTCCTCTGTTTATTTCTCTCATCATCTATACCAGTATTTCTGCTGTCCTTTACTAATAGTATTGTAGTTATACTGTACTAGGAGTAGGACACTCACTGACTGTCACTGTTTATAGGCTACTAGCTAGCTCCTGCGTGTGTGCACTCACTCACTGTCTGTGTGTACACACACTCTATTTCCTTCTGATTACTGATTGATTATTGTTAGTTGTACTTACTTACTACTTACTCTTACTGTACCCGTAGGGACACTCACTGTCACTGTTCATATAGGCTACTAGCTCCTGCGTGTGCGCACTCACTGTCTGAGTGTACACACACAACACACACTCTATTTCCTTCTGATCGCTGATTGATTATTGTAATTAGTTAGTTCTACTTACTGTTACTACTTACTCTTACTGTACTAGGAGTCTAGGACACTCAGTCACTGTGTTCATAGGCTACTAGCTCCTGCGTGCGTGCACTCACTGTCTGAGTGTACACACACCCACACTCCATTTCCTTCTGATCGCTGATTGATTATTGTTATTAGTTAGTTCTACTTACTGTTACTACTTACTTACTCTTACTGTACTAGGAGTCTAGGACACTCAGTCACTGTGTCCATAGGCTACTAGCTCCTGCGTGCGTGCACTCACTGTCTGAGTGTACACACACCACCCACACTCCATTTCCTTCTGATCGCTGATTGATTATTGTTATTAGTTAGTTCTACTACTTACTGTTACTACTTACTGTACTAGGAGTCTAGGACACTCAGTCACTGTGTCCATAGGCTACTAGCTCCTGCGTGCGTGCACTCACTGTCTGAGTGTACACACACCACCCACACTCCATTTCCTTCTGATCGCTGATTGATTATTGTTATTAGTTAGTTCTACTACTTACTGTTACTACTTACTTACTCTTACTGTACTAGGAGTCTAGGACACCCAGTCACTGTGTCCATAGGCTACTAGCTCCTGCGTGCGTGCACTCACTGTCTGAGTGTACACACACCACCCACACTCCATTTCCTTCTGATCGCTGATTGATTATTGTTATTAGTTAGTTCTACTTACTGTTACTACTTACTTACTCTTACTGTACTAGGAGTCTAGGACACTCAGTCACTGTGTCCATAGGCTACTAGCTCCTGCGTGCGTGCACTCACTGTCTGAGTGTACACACACCACCCACACTCCATTTCCTTCTGATCGCTGATTGATTATTGTTATTAGTTAGTTCTACTACTTACTGTTACTACTTACTGTACTAGGAGTCTAGGACACTCAGTCACTGTGTCCATAGGCTACTAGCTCCTGCGTGCGTGCACTCACTGTCTGAGTGTACACACACCACCCACACTCCATTTCCTTCTGATCGCTGATTGATTATTGTTATTAGTTAGTTCTACTACTTACTGTTACTACTTACTTACTCTTACTGTACTAGGAGTCTAGGACACCCAGTCACTGTGTCCATAGGCTACTAGCTCCTGCGTGCGTGCACTCACTGTCTGAGTGTACACACACCACCCACACTCCATTTCCTTCTGATCGCTGATTGATTATTGTTATTAGTTAGTTCTACTTACTGTTACTACTTACTTACTCTTACTGTACTAGGAGTCTAGGACACTCAGTCACTGTGTCCATAGGCTACTAGCTCCTGCGTGCGTGCACTCACTGTCTGAGTGTACACACACCACCCACACTCCATTTCCTTCTGATCGCTGATTGATTATTGTTATTAGTTAGTTCTACTACTTACTGTTACTACTTACTGTACTAGGAGTCTAGGACACTCAGTCACTGTGTCCATAGGCTACTAGCTCCTGCGTGCGTGCACTCACTGTCTGAGTGTACACACACCACCCACACTCCATTTCCTTCTGATCGCTGATTGATTATTGTTATTAGTTAGTTCTACTACTTACTGTTACTACTTACTTACTCTTACTGTACTAGGAGTCTAGGACACCCAGTCACTGTGTCCATAGGCTACTAGCTCCTGCGTGCGTGCACTCACTGTCTGAGTGTACACACACCACCCACACTCCATTTCCTTCTGATCGCTGATTGATTATTGTTATTAGTTAGTTCTACTTACTGTTACTACTTACTTACTCTTACTGTACTAGGAGTCTAGGACACTCAGTCACTGTGTCCATAGGCTACTAGCTCCTGCGTGCGTGCACTCACTGTCTGAGTGTACACACACCACCCACACTCCATTTCCTTCTGATCGCTGATTGATTATTGTTATTAGTTAGTTCTACTACTTACTGTTACTACTTACTGTACTAGGAGTCTAGGACACTCAGTCACTGTGTCCATAGGCTACTAGCTCCTGCGTGCGTGCACTCACTGTCTGAGTGTACACACACCACCCACACTCCATTTCCTTCTGATCGCTGATTGATTATTGTTATTAGTTAGTTCTACTACTTACTGTTACTACTTACTGTACTAGGAGTCTAGGACACTCAGTCACTGTGTCCATAGGCTACTAGCTCCTGCGTGCGTGCACTCACTGTCTGAGTGTACACACACCACCCACACTCCATTTCCTTCTGATCGCTGATTGATTATTGTTATTAGTTAGTTCTACTACTTACTGTTACTACTTACTTACTCTTACTGTACTAGGAGTCTAGGACACCCAGTCACTGTGTCCATAGGCTACTAGCTCCTGCGTGCGTGCACTCACTGTCTGAGTGTACACACACCACCCACACTCCATTTCCTTCTGATCGCTGATTGATTATTGTTATTAGTTAGTTCTACTTACTGTTACTACTTACTTACTCTTACTGTACTAGGAGTCTAGGACACTCAGTCACTGTGTCCATAGGCTACTAGCTCCTGCGTGCGTGCACTCACTGTCTGAGTGTACACACACACCACCCACACTCCATTTCCTTCTGATCGCTGATTGATTATTGTTATTAGTTAGTTCTACTTACTGTTACTACTTACTTACTCTTACCGTACTAGGAGTCTAGGACACTCAGTCACTGTGTCCATAGGCTACTAGCTCCTGCGTGCGTGCACTCACTGTCTGAGTGTACACACACTAAATTTACTTGTGATTACTACTACTGATTATTGTAACTGCTAGTTGTACTTCCTGACTGTTAATACTTACTTACTGTACTAGGGGACACTCACTCAGTCACCTCACCAACCAACCCACTCCATTAAAGTACCCCACTTTTCACCCGCCCTTTTACAAAACTTTTGTCTATACGCCCAAAACATTGAAGATGTCTGGAAGTGGCAGCCAGCGCGGTTTGGGCAAGGGGAAGGGCAGCAAGGGAATCAGGAAGAGAGGGAGCAGCATTGTGGCAAGCCGCGGCCGCGGGCGCGCCACCATGCACAGTTCCGCAGCAGCAGCAGCAGCGTCAGTGGCTAACATTCCTCCCATAGCCACTGGCCGTGGACGCCTTGGGCGCCGCCCAGGAGGAGCATCTGCAACTCACGCTGCAGAGACACAGCAGCAGCAGCGTGTAGCACCTGCTCCCATTTTCCTCCAGCCGGGTCGGAAACGTCCCATTGAGGAAAAGGATGCAGACACTGTGGTGCAACTCATGACGGAGGATGAGCAGCCCGCCATCAGCTCTGCATCCGAGGCCTCCACCCTCACCACCACCACCCCTGTTCGCAGCAGCCGCCCAGCAGGGCCTGGGGAGGAGGCCAGTTCACCGTCAGTCGCCGACCTGTCACTCAGCACTCTTTTGACCCCAGGCATGATGAGTCAATTGAATGCTGTTGTTGGCGATTTGGAGGAGGAGATGCTGATGGGCACTTTGGGGGAGGAGGGATTGGACAGCAAGACTGTGGCGACAGTCAAGCGTCCCATCCATGCATCAGCAGAGGAGTTTGGGGGGTCATCATCAGAGCAGGACATGTTTCAGGAGGGGCATGATGATGATGACCCGGTGACAGACAGAGACTGGGTGCCAACACATCCAGAGGATGTCGTCCTCAGCAGCTCTGAGGAGGAGGAGGAGGATGCGGTTGTGGGCCTTGCAAGGAGGCGCATCATTGCAAGCATTGGCAGCGTCCCACAGCCTGCTGGTGTCTCAGGCTCAGCAGCAGCAGCAGCAGCATCAGCCAGTACCACCACCAGCCGCACCCAAGACCCCCCCCCCCCCCCAACCACCACAGGGAAACAGGCAGCAGCGCTTCCATGCCGTAGGGGGATGTTTTTGTCACCAATCTGGCGGTTTTTCACCATGCCCACAGTGTACAGCAAGTACGCCACTTGCAACCACTGTCAGCGGAAGTTGAGCAGAGGTGCAGACCCCTTGAAGTTCAGCACCAGCTCGCTGATCAACCACCTTTCTGCGAAACACTTCCACCAGCATGAGGAGTTCCAGAGGCTGAAGGCATCTGGTGCTGGCAGTGGCACCAATCCCATCACTGCACAGCCTTCAGCAGCAGCAGCAGCAACAGCAGCCACCCGCCCTCCTGCTCCTCCAGCAGCACCAGCAGGAGTGCGGAAACGCCCTGCTCCTCCCCCCTCTGCAACTCCTGCCGCCGACACTGAGGCCTGTTCTGGCAGCCAGTCCTCAGTGGCCTCCTCTGCTCCGTCTGCTGATTCCCGTGCCAGCAAAAAGGCACGCCAGAGCCTTTTGAGCGAGTCCTTCCAGGGGGTGGTTAGGGCTCTGCCTCCCAGCAGCCGTCGCGTGCGGCAGCTGAACGGCTTGCTGGCACGGGCCATGTGCTCCCAACTCCTGCCGTACACGCTCGTGCAGGAGGGGAGCGACATGCGGGCGCTGCTTGCTTGTGCAGCCCCAGACTGGCAGCTCCCCAGCAGACACTTCTTCGCCCGCAAGGCCATTCCTGCACTGCACCGCTTTGTGATGGCCAATGTGGAGCGAGGGCTGGAGCACGCGGTTGGTGAAAGGGTCCACGTCACCATGGACTCCTGGAGCAGCCGCTTCGGGACAGGCCGCTACCTGTCCTTCACTGTCCACTGGGTCAGCTTGGTGGAAGGGGGTGAGGATGGGAGAGCAGCAGCGGGCACAGCAGCAGCAGCAACACAGTGGGTGGTGCCACCCCGCAGGGTCAGGGGAACTGCAGCGGGTTCCTCCGATCCTCTGCCATCCTCCGCCACACCTGGCCAAACCCCCCGCCTCAGCAGCAGTGTGAAGGCCCGCCACTGCCAAGCGCTGCTGCACTTGGTCAGCCTTGGCAAGACCAAGCTGACGGCAGCCCACGTGTTGGCCAAACTCCAGGAGCAGGAGCGGATTTGGCTGACCCCCAGAGGCCTCAGAGTCGGAGAGGTGGTGTCCGACAATGGGGCCAATCTGGTTGCTGCCATAGACAGGGGAAACCTGACCCACATCCCCTGTCTTGCCCACGTGCTGAACCTGGTGGTGCAGAAGTTCCTGCGCACCTACCAGGGGATGGACGAGCTGCTGGAAACGGCAAGGAACGTTGTGCGTCACTTCCGGCGCTCGGCTGCAGCCTGTGCGAGCCTGGAAGACGTGCAAAAGGAGCTGGATCTGCCACGCCATCGGCTGATCATTGACGTTCCGACTCGCTGGAACTCCACCCTGGCGATGTTGGAGCGTCTGGTTGAACAGAAGCACGCTGTCAACCACTACCTTGCCCTGGCCACTGTTTCCGCAGCTCAGAGAAGGGACAAGACCAGCAACATCCCGTCCATCGTCCCCGATGATGACTGGAGGCACATGCAGCAGGTGTGCTTAGTGCTGGCTCCCTTCCTGCAGGCCACAAACATGGTGAGCAGGGACCATGCTATGGTCTGCGAGTGGGTGCCCCTGGTTTCTCTGCTGAACAGGGCACTCGATGCTTTGCTGGCACAGGGAGCGGCAGCCTTGGACCAGCAGGAGCGGCAAGCAGCTGCACAGTCCACCTCTGAGGGGGAGGAGGAGGAGGACTTGGTGGAGGTCCCTGACCTGGCTGCTGATGAGGGGGATCAGCGCAGTGCAGCTGAGTTGGTGCGGGGGTGGAGAGAGGATGAGGCAGCAGAGGAGGAGGATGAGGAGGACAGCACTGACGTCGATGTGCCAGCAGACGTGGCCCGCCTCTTCCCAATGGCAGCGCACATGCTGACGTGCCTGCGCAGGGACCCCAGGGTGATCCAGATGAAGCAGAGGGAGGACATCTGGATCAGCATGATGTTGGACCCACGCCTCAAGGGGAAGTTGAGCCAGTTCCTGCCGCCTGCAGGAGGAGACCCAGCGCAACAAATAAGGAGCTTGCAGCAGGCCCTTGTTGAGCGCTTGGAGGAAGCCTTCCCCCAGCCTTCCACCCCCACTGTCCAGCAGCCAGCACAGAGGCAGCAGCAGGTGCCTGCATCCAGCAGCAGCAAGCGCCCCACAGACCTGCTGTCTCTCAGCCACGAGCTCTACAGGACTGTAGAGGCTCCGGCAGCAGTGACTAGAGAGGAGATGCATGCAGCAGCATCCTCCTCCGGTCACAGCCAGCGCCTGACCCGCATGGTGGCTGACTACATGGGGTCCTACAGCGGGCTTGACAGCGATGCCCCTGTTGATCCCATGGAGTATTGGGTCAAGCGCATGGAGATCTGGAGCGAGCTGGCGCAGTACGCCCTGGAAGTGCTGTCCTGCCCCCCTTCCAGCGTGCTGTCCGAGCGCTGCTTCAGTGCAGCTGGTGGCGTGGTCACCGAGAAACGCTCACGTCTGTCTCACAAGTCTGTGGACAGACTGACGTTTCTCAAGATGAACCAGGCGTGGGTGGAAGGCGAGTTCCTGGCCCCTGTTGTCGGCGAGAGGGGGACATGAACTGGCTGCCGGAACTTAGTACCATCGTTAATGTGCCTTACCACCCTTTACCACCTCCTGGCTCCTGCTCACTAAGCCAGCCTGGTTCACTTTGACTATTACGTCGCCTGCAGCCACACATTTCACACCTACAGTGGGCTGCTGCTGTGTACTGCCCTTCTGCTGTCTGTCTGTGTTTCCCACTGCCAGGGTACACAGAATTACCTTCTGCTGCCACTCTGCCACCAGCTATTACGTCAAAACAATAGCTATATTGGTTGTAAAACCAAAACCAAAAAAAACCAATAAAAAAAAAAAAAGGTTTAATTTTTCTGAGGTGCCCGGGTTGAAAACTGTGTTGTCCCAGTTGTGTATTGGACACAATGTGGGCTGCACGACCGCTGTCTGGGACCTCCTGTTGTGTTTATTTACAGCCCTGGTATCACCGCTAGGTACCAGGGCTATTATGTCACGCTGCCTACCTGCTGCCACACTCACACTGCTCCTCCATTCCTCCTGCTGCTGCTGTCTGTCTGTGTTTCCCACTGCCAGGGTACACAGAATTACCGTCTGCTGCCACTCTGCCACCAGCTATTACGTCACAACAATAGCTGCTCACACTGCTCCTCCATTCCTCCTGCTGCTGCTGTCTGTCTGTGTTTCCCACTGCCAGGGTACACAGAATTACCTTCTGCTGCCACTCTGCCACCAGCTATTACGTCAAAACAATAGCTATATTGGTTGTAAAACCAAAACCAAAAAAAACCAATAAAAAAAAAAAAAGGTTTAATTTTTCTGAGGTGCCCGGGTTGAAAACTGTGTTGTCCCAGTTGTGTATTGGACACAATGTGGGCTGCACGACCGCTGTCTGGGACCTCCTGTTGTGTTTATTTACAGCCCTGGTATCACCGCT
Organism: Hyperolius riggenbachi; assembly: GCF_040937935.1. NCBI lineage: Eukaryota > Metazoa > Chordata > Amphibia > Anura > Hyperoliidae > Hyperolius > Hyperolius riggenbachi. The sequence continues at coordinate 32,468,744 of NC_090654.1, forward strand.
AGGTACCAGGGCTATTATGTCACGCTGCCTACCTGCTGCCACACTCACACTGCTCCTCCATTCCTCCTGCTGCTGCTGTCTGTCTGTGTTTCCCACTGCCAGGGTACACAGAATTACCGTCTGCTGCCACTCTGCCACCAGCTATTACGTCACAACAATAGCTGCTCACACTGCTCCTCCATTCCTCCTGCTGCTGCTGTCTGTCTGTGTTTCCCACTGCCAGGGTACACAGAATTACCTTCTGCTGCCACTCTGCCACCAGCTATTACGTCAAAACAATAGCTATATTGGTTGTAAAACCAAAACCAAAAAAAACCAATAAAAAAAAAAAAAGGTTTAATTTTTCTGAGGTGCCCGGGTTGAAAACTGTGTTGTCCCAGTTGTGTATTGGACACAATGTGGGCTGCACGACCGCTGTCTGGGACCTCCTGTTGTGTTTATTTACAGCCCTGGTATCACCGCTAGGTACCAGGGCTATTATGTCACGCTGCCTACCTGCTGCCACACTCACACTGCTCCTCCATTCCTCCTGCTGCTGCTGTCTGTCTGTGTTTCCCACTGCCAGGGTACACAGAATTACCGTCTGCTGCCACTCTGCCACCAGCTATTACGTCACAACAATAGCTGCTCACACTGCTCCTCCATTCCTCCTGCTGCTGCTGTCTGTCTGTGTTTCCCACTGCCAGGGTACACAGAATTACCTTCTGCTGCCACTCTGCCACCAGCTATTACGTCAAAACAATAGCTATATTGGTTGTAAAACCAAAACCAAAAAAAACCAATAAAAAAAAAAAAAGGTTTAATTTTTCTGAGGTGCCCGGGTTGAAAACTGTGTTGTCCCAGTTGTGTATTGGACACAATGTGGGCTGCACGACCGCTGTCTGGGACCTCCTGTTGTGTTTATTTACAGCCCTGGTATCACCGCTAGGTACCAGGGCTATTATGTCACGCTGCCTACCTGCTGCCACACTCACACTGCTCCTCCATTCCTCCTGCTGCTGCTGTCTGTCTGTGTTTCCCACTGCCAGGGTACACAGAATTACCGTCTGCTGCCACTCTGCCACCAGCTATTACGTCACAACAATAGCTGCTCACACTGCTCCTCCATTCCTCCTGCTGCTGCTGTCTGTCTGTGTTTCCCACTGCCAGGGTACACAGAATTACCTTCTGCTGCCACTCTGCCACCAGCTATTACGTCAAAACAATAGCTATATTGGTTGTAAAACCAAAACCAAAAAAAACCAATAAAAAAAAAAAAAGGTTTAATTTTTCTGAGGTGCCCGGGTTGAAAACTGTGTTGTCCCAGTTGTGTATTGGACACAATGTGGGCTGCACGACCGCTGTCTGGGACCTCCTGTTGTGTTTATTTACAGCCCTGGTATCACCGCTAGGTACCAGGGCTATTATGTCACGCTGCCTACCTGCTGCCACACTCACACTGCTCCTCCATTCCTCCTGCTGCTGCTGTCTGTCTGTGTTTCCCACTGCCAGGGTACACAGAATTACCGTCTGCTGCCACTCTGCCACCAGCTATTACGTCACAACAATAGCTGCTCACACTGCTCCTCCATTCCTCCTGCTGCTGCTGTCTGTCTGTGTTTCCCACTGCCAGGGTACACAGAATTACCTTCTGCTGCCACTCTGCCACCAGCTATTACGTCAAAACAATAGCTATATTGGTTGTAAAACCAAAACCAAAAAAAACCAATAAAAAAAAAAAAAGGTTTAATTTTTCTGAGGTGCCCGGGTTGAAAACTGTGTTGTCCCAGTTGTGTATTGGACACAATGTGGGCTGCACGACCGCTGTCTGGGACCTCCTGTTGTGTTTATTTACAGCCCTGGTATCACCGCTAGGTACCAGGGCTATTATGTCACGCTGCCTACCTGCTGCCACACTCACACTGCTCCTCCATTCCTCCTGCTGCTGCTGTCTGTCTGTGTTTCCCACTGCCAGGGTACACAGAATTACCGTCTGCTGCCACTCTGCCACCAGCTATTACGTCACAACAATAGCTGCTCACACTGCTCCTCCATTCCTCCTGCTGCTGCTGTCTGTCTGTGTTTCCCACTGCCAGGGTACACAGAATTACCTTCTGCTGCCACTCTGCCACCAGCTATTACGTCAAAACAATAGCTATATTGGTTGTAAAACCAAAACCAAAAAAAACCAATAAAAAAAAAAAAAGGTTTAATTTTTCTGAGGTGCCCGGGTTGAAAACTGTGTTGTCCCAGTTGTGTATTGGACACAATGTGGGCTGCACGACCGCTGTCTGGGACCTCCTGTTGTGTTTATTTACAGCCCTGGTATCACCGCTAGGTACCAGGGCTATTATGTCACGCTGCCTACCTGCTGCCACACTCACACTGCTCCTCCATTCCTCCTGCTGCTGCTGTCTGTCTGTGTTTCCCACTGCCAGGGTACACAGAATTACCGTCTGCTGCCACTCTGCCACCAGCTATTACGTCACAACAATAGCTGCTCACACTGCTCCTCCATTCCTCCTGCTGCTGCTGTCTGTCTGTGTTTCCCACTGCCAGGGTACACAGAATTACCTTCTGCTGCCACTCTGCCACCAGCTATTACGTCAAAACAATAGCTATATTGGTTGTAAAACCAAAACCAAAAAAAACCAATAAAAAAAAAAAAAGGTTTAATTTTTCTGAGGTGCCCGGGTTGAAAACTGTGTTGTCCCAGTTGTGTATTGGACACAATGTGGGCTGCACGACCGCTGTCTGGGACCTCCTGTTGTGTTTATTTACAGCCCTGGTATCACCGCTAGGTACCAGGGCTATTATGTCACGGCGAGCTGCCTGCCTCATTGACTGCCTGCTGCCACACACTCATCCTCCTCCTCCTGCTGCTGAATTTACCTCCTGCTGTCTTTGTGTTTCCACTGCCAGGGAGCACATACAATGGCGCTTCCAACATGCGTGCGCCCACCAGCTATTTGTTACGCTCAAAAATAGCTGCATTTCTTTAAAAAAAAATTTGAAAAGAGAAATACGTGAAGAAGAAGAAGAAGACGATATTGAAAAAGAAGGAGAAGGAGAAGATGAAGAAGAAGATGAAGAAGAAGATGAAGAAGAAGAAGATGAAGATGAAGAAGATGAAGATGAAGAAGAAGAAGAAGATGAAGAAGAAGAAGATGAAGAAGAAGATGAAGAAGATGAAGATGAAGAAGAAGAAGAAGATGATGAAGAAGATGAAGAAGAAGAAGAAGAAGATGAAGAAGAAGAAGATGAAGAAGAAGAAGATGAAGAAGAAGATGAAGAAGATGAAGAAGAAGATGAAGAAGATGAAGATGAAGAAGAAGAAGAAGATGATGAAGAAGATGAAGAAGAAGAAGAAGAAGATGAAGAAGATGAAGAAGAAGAAGAAGAAGATGAAGAAGAAGAAGAAGAAGATGAAGAAGATGAAGAAGATGAAGAAGATGAAGAAGAAGATGAAGATGAAGAAGATGAAGATGAAGAAGATGAAGATGAAGAAGATGAAGAAGATGAAGAAGAAGAAGAAGATGAAGAAGAAGAAGAAGAAGATGAAGAAGAAGATGAAGAAGATGAAGATGAAGAAGAAGAAGAAGATGATGAAGAAGAAGAAGAAGAAGAAGAAGAAGATCTAGAAGAAGATTAAGAAAGATAAAGAAGAAGAAGAACAAGTATATACAGTAACACTACACTACTGAACCAAATTAAGGACACAACTTCTCTTTCCACATTTTTTTTTAAAGGAACATCCCCACATAATCACTTGCTGTTGTTACTTGGAAAAAAAGATGTTTCTTGCATCATTCACCCTCAAAACAAGTGTTGGAAGCTATTTTGGGCCAATTCGAATAGTCAGCTCGAATAGTGAGCTCGAATACCGACTCGAATAGTGAGCTCGAAGTCCGAGGTCGAATCGAATAGTAAAAAATATTCGACTCGAATATTCGACTGACCTCGAATAATTTACTATTCGAATTCGACCAAATTCGAATTTTTAAAAGGGGTATTTGAGCACCACTGATATAGTGTGGCTGAGCGAGGTAAACAGAGTGGCAGTAAACACAATGCTATATAGTGTGGCTGAGCGAGCGGTGTACTACTATTCCCAGCAGACACAGAGTGGCAGTAAAAACAGAATGCTATATAGTGTGGCTGAGCGAGGTACACAGAGTGGCAGTAAACACAATGCTATATAGTGTGGCTGAGCGAGCGGTGTACTACTATTCCCAGCAGCGACACAATGACTGGGGGGACCCTGGCTAGCGTGGCTGGAGCGCGAACTACCCTGCCTGCCTACCCAAAGCTAAACCCACAGACAAATGGCGGAGATATGACGTGGTTCGGGTATTTATTTACCCGAACCACGTGACAGTTCGGCCAATCAGAGCGCGTTCGGGTCCGAACCACGTGACCCGTTCGGCCAATCACAGCGCTAGCCGAACGTTCGGGGAACGTTCAGCCATGCGCTCTTGGCCGAACACCATCATGTGTTCGGCCGAACTCGAACATCACCCGAACAGGGTGATGTTCTGCAGAACCCGAACAGTGGCGAACACTGTTCGCCCAACACTAGAAGCTGCCTATCTAATCTATACTGGTGGAAGCTGCCTATCTAATCTATACTGGGGGATGCTGCCTATATAATCTATGCTGGGGAAACCTACCTATCTAACCTATGCTGGGGGAAGCTGCCTATCTAATCTATACTGGGGGAACCTACCTATCTAATCTATACTGGGGAAACCTACCTATCTAACCTACGCTGGGGGAAGCTGCCTATCTAATCTATACTGGGGAAGCTGCCTATCTAACCTATACTGGGGGAAGCTGCCTATCTAATCTATACTGGGGGAAGCTGCCTATATAATCTATACTGGGCGAAGCTGCCTATCTAACCTATACCGGGGAAGCTGCCTATATTATCTATACTGGGGAAACCTACCTATCTAACCTATGCTGGGGGAAGCTGCCTATCTAATCTATACTGGTGGAAGCTGCCTATCTAATCTGTACTAGGGGAAGCTGCCTATCTAACCTCTACTGGGGAAACCTACCTATCTAACCTACACTGGGGGAAGCTGCCTATATAATCTATACTGGGGGAAGCTGCCTATATAATCTATACTGGGGGAAGCTGCCTGTCAAGAACCGCAACGGTCGATCCTTGATTGGGTCAATTGCGCAAATTCAGAAACTAGATCTCGCTGTCAATTTGCGCATAGATGCCTATATGTGGATTCGCAATCTATGAACTGACTAGCCGAGAGGAGTGTTCTGACTCCAAAGGATTCACCACACACATACAATTCAAATGCTTGTCTTACGTGTGAGTCAGCACATGACTGTAACTATTTTAACACACTGAGAACACTGTAACTTAACCCTTAGCTGTATGTAGGGATCGGTGCCAGATCTGCGTATCTGTGCCTGATTCAAACATATGGGTTGTACATACAAGATACTATAGGACACAAGGTAACGTTTTCGGAGGAGTAAGTAAGATTGTGTATGTTCAGGAACAGATGCATGTGTGGCCCAGACAGGCACGCTCCCCGCCGCACTCCCATTCCTGGAAGTGTTCTGCGCCTGCATAAGTGCAGAGCGCTTCCAGCCACGGGGGTGTAATGGGGGAGTGTGTCTGGCCAGGCCATACATACGCAATGAAGCACAACTTGGCCAGGAGTTTGGGCTGAATTGCAGAGGACTGGAGCCACCCAGGGAGACGGCGAGGGATGAGTGGCTTCAAGTCAGCCCCAGGTAAACTTGTCGTCTCAGACACACTTTCAGTATAGGTAGCTGTCTCCCCTCTCCCTTCAGTATAAGTAGCCATCTCCCTCATCCCTCAGTGTATGTAGCCACCTATCCTTCAGTATAGCTAGCTTTCTCCCCATCCACCCTCCCTTCAGTATAGCTAGCTTTCTCCCCTATCCCTTCAGTACAGATAGCTTTACCCCCACCCCCCTTTTTTTTCAGTATAGGTAGCTCCCCCCCCCCATCCATTTAGTATTGCTAGCTCTCTCCCCAATCCCACCTCCCTTCAGTATACCTAGCTTTCACCTCCATCCCCTCTCCCTTCAGTACAGTTAGTATTCTCCCCCATCCCCCCTCTTTTCAGTATAGGTAGGTAGCCGTCTATTTCTCCCCCCATCTCCCCTCCCTTTAGTATCGCTAGCTCTCTGTCCCATCCCTCCTCCCTTCATTATAGGTAGTCTCTCCCCCCCACCGCTCCCTAAAGTTAAGTTTAGCTAGATGTCTCCTCCACAGTCATTTTAAAATGCAGGCAGTACTTCACTTAAAGCAGCTTGCTGAATTTTCATGGGGAAGAGGGAAAGGTCCCGATCTGCTCTGCGCCCATGCACTGCGGTTCTGATCCATCCATCAGCCCCAGCGGCAGCACCGCAAGACCTCCTGCATCTACTACACACTTCTGGCTGGGCTCAGCCAGGTTGACTTCAGTGGGCTGAACGATGCGTCTGCTACAAGCCACTGGACTGCGTGTGCATGGTACTCAGGAGAGAGAGTCTACCTGCTGGCTGCCACAGGCTCTCTCTCCCTCTGCATTCAACTTCGGTACCCCTAGTAGCCGCGGCCGCCCACCGCTAGCTGCTTACACAGTAACAGGGAAAAGCGGGGCTGGACGCTGTGGACTTATATAGGCAGCAGGTGAGAGGTATAGTGTCACCCACCCCCTGTATTTTAGCTAAGTCTGGCGCCCTAGTCCTGTGCCTTGGGGGGCCTTCTCACAATCCAGCCCTGTAAATGGCATCATCCTGATTTAAAACTTCTTGCTTTTACTGATGGGCCGGCTGACACGGTACAATACCCTACTCCTACTGCATTATAAAGTGTAAGTTTATGGTTGATTTTGCATTTACAATGCAGTATTTAAACAAATGTATGCAGCTAGGATAAAGGAAGGTGTTTGTTCAGCTTTTATTGGATACCATTATTGACCGTATATATTGTGCTTCACATGCACACAAAAATACAGTGACTTCAGTGTTTGGTTACATGAAGGCTTTAAACAAATAGAATAAATATACAATAATATTCACTAGCTTGCTTTACCTCGAGTCCTCCTCATAGGAAGAGCCTGTTGTATTGTGCTATCCATCCTCCTGTCAGTCTGTAGGTGTTCCCTCTCTCTTCCTTGCAAAAAATATGTTGCCTCTTGCTCATAGACCTCAAGGACAACTAAAACGAGAAAGCTATGGAGGCTGCCATATTTATTTCCGTTGAAGCAATACCAGTTGCCTGGCTGTCCTGCTGATCCTCTGCCTCTAATACTTTCATCCACAGACCCTGAACAAACATGCAGAAGATTAGCTGCATGCTTGTTTCTGGTGTTATTCAAACACTGCTGCAGCCAAATAGATCAGCAGGGCTGCCAAGAAACAGGTAATGTTTAAAGCGGTATTGTCATCATAAAAATCAAATTTCAACAGCAAAAGGTCTGAGTGTATAAAGATTAGAGATGTCCCGAATGGTTCGCCGGCGAACGGTTCCAGGCGAATTTTGGTGGTTCGCCTGCGCAGAGAACTGGGAACCTTTTTTCAAAGTTCAGTTCGCCCATAGACTTTAATGGCCGCCGACTTTAGCAGTTAATAGCAAAGTCCCCTTACATAGTAAAAACACCCAAATTGTTGGGAATGTTAAGTGGAATAGTGGGAACAAGTGGAAAACATTTTTTTTTTTTCAAAAAGACCTTATACTTTTTGAGAAAATCAATTTTAAAGTTTCAAAGTAAAATGAGCCGATTCATTAAAAAAAAACCTGATTCATTAAAAAGAACCGGATGATTCATGAACTGTTAGTAAAGCAGAGAATGCGTCCTGAGCAGGACGTGAAGCTGCCGGCTCCGCTGCTGTCTCTCCCCACCTGCCTGCACCTGTCACCCTCACCTAGCCTGGCACCCAGCGCACCCATGGGTGCCAGGCTAGGTGAGGGTGACAGGTAAGGAGGTGGGGAGAGACAGCAGGAGCCGGCAGCTATGCGTCCAAAAGGAGGCATTCTCTGCTATGTGGGAGGCCTCGGAGATCTTCAAATAAACTTAAGAGGATACATTATTCGTTGGATTGTTTACGATGGATATTGTCGCGGGAATTTTTTGTAAAGGTACAGGTAAGTATTTATGGTTAATTTAGAATAATAAAATACTTTTCTCATGGTTGTGTTTTTATTTCATTTAACCCTTTGTGGAAATGGGTAAGGGGTACTGTGTACCCTTATACTCATTTCTCCTGGGAGGGAGGTGGGCATCTGGGGTCCCCTTCTTAAAGGGGACTCCCAAATGCCACCATGAACCCCCTCCCCCCAGGAAGTCATCGCCCCCACCTCCTCCTGGGGCACCGGAGGTGGGGAAGAGACCCTTGTCCATGGATTGGACAAGGGCTCCGGGGGGGGGGAGGGGAAGGCTTGGCCGCCCCTCACCTCCCCAGAGCCCCTCCATACCATGGACCATGCGGGCTAGTATAGCTAAGGGTGCGAAGCCCCAGTCGGCCGGGGCTCTGCATTCTGGCTATCCCAGCCTGCATGGGGGACAAGGGGTTACAGAGGCTCGGGAGGGGGGACCCCACGCCTTTTTTTTCAGATTTCCCACACACAGCACATAAAAATAATAAAAAAGAAATAAAACATGTTTTTAAAAGACTTCCGAGACCACAAATGTGAAAGAAAAGTTAAATACCTTTTCATAATCCAGATCCATTGAGGACGCCATCCGCGCCCTCCCGTTCATTCCTCCCAGTCGAGTCCCGACCCCTCTGAATGGGTCGGGTTCTCAGTACCCCCTCAATATGGCCGCCACAGATTGCCGCGGCTGCGCAGTCCACATAGACGCGATTGCGGCTGTGCTGCTCTAGGACCTCCTCCCGATGCGTCCGATGTATGCACGCATATTGAAGACACGGCGGGAGGAGGGCCTAGAGCTCCGCAGCCGCAATCGCGCCTATGCGGACTGCACAGCAGAGGCAATCTGTGGTGGCCATATTGAGGGGAGAATGAGAACCTGACCTGTTTGGAGGGGTCGGGACCCGACCAGGGCCGGTATTACTACGGGAGCCATGGGGAAATGAACGGGAGGGCGCGGATGGCATCCTCTATGGATCTGGATTATGAAAAGTTTAACTTTTTTCACATTTGTGGCCTCGGAAGTCCGTTAAATATTGTTTCCTGCTATTTTTAACATATTCTGCAAATTTGGTGTTGCTAGGATGTAAGGGGCCTTTACTATTAACTGCTAAAGTCGGCGGGTGATGATAACCAACCAGAATTATAGGGGTGCAAAAGTGCTGAATCCATTAGGCTCCCTATTTGACTTTCAAAAATCTCAAATCTTTTCAAAGGGCAATTGCTCAGCAGTGGCAAATTTTCTAGCATTGTAGGGACCCTTAGGGGGATCATGACTGGTGTGTTTCGGGCCCTTAGGCCAAAGAGGTCATAGCCTAGGGTCACAAAAACCTGTTTATTTGGGCACTGGCAATGGTGGAGATTCTGACGAACATAAATCGCAGTTATGGCCGTTAGCAACGTCTGAATCTCACGACATGTCTCATGCAGGTAGAAGGCATATTGTTATACTTTTACTCCAAAGTTGGGTTCCCTACATCTCTGCAAACCAGAGTTACAGGGGTGCAAAAGTGGTAAAATCCCCCATAGGCTTTTTTTGGGCCTCCTATTTAACTTTCCAAAATCTCACACCATTTCAAAGGGCAATGGCTCAGCAGTGGCAAAACTCTCCAGTCATGATCCCCCTAAGAGTCCCTACAATGCTAGAAAATGTGCCACTGCTGAGCCATTGCCCTTTGAAATGGTGTGAGATTTTGGAAAGTTAAATAGGAGGCCCAAAAAAAGCCTATGGGGGATTTTACCACTTTTGCACCCCTGTAACTCTGGTTTGCAGAGATGTAGGGAACCCAACTTTGGAGTAAAAGTATAACAATATGCCTTCTACCTGCATGAGACATGTCATGAGATTCAGACGTTGCTAACAGCCATGGCTGCGACTTATGTATGTCAGAATCTCCACCATTGACATTGCCCAAATAAACAGGTTTTTGTGACCCTAGGCTATGACCTCTTTGGCCAAGGGGCCCGAAACTTACCAGTCATGATCCCTCTAAGAGTTCCTACAATGCTAGAAAATTTGCCACTGCTGAGCCATTGCCCTTTGAAATGGTGTGAGATTTTGGAAAGTTAAATAGGAAGCCCAATGAAAGCCTATGGGGGATTTTACCACATTTGCGCCCCTGTAACTCTGGTTTGCAGAGATGTAGGGAACCCAACTTTGGAGTAAACGTATAACAATATGCCTTCTACCTGCATGAGACATTTCGCGAGATTCAGACGTTGCTAACGGCCATTGCTGCGATTTATGTTCGTCAGAATCTCCACCATTGCCAGTGCCCAAATAAACAGGTTTTTGTGACCCTAGGCTATGACCTCTTTGGTCTAAGGGCCCAAAACACACCAGTCATGATCCCCCTAAGAGTCTCTACAATGCTAAGAGTAGAGACTCCCCCTAAGAGTAGTAGACTCCCCCTAAGAGTCTCTACAATTACTCATCAGCTGCAGCTCTGTGTGCCTGTTCCTGTGTGTCTCTCTCACTGCCTTGCAGTGTAAAGTAAACAGTTTACAGCCAGGGAGATCTCATTCTGAATGGGGGTGGGAGGGGCATCCAAGTAAGGAAAAAATACAGGTCCTAATTTTCAGATCCTTCTATTCATCTAAAAATCCCTCAGCTGTTCTCATATGATCTGTGAGAAAGAAGTGTGTGTGTAAGCAGGCCAGAAACAAACAGTAAATCATTCCTCTGTGTGACAGAGAAGTATAACCCAGCTACATGGTATAGCTGTACCCTCTAGCATTGACGCCGAAACAAATTGTTACGAACAGCTGCTAAACAAGGCATTTTTGCACACAGGCTGTGATGAGAGACCTCTGAAAAGCTTTCTAGTGTTGCTGGCTAAAAGCTCTATAGGTATGTGGTGTTTACAAAAGAACAGTTTCTTTGATAGTACTCCTTTAACCTCCTTAGTGGTAACCCCGAGTAAGACTCGGGCCAAAAATTTGCAGCTCAGAGTGGTAACCCCAAACCTGAGTCCTGGTAGCCACCAAAAGGTATGGATAAAAAGTGCAGCATAGTGGCATTCCTAATTCACCTCCCCCGGGATCCATACCCTGGCAGTAACTCTTATTCTGGTCCTTGAAGGCTCTTGATCTCTCTGGTGAAATCTCACTATAGGAGTAGAGCACCACCCAGTGGATGGAGGGAGAATAGCAGTGGGAGGGAGGTGTCCAGGGTAGGGCTGCTGCAGTTCCCCCCACCGCAGTCTATCAAATAAGCAGTGTATTTGTGGTCTTAACCCTTCTTGCAATGCCTGCCACACCTGCCACCCTGTACCTGGCAGAAGGATGCAGAGCTGAGAACACACACCAATTTACAGAATTTTTACAGAGGCAGAGTTCAATTACTTTTTGATACTTGCTTGATATTTTTTTGCTGTATGAACTGACTTAAATTCTGAAAGATGTAAAGGATAATGCCTTATTTATTGTCATTATCACATTGTTATTTCTTTCCAAAAATAAAAAAATAAAAAAAGTTTGAGAAAAAGAATGGAGAAATGCTAAATGGTTTTAAAATCATTTATTAAAAATAAGATATTGTGTCAACATTTACACAAATAGAGGGGAAAACTTTTCAAATAAAAAGTCAAGTTTGTAAAAATACCCCCCCCCCCCTAATGCTGGTGTTAACTGAAAAGGGCCACCTTTTACAACTTGATGTGTATCACATGACGGTAGGTGGGGTTCCTGGGTAGTCACTGGCAAGGTGACTACCTGAACTTTAGAAGTCGTGGGAACCCCCACTTTTACTGTCATGGTTCCCCTTCTCATGCAAGATCTATTTGGACTTTTAAACTCTAGGGACTGTGGGATGCAAAAACCGTATGTCCATGGTCCTTCATCCTCCTGGACTAAGGGCGCTATTTTTAAACTTCCTCGTTTTAGTCCCATCACCCTTCCATCATAGAGAGTCCCCGGGGTGCTACCTGATGTACCCCAGGATTCAACCTCTCTACTCCAAAAAGTCCCCTGATCCATTAAACTCACGTCCCATGCTAACCCTTGTGTCCCTCCCCAGAAGAATACTGTTGATACTCTTTCTTCCGGGAAATTGATTACATCTCAATGACAAAAGATGTTCCCAACTGTCCTGATTGGACCTTTGCCCCCCCTTATGTCCCTAGGCAAAATGCGTACTTTAGGTCGGGAAGAATGTACTCTGCAATCTTTCAGTTAAAAGTACCTCCTCACTTACCCATCTATAATGAGGATAAGTGGCTGAATGAATATGGACTGTGTAATATTGTCTCATATTGTGACCCGTGTAGTGAGGATGATGTTACCTGTGTTGGCTCTCCTTTTCTTGGGATCCCTCTCCCCACCCTCTTTGTCACCTGAAAATGTGGCTGGATCTCGATTTTTACTTCTCGTTCTGAGAACCAAAACCCTTTTGCTTTCCAGCCTTTACGTGTGTATAGTTGTCTCAGAGACACCCTCTGTTGGTTGTTCCAGAATGTGATATTGTTCACTGCTTCTCTCCTGGAGGAGAAGTTACGCTTACTGCTCGTTCCTCTCCAAACTAGAACCGTCTCACTCCAGAGAACCAAGACAAGGTAATCCTGAACAACACACTCCACCTTTTGCATGTACCCATTGTACTGCAATGTACCATTTAACAAGACTTTGGATCGGTGCGTTGGTTCCGGGAGTGTGACATTCCAGAGCAGATTTAATCTGCCGTTCACCTCACACTTCCAGCACACTTGACCCTTCATACCTTTCACCAACATTGTGCCATGAAATTTGTTTCCACCTGGCACGAGTGATCTTTTCCTCCTTCCCTGTTCAGTCCAGTCGGGCCAATCAGAGGGAAGTGCAAAAGGATCAGTACCTTTTTCTCCAAACATTAACCTGTTTGGGCCTTGTGTTCTCATTAACCCCTTATTGTTCATGAGAATGTCCTCTCCTCTGTCTCCTAGGACGAAATGGCAACCTAGGATCGCCATCAGCACAGTACTCTTCATTATGAGAGCACTTCCTTGGGAAAGAAAAACATTATCAATTTGCATTATGCTTTGCTCAGTCAGTTTTTTTTAGTCTAGTTTAGTTATCTGATCTCGGAAATCTCGCTGTTCTCCAAACCAGGATTGGCCTCTGGAAACTTTCGCTTATCCGACTGACATGTCTGTCTCTGTCTCTGCTGCCAGCACCTCAGCTTTCTCGATTCCATATTGCCAAAACTCCTGAAACCGAAATACAAACAAATCAATTCTTATTAATGATTTGAGTTTCACCCTGCGCGCTTGTACTCTGTACACCTTAGATTGATCAACCATAATTGATCTCGTTTCTTTATAGTTCTCTTGAAATATGTTTACTCTTTTTGGTACACTGGAGCTACACTCCTCTCCCCTACCTTATGTTCCAATGTCATAAGTACTTACCTTTTTAAAATATGCTCCCACGGACTTCACCTTTGGAAGCTCTTACCTCATCCCCCCCCCCCCCCCGTACATACTCGCCTGCAGTATGTACTGAATACGGATGCCACACACTTGTTGCTGCTACCTGCAGACTGCTTTTCAGCTGAGCTTGCAATGCTCTTACCCATTTTCGTTTTTACTTACCTAGAACTTCATTGATCACAACCAGCTCTGCTAGAAGTCCTGTTTGTTGTACCCTCTGACCAATGTTTGCCAATGCTACTACCTCTATACCAGTGTTGCCAACCTTTCACGTTATTTTTTACTGACAAATACCTAAAAAATTACTGCCAAAAGATTTTTTTTACTGACAACCCCACCCCCCCGCCGAAAAAATGGGCGTGGCCACGCAACAGAATGTGGGCGTGGTCATGGGTGGGGCCAAATATACATGATTTTAATATTGCTGTGAAAGGTCTGCCAGGGAAGTTTGAGCTCTGCCATAGTGTTTCCCCCCCCCCCCCCCCCCTTCCCCCAAAATACATGTAATCTTACAGCATTTCACCAAAAATACACGTAATCTGGCAGAGGTTCTTCCAAAATACGTTTAATATGGCAGTGGTTCCCAAAAAATAGATGTAATCTGGCAGCAGTGATTCTCCCAACATACACAAAATCTGGCAGCAGTTCCCCAAAATACATTTAATCTGACAGCAGTGGTTCCCCAAAAATAGGTAGCCCCAGGTCTATAGGTGTCCCCAGAATAGGTGGCCAGGGGTATAGATGTCCCCAGAACAGGTAGCCAGGGGGAGAGATGTCCCCAGAACAGCCAGGGGTATATGTGCCCAGTATATGTAGGCAGGGGTACAGGGCTGGTTCTGGACTGGCACATATGAGGGGGCAGTCAAATGGGTAGGGGTCAACATGTTCGAGAAAATTTGCAGCGACTAAAGTGGGCATGGCAAGTAAATACACATAATGAGAGACAGCGTTTCACCAGTAAATGCACATAAGAGACAGCCTTTCACCAGTAAATGCACGTAATGACAGACAGCTTTTCACCAGTAAATGCACATAAGAGACCGCCTTTCACCAGTAAATGCACGTAATGACAGACAGCTTTTCACCAGTGAATGCATCTAATGAGAGACAGCTTTTCACCAGTAAATGCACGTAATGAGAGACAGCTTTTCACCAGTAAATGCACGTAATGAGAGACAGCTTTTCACCAGTAAATGAACATAAGAGACAGCTTTTCACCAGTAAATGCACATAATAAGAGACAACTTTTCACCAGTAAATGCACATAATGGCAAACAGCCAGTGTCCTCAGTATATGTAGCCAGCAGATATATGTGCCCAGTATATGTAGCCAGAGGTATATGTCCCCAGTATATGTAGGCAGGGGTATATGTGCCCAGTATATGTAGCCAGAGGTATATGTCCCCAGTATATGTAGGCAGGGGTATATGTGCCCAGTATATGTAGGCAAAGTTATATGTGCCCAGTAGATGTAGCCAGGGTTATATGTGCCCAGTAGATGTAGCCAGGGTTATATGTGCCAAGTATATGTAGCCAGAGGTATATGTGCCCATGGGTAGCCAGGGTTATATGTCCCCAGTATATGTAGCCAGGGTTATATGTGCCCAGTAGATGTAGCCAGGGTTATATGTGCCCAGTAGATGTAGCCAGGGTTATATGTGCCCAGTAGATGTAGACAGGGTTATATGTGCCCAGTAGATGTAGCCAGGGTTATATGTCCCAGTAGATGTAGCCAGGGTTATATGTGCCCAGTAGATGTAGCCAGAGGTATATGTGCCCATGGGTAGCCAGGGTTATATGTCCCCAGTAGATGTAGCCAGAGTTATATGTGCCCAGTAGATGTAGCCAGTGTTATATGTGCTCAGTAGATGTAGCCAGGGTTATATGTGCCCAGTAGATGTAGCCAGGGTTATATGTGCCCAGTAGATGTAGCCAGGTTTATATGTGCCCAGTAGATGTAGCCAGGGTTATATGTGCCCAGTAGATGTAGCCAGAGGTATATGTGCCCAGTAGATGTAGCCAGGGTTATATGTGCCCAGTAGATGTAGCCAGAGTTATATGTGCCCAGTAGATGTAGCCAGGGTTATATGTGCCCAGTAGATGTAGCCAGAGGTATATGTGCCCAGTAGATGTAGCCAGGGTTATATGTGCCCAGTAGATGTAGCCAGAGTTATATGTGCCCAGTAGATGTAGCCAGGGTTATATGTGCCCAGTAGATGTAGCCAGGGTTATATGTGCCCAGTAGATGTAGCCAGGGTTATATGTGCCCAGTAAATGTAGCCAGGGTTATATGTGCCCAGTAGATGTAGCCAGAGGTATATGTGCCCAGTAGATGTAGCCAGGGTTATATGTGCCCAGTAGATGTAGCCAGGGTTATATGTGCCCAGTAGATGTAGCCAGAGGTATATGTGCCCAGTAGATGTAGCCAGAGGTATATGTGCCCAGTAGATGTAGCCAGAGGTATATGTGCCCAGTAGATGTAGCCAGAGGTATATGTGCCCATGGGTAGCCAGGTGACCCCCCAAAGCAGGAGGGGAGCACCTCGCTTTCCCCTCCTGAACTAAGTGACTGAGTGGCTGGCAGTGGCAGGCGGCAGCGAGCGGAACTTACCTGCGTCTCGTCGCCGAGCAGAACTTCCGGGTGCAGGAGCGAGACGGAAGGTAAGTCCCGCCCGCTGCCAAACGCCACTGCCAGCCACTCAGTCACTTAGATCAGGAGGGGGACAGTCAGCGAGGGAGGGAGAGTACTAAGGTAAGAGAAGGGGGGGGGGAGATTGCCCCCTTCTCCACCGCTGCCCACAGCTCTTCCTCCACTGCGCTGCTGTCCTCCTGCAACAGAGCGGGCGGCCGATTGGCCACACTTTTTTTTCGGATGCTGCTGAATTCCTTACGGAATTCATGGGCAGCTTAATTTGTATCAAAAATTACAGGCTGCCCGTAAATTTACGGGCGGTTGGCAACACTGCTCTATACTTGCCCAAAAAATGGCTACCTCCCTGTGGGAAGGTGTGTTTTGCTACTATGTACTATGTCCCCAGTATATGTAGCCAGGGTTATATGTGCCCAGTAGATGTAGCCAGGGTTATATGTGCCCAGTAGATGTAGCCAGGGTTATATTTGCCCAGTAGATGTAGCCAGGGTTATACAGTGGTGTGAAAAACTATTTGCCCCCTTCCTGATTTCTTATTCTTTTGCATGTTTGTCACACTTAAATGTTTCTGCTCATCAAAAACCGTTAACTATTAGTCAAAGATAACATAATTGAACGCAAAATGCAGTTTTAAATGATGGTTTTTATTATTTAGTGAGGAAAAAAAAAACTCAAAACCTACATGGCCCTGTGTGAAAAAGAAATTGCCCCCTGAACCTAATAACTGGTTGGGCCACCCTTAGCAGCAATAACTGCAATCAAGCGTTTGCAATAACTTGCAACAAGTCTTTTACAGCGCTCTGGAGGAATTTTGGCCCACTCATCTCTGCAGAATTGTTATAATTCAGCTTTATTTGAGGGTTTTCTAGCATGAACCGCCTTTTTAAGGTCATACCACAACATCTCAATAGGATTCAGGTCAGGGCTTTGACTAGGCCACTCCAAAGTCTTCATTTTGTTTTTCTTCAGCCATTCAGAGGTGTATTTGCTGGTGTGTTTTGGGTCATTGTCCTGCTGCAGCACCCAAGAGCGCTTCAGCTTGAGTTGACGAACAGATGGCTGGACATTCTCCTTCAGGATTTTTTGGTACACACAGTAGAATTCATGGTTCCATCTATCACAGCAAGCCTTCCGGGTCCTGAAGCAGCAAAACAACCCCAGACCATCACACTACCACCACCATTTTTTACTGTTGGTATGATGTTCTTTTGCTGAAATGCTGTGTTACTTCTACGCGAGATGTAATGGGACACGCACCTTCCAAAAAGTTCAACTTTTGTCTCGTCGGTCCACAAGGTATTTTCCAAAATGTCTTGGCAATCATTGAGATGTTTTTTTTTAGCAAAATTGAGATGAGCCTTAATGTTCTTTTTGCTTAAAAGTGGTTTGCGCCTTGGATATCTGCCATGCAGGCCGTTTTTGCCCAGTCTCTTTCTTATGGTGGAGTCGTGAACACTGACCTTAATTGAGGCAAGTGAGGCCTGCAGCTCTTTAGATGTTGTCCTGGGGTCTTTTGCGGCCTCTCGGATGAGTTTTCTCCGCGCTCTTGGGGTAATTTTGGGAAGGTTCTTCACTGTTCCATGTTTTTGCCATTTGTGGATAATGGCTCTCACTGTGGTTCGCTGGAGTCCCAAAGCTTTAGAAATGGCTTTATAACCATTACCAGACTGATAGATCTCAATTACAGTACTTTTGTTCTCATTTGTTCCTGAATTTCTTTGGATCTTGGCATGATGTCTAGCTTTTGAGGTGCTTTTGGTCTACTTCTCTGTGTCAGATAGCTCCTATTTAAGTGATTTCTTGATAGAAACAGGTGTGGCAGTAATCAGGCCTGGGGGTGACTACAGAAATTGAACTCAGGTGTGATGAACCACAGTTAAGTTATTTTTTAACAAGGGGGGGCAATCACTTTTTCACACAGGGCCATGTAGGTTTTGAGTTATTTTTCTCACTTAATAATAAAAACCATCATTTAAAATGCATTTTGTGTTCAATTATGTTATCTTTGACTAATAGTTAACGGTTTTTGATGAGCAGAAACATTTAAGTTTGACAAACATGCAAAAGAATAAGAAATCAGGAAGGGGCAAATAGTTTTTCACACCACTGTATGTGCCCAGTAGATGTAGCCAGGTTTATATGTGCCCAGTAGATGTAGCCAGGGTTATATGTCCCCAGTAGAAGTAGCCAGGGTTATATGTGCCCAGTAGATGTAGCCAGGGTTATATGTGCCCAGTAGATGTAGCCAGGGTTATATTTGCCCAGTAGATGTAGCCAGGGTTTTATGTGCCCAGTAGATGTAGCCAGAGGTATATGTGCCCAGTAGATGTAGCCAGGGTTATATGTGCCCAGTAGATGTAGCCAGGGTTATATGTGCCCAGTAGATGTAGCCAGAGGTATATGTGCCCAGTAGATGTAGCCAGAGTTATATGTGCCCAGTATATGTAGCCAGATGTATATGTGCCCAGTAGATGTAGCCAGAGGTATATGTCCCCAGTATATGTAGCCAGGGTTATATGTGCCCAGTAGAAGTAGCCAGAGGTATATGTGCCCAGTAGATGTAGCCAGGGTTATATGTGCCCAGTAGATGTAGCCAGAGGTATATGTGCCCAGTAGATGTAGCCAGAGTTATATGTGCCCAGTATATGTAGCCAGATGTATATGTGCCCAGTAGATGTAGCCAGGGTTATATGTGCCCAGTAGATGTAGCCAGGGTTATATGTGCCCAGTAGATGTAGCCAGGGTTATATGTTCCCAGTAGATGTAGCCAGGGTTATATGTGCCCAGTAGATGTAGCCAGGGTTATATGTGCCCAGTAGATGTAGCCAGGGTTATATGTGCCCAGTAGATGTAGCCAGGGTTATATGTGCCCAGTAGATGTAGCCAGAGGTATATGTGCCCAGTAGATGTAGCCAGGGGGTATATGTGCCCAGTAGATGTAGGCAGGGTTATATGTGCCCAGTAGATGTAGCCAGAGGTATATGCGCCCAGTAGATGTAGCCAGGTTTATATGTGCCCAGTAGATGTAGCCAGAGGTATATGTGCCCAGTAGATGTAGCCAGGGTTATATGTGCCCAGTAGATGTAGCCAGGGTTATATGTGCCCAGTAGATGTAGCCAGAGGTATATGTGCCCAGTAGATGTAGCCAGAGGTATATGTGCCCAGTAGATGTAGCCAGGGTTATATGTGCCCAGTAGATGTAGCCAGAGGTATATGTGCCCAGTAGATGTAGCCAGGGTTATATGTGCCCAGTAGATGTAGCCAGGGTTATATGTGCCCAGTAGATGTAGCCAGAGTTATATGTGCCCAGTAGATGTAGCCAGATGTATATGTGCCCAGTAGATGTAGCCAGAGGGTATATGTGCCCAGTAGATGTAGCCAGAGGTATATGTGCCCAGTAGATGTAGCCAGGGTTATATGTGCCCAGTAGATGTAGCCAGAGGTATATGTGCCCAGTAGATGTAGCCAGGGGGTATATGTGCCCAGTAGATGTAGCCAGGGTTATATGTGCCCAGTAGATGTAGCCAGAGTTATATGTGCCCAGTAGATGTAGCCAGATGTATATGTGCCCAGTAGATGTAGCCAGAGGGTATATGTGCCCAGTAGATGTAGCCAGAGGTATATGTGCCCAGTAGATGTAGCCAGGGGGTATATGTGCCCAGTAGATGTAGCCAGAGTTATATGTGCCCAGTAGATGTAGCCAGGGTTATATGTGCCCAGTAGATGTAGCCAGAGGTATATGTGCCCAGTAGATGTAGCCAGGGTTATATGTGCCCAGTAGATGTAGCCAGAGTTATATGTGCCCAGTAGATGTAGCCAGAGTTATATGTGCCCAGTAGATGTAGCCAGAGGTATATGTGCCCATGGGTAGCCAGGTGACCCCCCAAAGCAGGAGGGGAGCAGCTCGCTCTCCCCTCCTGAACTAAGTGACTGAGTGGCTGGCAGTGGCAGGCGGCAGCGAGGGGAACTTACCTGCGTCTCGATGATTTGCCGCTACTCTGGTCTGGTCCAGACCAGAGCAGCGGAACTTCCGGCGCAGGAGCGAGACGGAAGGTAAGTCCCGCCCGCTGCCAAACGCCACTGCCAGCCACTCAGTCACTTAGATCAGGAGGGGGGGGGAGCACTAAATTTACGGGCGGTTGGCAACACTGCTCTATACTTGCCCAAAAAATAGCTACCTCCCTGTAGGAAGGTGTGCTTTGCACTTTAACTACACGGGGTTCAGGGCTACACATGCCAGCTTCATATGCCTGCATGAGAATCTCTGAATGCCCACTAGGTAGGTAGTTCTATGGCAAACATTCTACTTATACACTGTCACTATGTAAATGGAAATTCATTGCTCCTTTGTAATTGCCGCTTGAACTGATTTCAGTTCTGTTCTTTATGTTAAACTTGATTGGAGCTGGAAAAAAATTATTTGACCAATCAGTGGACGAGGAAAAACACACAAACAGCCCAGCATTGGCCTCTTTGTCAATCTCTAGTCCTGTCCACGACAACACCCGAAAAAAACGTTTCTGCAGCCGCGGCGATGGACACCTAGATTGGTCAACTCCTTTTTTCCACCTCCGGTACACCCTTATGTACTGTTTCCCGCTTTCTCTATTGGGAACTCATGTTGCACTACTTTTTAAGGTGCATCACTTAAAGGAATAATCCCATAAGCAACCCTGTCCAGAACAGATACCACCCTGATCCGCTCTTGCAAATCATTCTGGGGGGAAATATCTGACATCTATGTGTCTCCATGTGTCTTGTGGCCAGTCGGAGTGCTGCTTGGTCACGTGACGCCGTCCCCTCACCGCGCTCCAATGCGGTGGCTTCGCCCGTCCCAGTGGGCACGGCCATGCCGCAGATGGCGATCGGCATTCGTGCTCCGGTACCTGGAGGGGAGGAATGGCGGTATACAGAGGGGTGAGTCTGCACTGTTCCCCTATTGGCCATAAGCATTCATATTCAGTTCCCCATCAGGTCCGCTTGTTGGCTCAGGACCTTTGATTGGTCAGCTAAGTTTCTAGCAGATGATTGGCTATTGTTGTGGTGGATGTATATATAAATGTGTAAAGCTGTTTGTTTTCTACAGACTGTCACAAGCTTGAGAAAGGGGTATGCCCCCGAAACGTCGCACTTTGTGTGACAGTCTGTAACTATGACATTTGAATAAAAGAGCATATATTACATAGATGGTGCCGGCTTCTCTGCTTCACTAATGTACTTGTGAAAATATTTTCATAACAATGGCTCATATACATGTTGTTCGTTGCCAGCTGGTCTGGCATCTGCCCTGGATATCTCTGACACAGCCTTGGCAGTTCTAGTACAATGTTCTGCTGAAAATCAGAACTGCCTTTATTTATCTCTAAGAGAAATTCTCCTTAAAGGGCGATTCTGCACATCAAGTCTTTTAACTAACTCAGTTAAAGTAACTGAGGCCTACAAATTCAAGCATATAATACTTAAATTCTAACATAGGTAAATAAGGAAACTTCTAAAAATAATACAGTAAGCTAATCTATTTTCCTAAATATATATATTTATAGCATTTGTAGATAGAGAATGCAATCATTTTTAAAACATTTTCAACCTGTTAACCCAACGTAGTATGATTTGAATATGTATTTTTTTTCAATGAGGGGTTCTGATTGCTGCATTTGTAATGTGGGGTACTGTTTGCAGCATTTGTAAAGTAGGGTACTAATTGCTGCATTTGTAATGTGGGGTACTAATTGCTACATTTGTAACATGGGGTACTGTTTGCTGCATTTGTAACGTGGGGTACTGATTGCTGCATTTGTAACATGGGGTACTGATTGCTACATTAGTAACGTGGGGTACTTACTGCAACATTTGTAATGTGGGGTACTGATTGCTGCATGTGTAACATGGGGTACTGATTGCTACGTTTGTAACTTGGAGTACTAATTGCTGCATTTGTAACATGAGATAGTGATGATTGTTTTGTAAAATTACAATAGTATTATTTTTAACCAAGTAGTGTATAATAGTAGGTAAAATGGTAAACTCCCCAAAACAGTACCGTAAGGTAATCTGTTTTTCAAAATGAACCTATTCATAGCATTTGTAGATATAGAATGCAATCATTGTTAATGTTTTTCTGTTTCAATATTGCTTTATTGAAAAGATATGAGTATAACATTTTACAAAGTACAACATTCAATTTCAAGAGATAACTTTTTACATGTCTTTTTGTAACAAACTATATAAGATAGGAAATACCAAACATATATGTGTACAGTAGTTAGTATAGTAGGAGGTAGGTCGCTATTAGTAGTGTTGGGCGAACATCTAGATGTTCGGGTTCGGGCCGAACAGGCCGAACATGGCCGCGATGTTCGGGTGTTCGACCCGAACTCCGAACATAATGGAAGTCAATGGGGACCCGAACTTTTGTGGTTTGTAAAGCCTCCTTACATGCTACATACCCCAAATTTACAGGGTATGTGCACCTTGGGAGTGGGTACAAGAGGAAAAAAAAATTAGCAAAAAGAGCTTATAGTTTTTGAGAAAATCGATTTTAAAGTTTCAAAGGGAAAACTGTCTTTTAAATGCGGGAAATGTCTGTTTTCTTTGCACAGGTAACATGTTTTTTGTCGGCATGCAGTCATAAATGTAATACATATAAGAGGTTCCAGGAAAAGGGACCGGTAACGCTAACCCAGCAGCAGCACACGTGATGGAACAGGAGGAGGGTGGCGCAGGAGGAGGAGAAGGCCACGCTTTGTGAGACACAACAACCCAGGCCTTGCATGAGGGCAAGAAGCGTGCGGATAGCATGCTTTGTACCGCCATGCAGTCATAAATGTAATAAAGATAAGTGGTTCAATAAACAGGGACCACGCGGCAACGCTAACCCAGCAGCAGCAGACGTGATGGAACAGGAGCAGGCGCAGGAGGAGAAGGCCACGCTTTGTGAGACACAACAACCCAGGCCTTGCATGTGGACAAAAAGCGTGCGGATATAGCAGCAATGCTTTTTGCCGCCATGCAGTCATAAATGTAATACAGATGAGAGGTTCAATAAACAGGGCCCGGAAACGCAACACCATCCCAGATGTTCATTGGTCATGTTACTTGGTTGGGGTCCTGGAGTGTTGCGTAGTCATTTCCAATCCAGGATTGATTCATTTTAATTTGAGTCAGACAGTCTGCATTTTCTGTAGAGAGGCGGATACGCCGATCTGTGACGATGCCTCCGGCAGCACTGAAACAGCGTTCCGACATAACGCTGGCTGCCGGGCAAGCCAGCACCTCTATTGCGTACATTGCCAGTTCGTGCCAGGTGTCTAGCTTCGATACCCAATAGTTGAAGGGTGCAGATGGATGGTTCGACACAGCTACGCCATCTGACATGTAGTCCTTGACCATCTTCTCCAGGCGATCGGTGTTGGAGGTGGATCTGCACGCTTGCTGTTCAGTGGGCTGCGGCTGCATGGGTGTCAGAAAATTTTCCCACTCCAAGGACACTGCCGATACCATTCCCTTTTGGGTACTAGCTGCGGCTTGCGTTGTTTGCTGCCCTCCTGGTCGTCCTGGGTTTGCGGAAGTCAGTCTGTCTGCGTACAACTGGCTAGAGGAGGGGGAGGATGTCAATCTCCTCTCTAAAGTCTCCACAAGGGCCTGCTGGTATTCTTCCATTTTGACCTGTCTGACTCTTTCTTCAAGCAGTTTTGGAACATTGTGTTTGTACCGTGGATCCAGAAGGGTATAAACCCAGTAATTGGTGTTGTCCAGAATGCGCACAATGCGTGGGTCACGTTCAATGCAGTCTAGCATGAATTGAGCCATGTGTGCCAGAGTCCTACCAGAATCCTCATCATCCTCTTGTGAGCGTTGTGATAGTTGTTGTGATGCATCATAGTCGTCACCTTCCTCCTGGTCTGCTTCTGCTGACCATTCGCGTTGAATTGTGGAAGTCCAACGTGCACCGCTCTGGCCCTCGTCAGTGGTGGCATGAAATTCCTGCTCCAACTCCAGCTGTTCCTCCTCCTCTTCTTCGTCATAGCTGCTGGGGCCAGCGTTCCCTGAGGCGGATGGCCTGATGTTGGTACCATCACGCTGATCGTTTTCTCCTTCAGATTCCCCCAGTTGCATCATGACAGCTGTTTCCTTGATTTTTAACATCGACCTCTTCAGTAAACACAGCAGTGGTATGGTAATGCTGACTGAAGAGTTGTCACTGCTCACAAGCAACGTGGATTGCTCAAAATTTTGGAGGACTTGGCAGAGATCCAACATGTTGGCCCAATCGGATCCACAGAAGCTTGGCAGCTGGCCGGATGCGCCTCGGTACTGCGCCGTCATGTACTGGACCACTGCACTCTTCTGCTCGCAAAAGCGGGCTAGCATGTGCAGCGTAGAATTCCAGCGCGTAGGGACATCACACAGCAAGCGATGGTGGGGGAGATTGAAGCGCTCCTGCATCTTGGCGAGTGCCCCCGAAGCAGTACTGGAATTTCTACAATGTTTGGACACTCGACGCACCTTCAACAGCAGATCGGGCACGCCTGGGTATGTCCTCAGGAACCGCTGAACTACTAGGTTCATCACGTGCGCCAGGCAAGGGATGTGTGTCAGCTTAGCCAACCTTAAAGCGCGAATGAGATTACTCCCATTATCACACACAACCATGCCCGGTTTCAGGTCCAGCGGTGCCAGCCACAAATCCGTCTGTTCCTTTATTCCCCTCCAAATTTCCTCCCCTGTGTGCTGCTTATCCCCAAGGCAGATTAGCTTCAGCAACGCTTGCTGACGCATGCCAACAGCTGTGCTGCACTGCTTCCACGATCCTACTGCTGCTGGGTTAGCGTTTCCGGATGAGGTACAGCTT
Organism: Hyperolius riggenbachi; assembly: GCF_040937935.1. Classification (NCBI taxonomy): domain Eukaryota; kingdom Metazoa; phylum Chordata; class Amphibia; order Anura; family Hyperoliidae; genus Hyperolius; species Hyperolius riggenbachi. The sequence continues at coordinate 32,493,761 of NC_090654.1, forward strand.
TGAGATGCGTTGGAGGAGAAGGAGTCAGAGAGGTAGGTGCTGCTGTTATCCAGTGGGAGGGACGGCGGTGCAGCTGTTTGTGGCGTGGGCAACACCCGTGCCGTAGCAGGTGAGGAATCGCTGCCAGGCTCCACAAGGTTCACCCAGTGCGCGGTAAGGGAGATGTATCGACCCTGGCCGAACGCACTCGTCCAGGTGTCAGTGGTGAGGTGAACCTTGCAGGCAACGGCATTCTTCAAGCTTCGGGTTATTTTGCTGACCACGTGCTCATGCAACTCAGGCACTGCAGAGCGTGCAAAGTGGTAGCGGCTGGGAACCACGTAACGTGGGATGGCCACTGACATCATGCCCTTGAAGCTGTTTGTCTCCACCAATCGATATGGCAGCATTTCGCAGGCCAGAAGCTTGGCTATGCTGGCTGTTACTGCCACGGCCCGGGGGTCATTTGCTGGCAATTTCCTCTTGCGCTCAAACATCTCCGACACAGACAACTGAACCGTAGCGCTGCACACGGAAGGGCTGTTGGTTGTTGTGTTTGATGAACACTGGGAGACCTCAAGAGCACTACTCCGGAAAGTGACAGTGTCAGCGTCGTCTGATGTTTGTGAATGTTGTGAACCACGCAATGGCTGGGCTACTGCTGCTGCTGAGGCGGGTCTGGTGGTGAGTCTGGTGAACCCAAGGGAGGCAGTGTTGTTTCTGGTACCCTGTCCTGACGCGTTTGCCCAAAGAGTGGGATGTTTGGATAGCATGTGACGGCTCATGCTGGTGGTGGAGAGGTTGTTAATATTTTTCCCCCTGCTCAGGCGGGTCTTGCACACCTTGCAAATCGCCATGGTAACATCCTCAGTGCAGTCTTCAAAGAAAGCCCAGACTTTGGAGCACCTGCCTCCTTGCTGGCGATTTCTGTTTGCTCCTCTTTTGCCTCTCACTTGAACTTCCACGCTTGTGGTGCCTGAAATTGCGCGCCGCCTACCTTGTGGCACAAGGCGAACTCGTGCAGCAGTGTGTTCTTCAACAGACTCATCTGTGCTGCTGCTACGACGGCGATGTTCTCGTTCACAAACAAAATCTGGGTCTCTGTCCACATTGTCCATACCCTCCTCTTCCATCTCCTCAAACTCGTCATATGTCATTGTGGGCCACCGCCGTGGAGTAGAGCTCCCCACAACAACCTCTGCGCAGCACACTCCAACGTCGTCTTCCAGATCTTGTCGGCCGACCTCCTGCAATTGCAACCCCTCCTGCCCAAATTGCTCTGGGATTTGGGTTTCCGAGTCCTCTTCGGACTCGCCTTGTATTTCAGTGCGCGGTGCATTTCCCACAGTTAACGGTTGTGAATCCAGGCACAACATTTCTGGCTGTTCCTCCATTGACCTTTGAAAGGTGGAAGTTTGTTGGGCTGGGAATAGCTCCTGCGAATACCCCATTGTGTCCTGAGGTAATTCATCGGACTGGTTATCTGGCAGTTGTGTGCGTGGTGTCGCTGCCGGTTGTGTCAGCTTTGTGCCCACTGGCTCCTTGTAACTGGCTGAGGACTCGGACCTCGTGCGTGATGTGCTGGTGCTGCTTAACCCACTGCTGGACGCTTGAGAGGTCATCCAAGTAATTATCTGGTCCTGTTCTTTTGGATTTGTGAGGGTTGTTGTCCTGGACAACATGGGCGGTATTGAGTGGGTTTTCTTGGGTGCTCCCCTGTGGCCTGTACGTGAACCGTCAGGGGAAACACCTCTTCCCTTGCCCCTCCCTCTTTCACCGGATTTCTTCCTCATTTCACTTATCCTTACAGTACACGCTGACTGGCAGCAGTACAGTGGCAGTACAGAAATGCTATACAGTACCACTATTCCCAGCAGCGACACAGAGCACAATGCTATACAGTGACGGGTGAGCGGTGTACCACTATTCCCAGCAGCGACACAGAGCACAATGCTATACAGTGACGGGTGAGCGGTGTACCACTATTCCCAGCAGCGACACAGAGCACAATGCTATACAGTGGCGAACGAGCGGTGTACCACTATTCCCAGCAGACACAGAACAGTACACAGAATGCTATATAGTGTGGCTGAACGAGCGGTGTACCACTATTCCCAGCAGACACAGAACAGTACACAGAATGCTATATAGTGTGGCTGAACGAGCGGTGTACTACTGTTCCCAGCAGACACAGAACAGTACACAGAATGCTATATAGTGTGGCTGAACGAGCGGTGTACTACTGTTCCCAGCAGACACAGAACAGTACACAGAATGCTATATAGTGTGGCTGAACGAGCGGTGTACTACTGTTCCCAGCAGACACAGAACAGTACACAGAATGCTATATAGTGTGGCTGAACGAGCGGTGTACCACTGTTCCCAGCAGACACAGAACAGTACACAGAATGCTATATAGTGTGGCTGAACGAGCGGTGTACCACTATTCCCAGCAGACACAGAACAGTACACAGAATGCTATATAGTGTGGCTGAACGAGCGGTGTACTACTGTTCCCAGCAGACACAGAACAGTACACAGAATGCTATATAGTGTGGCTGAACGAGCGGTGTACTACTGTTCCCAGCAGACACAGAACAGTACACAGAATGCTATATAGTGTGGCTGAACGAGCGGTGTACCACTATTCCCAGCAGACACAGAACAGTACACAGAATGCTATATAGTGTGGCTGAACGAGCGGTGTACTACTGTTCCCAGCAGACACAGAACAGTACACAGAATGCTATATAGTGTGGCTGAACGAGCGGTGTACTACTGTTCCCAGCAGACACAGAACAGTACACAGAATGCTATATAGTGTGGCTGAACGAGCGGTGTACTACTGTTCCCAGCAGACACAGAACAGTACACAGAATGCTATATAGTGTGGCTGAACGAGCGGTGTACTACTGTTCCCAGCAGACACAGAACAGTACACAGAATGCTATATAGTGTGGCTGAACGAGCGGTGTACCACTATTCCCAGCAGACACAGAACAGTACACAGAATGCTATATAGTGTGGCTGAACGAGCGGTGTACTACTGTTCCCAGCAGACACAGAACAGTACACAGAATGCTATATAGTGTGGCTGAACGAGCGGTGTACCACTATTCCCAGCAGACACAGAACAGTACACAGAATGCTATATAGTGTGGCTGAACGAGCGGTGTACTACTGTTCCCAGCAGACACAGAACAGTACACAGAATGCTATATAGTGTGGCTGAACGAGCGGTGTACCACTATTCCCAGCAGACACAGAACAGTACACAGAATGCTATATAGTGTGGCTGAACGAGCGGTGTACTACTGTTCCCAGCAGACACAGAACAGTACACAGAATGCTATATAGTGTGGCTGAACGAGCGGTGTACTACTGTTCCCAGCAGACACAGAACAGTACACAGAATGCTATATAGTGTGGCTGAACGAGCGGTGTACTACTGTTCCCAGCAGACACAGAACAGTACACAGAATGCTATATAGTGTGGCTGAACGAGCGGTGTACTACTGTTCCCAGCAGACACAGAACAGTACACAGAATGCTATATAGTGTGGCTGAACGAGCGGTGTACCACTGTTCCCAGCAGACACAGAACAGTACACAGAATGCTATATAGTGTGGCTGAACGAGCGGTGTACTACTGTTCCCAGCAGACACAGAACAGTACACAGAATGCTATATAGTGTGGCTGAACGAGCGGTGTACTACTGTTCCCAGCAGACACAGAACAGTACACAGAATGCTATATAGTGTGGCTGAACGAGCGGTGTACCACTGTTCCCAGCAGACACAGAACAGTACACAGAATGCTATATAGTGTGGCTGAACGAGCGGTGTACTACTGTTCCCAGCAGTGACACACAATGACTGGGGGGGACCCTGGCTAGCGTGGCTGGAGCGCGAACTACCCTGCCTGCCTACCCAAAGCTAAACCCACAGACAAATGGCGGAGATATGACGTGGTTCGGGTATTTATTTACCCGAACCACGTGACAGTTCGGCCAATCAGAGCGCGTTCGGGTCCGAACCACGTGACCCGTTCGGCCAATCACAGCGCTAGCCGAACGTTCGGGGAACGTTCGGCCATGCGCTCTTAGTTCGGCCATATGGCCGAACGGTTTGGCCGAGCACCGTCAGGTGTTCGGCCGAACTCGAACATCACCCGAACAGGGTGATGTTCTGCAGAACCCGAACAGTGGCGAACACTGTTCGCCCAACACTAGCTATTAGGTGCTTTTATATGAGATCATTGTAGGGCGATATCTCCAGTGCTTGACAGCATATTATTAATATCAAATGATCTATTCTCAGAGTATTATTGTATTTAATGTTGACCAAAGTTTTTTTTAAGGAGAAAGTCATTGGAGAGTATATGAATGAAAGAGATATTGTTAATACTTTTCAACCTGCTAACCCAAAATAGTGCGATTTGCATATGTTATTTTTATGAGGGTTTCCATGAGATCCCCCACCCCCCAAAAAAAATGTAAGGGTTCCTTAAATCTAAAAGGATTGAGAAAGGCCGTTTTATAGGGAAAAAATAAATAACACATTTAACGTCCCGTAGGAGGAAGAGCAGCTCAGCTATCAATCACCTGCAGAAGTGACAAGAGCAGTCATTTTTCTCTGAGGCCAATAGTTGTAGCCCCGTCAACAATGCTCTTAGTTATACTTCAGGACTAACAGCATTGTTGATATAATTGCCTGTGGTTCAAGCCAAAGGGGAGTCCTAGGTATTACATGGCTATTCTGAATTCTTGCAATAGTGAGGATAGAAATTACAGTGACGGGGGTGGAGCCTTCTGTGTTCAGGTATCTGGTCTTATGGTGATAACATTTGGATTGCTGACCTGCTGGAAGCTGGAAGGAGAGCTCTCGGAAGGCTGAAACAGGCTGCACCTGACCCTCTGCAGCCGAGGTTCTACCAACCCAGCAATCGGTTCTGTTGATTTTTTTCTTCCTTGAGATTATATCTACTATTCCATATTGCATCAAGCCAGATGGAAGAGTGACCAAGGCAGGCGGACAAGCAGAGTTTGTTTCTCATTGTGCAGAGTTTGCCCTTCTGGACTACAAAAGTGAACATGACAAAAGGACATTGCCTGATCATTCTACTCCTTCTCCAGGTGATGATTGTTGCAGTGCTGTACCATGGGGGTTTAAAAAAAATGAGGACCTACTACAATGTTGCACAGAACTTGTCTAAAGCTCTGACTGCAATGCCTACCATGAGGGATCAGATCTTGATGCATGATATCTCACTGAATATTTCTAGAACTATTGTTTGTGACCACCATGGGAATGTGAGGGATAACTTCAGTAAAATGGAGACCCAAAATACCTTGTGTCCAGTGACATCTCCATATTTAGTGGGGCCTATCATGGTTCAGTTGCCCCAGAACCTGACTGTAGAGGAAATTATATGTAAAAATTTAAATGTATCCAAAGGAGGCCGATACAAGCCCCCAAACTGTGAGTCCAGGAGTAAAACCGCCATCATCATCCCCTACAGGAACAGAGAGCACCACCTTAAATACCTCCTGCACAATTTACACCCATTCCTGCAGCGCCAACAGCTCAGCTACACCATCTACATCATCCACCAGGCTGGCACTTATTCCTTCAACCGTGCCAAGCTCATGAATGTCGGCTTCAAAGAAGCTATGGAGGATGAGCCCTGGGACTGTCTATTCTTCCACGATGTGGACCTCATTCCTGAAGATGACCGGAATTTGTACACATGTGGCAAGTCCCCCAAACATGTCTCTGTTGCCATTGACAAGTTTGGGTACATATTACCTTATGCAGGTATCTTCGGGGGTATCTCAGCCCTCACTCCAGAGCAGTACATGAAAATAAATGGATTTCCCAATACCTACTGGGGCTGGGGTGGGGAGGATGATGATGTTTCAGCTAGAATTAGACTCTCGGGAATGTCTATATCTCGCCCGCCCATGGAGTACGGAAGGTATAAAATGATAAAGCACACACATGAAGGAAGCCAAGACAATCCCAAACGGTTTGACCTTTTGTCTAGGACGCAGATAACCTGGAGACAAGATGGCATAAACAACCTTCAGTACAAACTGCTGTCCAAGGAACTGTTGCCTCTTTATACGAATATCACAGTGGACATTGGTACAGAGGAAGGTTTATGATTTTGGAGACAGAAATTGTCAATTTTTTTAATTTTCTCCCTCGTTCTGGAAAAACTTATTGGCCTGATATATATTTTTCAACCAAACAATGTTACAATGTCAGTCCAAAGATAGAACAGCGTCTGGCACTATAACTTCAACTGCGGCTTTCACACATACAGGTAAAGTGCAAACAGGGCATAATATGCAGTGTATCTGCAGTATGTAGCAGTCTTGATACAAAAGAATGCATTCAGGCATACTTATCGTGTGAGCTGGAGCTGGATGGGGAGGAAGCAGCTGTTAGTGCCTGGTGGTGCATGGCCTAACGACTGTTTTGTGGGGTGTTAACCTAGCTTCATCTGAGGCCAGTATGTGCACCGGCCCACCCAGCTCCAGCTCACATGCTGTAAGTATGCCTGCCCTGCATGCACTTTTTATATCAAGACTGCTAAATGCAGGTGAAGCTAGAAAAAATAGAATATTGTGCAAAAGTCCATTCATTTCAGTAATTCAACTGAAAAGGTGAAAGCAATGCATGAAATAGGAACCCTTTGCAGGTGTTTTAGATGAATTAGCTGATTAGAGTCTGGCACTTGAATATTGGACATTTTCACTATATTCTAATGGTCTGAGCAGGGCCGGGCCGAGGCATAGGCTGGAGAGGCTCCAGCCTCAGGGCACAGTGTAGGAGGGGGCGCAGAATTCATTCAGCTGTCATTCCTAATTGTGTTTGAAGCAGAAAGAAATAAGAAAAGGGGATACATGGCAGTGACTACAAGCCAGATAACTAGATATTAAGGTGTTGGGGTGGTTGTGGGCCCTGTGGCGCCTCTTAGTCTACTAGCAATCAGTGTTTTATGGCTCGGGTGGCAGGGATGGAGGGGCACACTTTGGTGTCTCAGCCTTGGGTGCTGGAGGACCTTGTCCCGGCTCTGAGTCTGAGATTTTGGTTTTGGGCATCTCATAAACTGTAAGCCATAATCATTAAAGTTATGGCAAATAAAGGCTTGAAATATCTCGCTTTGCATGTGATTCGATTTCTATCAAGACTCGCCGTTGTTCATTCTCCCCTTACAAGCGAGTCTTGATAGAACTTGAATTGCACCGAAGCACCTTATGCAAACCTTGGGTTAAAATTGCTTAACCAATTAACCTTCCTGGACGTAAAAGTTACGTCCAGGAGACCAGACCATGTGCGCTTCCGCGGCCAAACGTGCGCGTGCACGCGCTCCCGGCCCGCGGTTCGTTAGCCAGGTAATCAGTGAATCGGGCTATGGTGCCCGATCACTGATTCCTCTCCCCCGCAGAAAAAGCGACAGCTTCACTCAGAAGCTTCGCTTTTTCTGGCTCTAACGTCCCCCATGCGTCTCTCTAAGCGTATGTTACGCTTAGAGTGACGTCACGTAAACAAACTCATGGCCGCCATCTTGTGGCCAAAAAGTAAAACTGCACCTAAATGTAAAAAAATATAAAAATAATCATATATTTATTTTTAAAAATTACAATTTACATCCCACCCTCCAAAAAATACCCACATAAAATGTTTAATAAAAAAAAAAAAAAAAACATTACAATAAAAAAGAAAAAACAGGTAAATATTTACCTAAGGGTCTAAACTTTTTAAATATCAATGTAAAGATGAAATATTTCTATTTTTTTTTTTTAATTATAAGCTTGTAAATAGTGATGGATGCAAAACAGAAAAAAATGCACTTATTTCCAAATAAAATATTTTCGCCACACATTGTGATAGGGACATAATTTAAATGGTGAAATAACCGTGACAAATGGGCAAATACAATGCGTGGGTTTTAATTATGGAGGCATGTATTATTTTAATACTATAATGGTGAAAACTGAGAAATAATGAATCTTTTCCGTTTTTTTTCTTATTCTTCCTGTTAAAATGCATTTACAGTAAAGTGGCTCTTAGCAAAATGTACCCCCCAAAGAAAGCCTAATTGGTGGCGGGAAAAACAAGATATAGATCAGTTCATTGTGATAAGTAGTGATAAAATTATAGGCTAATGAATGGGAGGTGAACATTGCTCGGATGCATAACGAAAACGACTAAATGCTGAAGTGGTTAATTGTTCGTGTTGGAATTATTGCAGGGTAGGGTTGGAATGCTGTAGTTTTGCATTGCTAATAGTTCAAGTTGGAATTGTGTTTATATTTATATTGATGTTTTGACATTTTGTCAGTCTTTGTATGCCAAGCCAAATTCCGGGCACGACCCAGTCCTGCTTGACGAAATAAATAAATGATTCTGATTCTATCTCATATATTAGTTTCACCTTTGAAGGGAATCTGAAGTGAAAATAAACTTATGAGATAAGGGGCCATATGCAATTCCCTTTTTCTCCTGAGTTTTCTCCAAGATGATATTTTCACTTGTCATAAAATGTCTTTTAAACCACCAGCAAGCAAGAAAACATTTAAAATAATGTTAATAGTAATTTTTAACCACCTTTGGGCTACTTTTTCAATTGTAAAATGCTGGAAAGTTATTTTAAAGACAAGATGAAAATTATCACCTGGGTGAAAAAAAGAATTGCATATGGGCCTATGAATTCTATGTATAGTACAGCTAAGAAATAGAACATAAGTAGCATATTGTTTCCAGTACAGGAAGAGTTAAGAAACTCCACTTGTTATCTTTTCAAAAGAGCTTCTCTGAGCTCTCCGACTAATTTAGTCGGCTACAGTGCTATTTTCTGAAGGACTTATACATCAAATAAACAGTGAAAGACAGCTTCAGGTACGATTTTACTGCACAGAAGTTAAAAGGGTCATTAGCTCTGCTCTCTTTCATAGTATAAAATGCAGAGTGTAGTTGGGAAACTGCAAATATTAGAGAATGTTACAATGTTATTAAAAAAAAAGTTATATAGCTGAAAATAAAAACGTGAGCCTCTTTTCTTTGCTACTAATGTTCTAATAATTATTTACAATTCCGTATATCATATGTTTGTTTGTTTTGTTTTTTTTGTTTTTTTTTGCTTTTTTGTTTCAGTGTCACTTTAAGTTGAATTACTTAGTTAAATGGACTTTTGCACGATATTCTAATGATTCGAGTTTCACCTGTATTGCTGATGCACTGGATAGTATGCACTGTTTGCACTTTACCTGTAAGTGCGGAAGCTGCAATTACAGCTACAGTGCCAGACCTTGTTCTGTCTTTGAATTGTCATTCATAAACCTGTTCTGTTGTCTTGAGCACATAGCCTATGCCGGATTTTCCACTCCTGCAGCCACTCTTAAATTATCCTATCTTAACCACTTCGCATACAGACCTTGTTACCCACTTATGGACCAGAGCAGTTTTGACATTTTAGCTATGTCCCTATTTAATCAGCAATAACTTTATCCCTACTTTTGACACCTAAATGAAATAAATATTGTTTTTTTTTTCAAGACAAGCCTAACTAGGCTTTCATGGTATGGCATTTTTTCCCTCAAACAGTTTTCTTTTCCATGCATTTTAATGGAAAAAAGAGGAAACAAAATAGAAAAAAAACACATTATTTCTCAGTTTAATTAATTCCAGATTAAAAATAAAAAGCACTATTGTAGATAAAAAACACAAATTTTGTTTGGCTATTTATACTGTTTATTACAAAACTTAAAGGGAACCAGAGACGAAGCACCCCTGTGTATTTTACCATATATATCAGTAAGAACATTAGAGAAAACACCTACCCTGTTCTCTGTTTCATCCTCACTGCTAGAAGTGTCTGTTAGCAGCTGTGATAAGAATCCCGGACTGAGCATTCAGTCTGGCTTTGCAGGGAATAATTATAGCTGAGTCATTATAGCAGAACCACAAGGGGGCAGGCTTGGGCTTGAAAAGACACCAGAGAAGACAGACTCAGCTATAATCTTTCCGTAGCAAAGCCAGGCTGAGTGCTCAGTCGGGGATTCTTATCAGAGGTGATAAACAGTCAGATTAAACAGAGAACAATGAAACAAAGAGCAGATTAGGTGTTTACTGTCATGTTCCCACTGATTTATAAGGTAAAATACAAGAGGGCGCTTCATCTCTGGTTCTCTTTAAATGATGTTCTTGTCACAATTTATGGTAAAGATACAGTATGTGATAATGAAATAATGCTACAGTGTGCATTTTTCACTACGAACTGAGAAAATAAAAGTATTTTTACTGGTAAAAATCAATCTTATTAGCTCGGGGAACATATAGTTCCTTTCAGGAAAATCTGTCATATGTGTATGTTTTAAGTTTTAATGTTCGATGCAAAATTTCATTGTAAAGTTGGGGTACTTCTTTAACATATTGCTCTGGGACATCTCGGCATATTCCAGACAGTGAAACTTTTATAAGATTATTTTAACTTGTAAGGTAAGAGATTGTTGACATGTACTTGTTACAAGGCCGTTACAGCCAGCAAGAAAAGATAACATTTCCCAGCCAGAGAAAGTCAAAATATGAAAAGTATAAACAAATTGAAGTTTAATACCATTGTCTTAAGAAGAGCTGTTACCATTTTATATTGCAGAAAGATATTAATAATCAATACATTCCTTCTAAAGAAAGAAATAATTATTGTTAAACCCTATAATTGCATATAATATAATGTATTACTTTGAATTATATTTAAAGCTGGATTCTGCTAGTAAAAGTATTGAGACGCATATTAGCAAAAATATAATGCCATGTTTTGACTATGAAACATTGGTTGTCCCATATTTAGGACAATTATGCCTCCTGGAGGTTTCATAGTCTTATAAAATTAATATTATTAATACAGCTTGTTATTTACATGTATAAATGGTGACATCTGCCAGTGGAAATTATTATACGTATTTCTTTATAAGAAAGACAAATATATAGAACGTGATTTTATATTATTAAATTTTAATGTGTAATTATATTTTATATGATTAATTGTTTTAAGAAGAATTATATAATAAGATTTATATTTAAATAAGCAGATTGGGAGAAGCCCTATGTACTTCAATAAGCATTACATTACTATATCTGTAATTCAGATTGTTTGGGTCCACATGCCCTATTTCTTGATTGGGAAAGGACAGACACATTCCAAACTAATTAGCAGAAGGACACATTATCAGAAATGCGTCATCAATGACATTGTTTAATGTTTGAAAGTCCCAATGTCTGAGGCAAATAAGTCAACCAGCAGACAAGATGGCTGGTGATGTCCACTTTTATTTACTGCGTCAAACATGACCTATTAATCAAATGTTAAACACTCCAAATGACGTTAATTCTCACAAGATAAGGTAATTAAGGAATTTATAAACAATATTATTATCACTAAGGTATTCAAAACATGATAAAACATTGAGGCACGAAAGTTTCAGCCAATTAGAACCTGGGATTTAGGAAAATTCCAGATTAGGCAGCCATATCGCATCCAATCACGATAAAAGTAGGAGCTGAAAGCTCATAGTTTGCACTAGCCTACCAATCTCCTAAGAAGACACACGAGGCAGAAGCTACCTTCCCACACGTGGTTCTAGATGCTGAAGAGATGTGTGGGGGTAATATGCTTCTCCTTATTCTGGTGATTTACTTTATTAATTTTTCAGCATCAAGTTCTGTTAAGATGTTAGCAAGAAGTTCTTTTAGAAGCTATTTTTTATGCTATTTTTTCAAGAAATTTTACACAGCTACTAGATACACGGCTATTGATACGGATGAGACTACTTTTGATCCTATTCTACATAACACAACTGTTATATTCTTTTTTTGAATGTACTTAGAAGATGATTGCTTGGCTCTAAAGCCATGATGATATGGAATACTGTTAGAAGGAAACACTACTTAGTTCATATTTTGTATATATGCTGTATGATAAGCAAATACATTATTTTTATATAAAATCATATACTGAGTGTTCAGATTCATTTCAAGGTATACCGTCAATCTATAATTACTTTTATAGAGGGTTCAGACCCCGCTATGCCAGATTTGTATGAGAGCAACGCTTTAAAGAGACTCTGCAACAAAATTTTCAGCCTTATTTCTTCTATCCTGTGAGTTCCTATGCCTGTTCTAATGTGGTCTGGATTACTGCAGCCTTTTTTAGTTGCACTGTCTCTGTAATATATCTAATCTTCTTTTATTTGTCAAGCTTTGTCGGCCTAGAGAGGAATGGGCTTCCTCTGCTGTGATAGGGAGAAGTTATGCACACCTCCTCCACACCCCCTGCAGGCTCTGTGTGTGTGTTCTTTGTTTATCCCTCACAGACAGGGTCTCTGCTCTCAGTTTTCTGATATTGTGAGGCTGAAGGGGGAAGGAGGTGCTGCCTGTCACATGCTAATCCCAGACTGGAGTGCAGATAATTTACAATGTAATGAAAACTTGTAGTATACTGTAACATGATCTATATATATATATATAGATATATAGATATATATACACAAGCATCACTTCTTGGTTAGCGGCCATGTTTTTTGCCTAAAACTAGCGATTAAAAGCCAGGTTTGCGGCAGGGAGCGGCAGAAACAGCAAAAAGGGACCCAGGAGATCACAGTGACTCGATTGGTATGTTTTTTATTGTACAAATTGGACAGTATAGATTCTCTTTAAAGGCTGGTCACTGTGGGAAAATGCTCCATAGAGCTAATATATAGTTTATATTCAGTTTCTTTTGACTGAAGAATGGCCCAAAAAAATAAAGCTCTGATTGAAAGTTACATCGGTTTGTGTCTACAAAGTTTCTCCTCTGAATTTGGTAAGTTGTCTTTTACTTCGAGGTACGGTGATTTTCTGTAGGCGTGGTTATGTATTCCCCTATATTTCTATGTACTACATTATGAATAAGTCAACATCAAATTTTTTTTTAAAGGAAACCTAAACCAAGTAAAATTATTTAAAATAAACACATGACGTAACTGCAAATGAATATTACATACTTACCTAGCCATCAGTTCCTCTCAGAAGCTCACCATTTTCTTCTTACGATTCCTTCCAGTTCTGACAAGATTTTGTCAGAACTGAAATATATCAGTTGCTGAAAGGACAAATGATGAGCAAGGTGAGGTCCATGTTTCCCAATGGCTCATATGGACAATGTTACAGTTTAACAGTGTGCTGACCAGGAAGCTGTTATGTGAGCCATTTTCAACATGGAGGATGAAAAATTCCATTGATCACAGTGGACAAACAAGACGCAAGAGAGGAGATAGAGATTGATGAGTAGACGACACAGGAGGTAAATATGACATGTGTATGTTTATTTTGACTTTAACATTTTCAGTTCAGGTTTGCTTTGAAAGGAGGTCATGTGCTCAACCTCGGCGTTCAGTTTTACCTGGATTTCTGTGCAAAAAGTGTTTCAGTTAATTTTTATAACCTTTTTTCCTGTTATATTCCGTAATGTGTCAAGCAAAGGTCTAGTAAATATTTTGAGTGTAATAAAAGTTTGAAACATAAAATCAAATCAAATCTAAATTTCAAAATTAGCCCCCAAAATAAATCACACTTCCGTGTTGCAGCTGCTCAACCTGCACTAATACAAATGTTAAGTTAGCCATACATCTAGTGATGATGGGCAGATTCGTCCAAGAGACAGATCTCTCTCTAATCAAATCTGATTAGGGAAAGATCTATTGCCTGCCCATACAGTACATCGCAGGCCGATTCCTGATCGATTTCAGTGTGAAATCTCTTGGAAAGCAGCAGAGACTGCCGCCGTTGCCCCTTAGCTGTTCCCCATTATAGGAAGCCAGGTACAGGTGTGGCCAGTATAGGTAGCCAGGTTTAGGTGTTCCCCAGTATAGGAAGCCAGGTACAGGTGTGGCCAATATAGGTAGCCAGGGTTAGGTGTTCCCCAGTATAAGAAGCCAGATACAGGGTGGCCAGTATAGGAAGCCAGGTACAGGTGTGCCCAGTATAGGTACTGTAGCCAGGTTTAGGTGTTCCCCAGTATAAGTTAGAACATATGCTCCCCATCCCCTGAACCCCCCAATCCCCCTCCCCCCAATCCCCAGTGCTTTTACTCACCTTCCTCTCTCTCCAGCCCTGCTGCACAGCTCCGGTAATCTTCGTGTGGCGTATCAGGAACCACCAGTTGACATCATGACATTGATGATGTCATGACTGTGGCGTTGAAGACATCTTTATGTTGATGACGTCACCCGCCAGGTCCCCGATACGCCACATGGAGATTACCGGAGCTGTGGCAGGGTTCTGCGATTGCTTGAGAGAGGTGAAGGTGAGTAGAAGCACTGGGGATCAGGGAGGGGGACCGGGGGGTTCAGGGGATGAGGGTTACATGTTTTAACCTATACTGGGGACGTCTGCGCATTAGGAAACCTCCATGTCAACATGCCCATAATGATTACGGGCATACTGCTTTCATCTTCTTTTTCCTGCCCGTAACCATTACGGGCTAAACCTTAGGGAGGTTAAAGGACCACTCCTTCGAAAAAAGTAAGCAGCTAAAATCTGACAGAACCAACAGGCTTTAGACTAGTATATCTCCTCATGGGCGATTCCCAAGGTTTTCTTTGTTTTCCAAAGCATTTCCTGATCGGCAGTTGCTAAGTCTAACTGACCAAATTGTGTGCAAGTGAGTAGGGACGCTGGCTGGTATCATACTATTTTGGCAGTTAAACTGCTGTTCAGAGAATGCTTTTGAAAATAAAGAAAACCCTGAGAAACCTCCATGAGCAAATGGACTAGTTCTAAACCTGTTGGTTCTGTCATATTTTAATTGCTTACATTTTTCACTGGAGTGGGGTTTAACTCCCAAAACTAACATTTCAGTAACTTCTCTTAGTTACATAAAAAAGCATTTGAAAGCATTCCCAAGCATTTCCTGTGTGTACAATTCTTTATTTGCACTGCAGAGTGCAGGAGAACCTTGCTTATCTCTTGTCATCTGCAAAGGCAAGAATCACCCTGTGTCTGTGTCTTCCCTCCACCCCTCTTTTTCTGTTGAAGGGACTCAGCTGCTGCTAGGGCGATGTGATTATTCATCAGAGGGAAGGGGTCAATTTGCAAAATTGATCGTAAATGCGATCTGACATGTAAGGCCCCATTCACACTTGCGGTTCGAGTCCGCAAGTGTCCGGGGGTCCGGGTCCAGGTGGCGCAAAGAGACTGTACGGGTCTCTGCGCTGGCCACAAGTTGCGCCGGATGCATGTATCAGTTCCGGCTACAATAAAGTAGCCGGAACTAGATACATTGCAGTGCCAGAAAGGCACTGCAAGCATGGGGGATACCGGCGTGTAGTCCGGGCCCCCCAAGTGGCATAGGACCGGTGCTGGAAGCATCCGGTCCTATTGCCAGTGTGATGAGAAACATCCGTTTCTCATTGCACAGCATGGGCCGCATGTTCGGGTCAGGATCCGGCCCGGGTCCGCAGCCGCACCGGGACGGACTGAAAAATAGCGCATGTTGGAAAAAAAGCCGGACCGTCCCGGAGCTGCGTTCCCGGATCGGATATGGATCCGGACGGCGCACGAGTGTGAATGGATACATTGAATAACAATGTATCCGTTCACCATCCGCTGTGTACGGAGCGTTCCGGGTCCGGGGAAGCCGGACCTGGAACGCTAATGTGAACCGGGCCTTAGGGAATTCTCATGCGATACAGCGACTGCAGTCCCATTGATGCTTGATACATGTTTGCCATGTGGTGTATGAAACAATCACAACACACTCAATTTTATTGGAGAATAGAGAGGGATTGATTGGCTAGCCATATCAGGCTGCAATCGATTTGTGTATGGCTAGCCTATGTTTGTGTACAATTCTATCTTGTAATGTGCATTGTTCCTTGTTTCATTTGCACTAAATTTACTTCAACACAGGCAGTCGACCACTAGGGGTTAAAGTGGATCGAAACTCTTGCACAGGACAGAAGGAAAACATAGAGAAATGTGTATGATCTGGCAATGTATTATTAACTGTATTGTGTTGTTGTACTTTATTGCTTATTACCTGTACTGTGTTGTTGGTCACCCCGCTATCATTGTCCGTAATCTTATGTATTGTACAGCACTGCATAATATGTTGGTGCTATACAAATCCAGTAAACAGTAATATCAATAATAATAATCTGTTTTTCACCTTATCTAGATAAGACCTTAGGCATTAGTACCGCGCAGGCGTAGAACGCTCCTGGCAATAGGGATG
Organism: Hyperolius riggenbachi; assembly: GCF_040937935.1. NCBI lineage: Eukaryota > Metazoa > Chordata > Amphibia > Anura > Hyperoliidae > Hyperolius > Hyperolius riggenbachi. The sequence continues at coordinate 32,510,022 of NC_090654.1, forward strand.
GGGGCGTGGCCGAGCCGCACATGCACACTGCAGGACAATTCGCTCACTTACCGGGGCCCATAACGGAGAATCGAGGCAGCTGTGGAGGGTGGCGAGGGACCGATCAGCCTGCATGGAGCAAGAGGAAGTGGACCTGAACTCTTATAGAGGAAAGAAGGAAAACATAGGGAAATGCAGAGAGAGTTTAGACTGTCTAATCACAAGTAGAGATGATCCAAATGGTTTGAAAGCGAACTTGTTCGCACGAACAACGCAAGTTCGTGTTCGCGGCGAAACACAAACTTTATGCGAGTTCGACCCACCCTCTATACTACATCATTGGGCTAAACTTTGACCCTTTACATCACACAGTCAGCAGACACATGGCAGCCAATCAGGCTGCACTCCCTCCGGGACCCCGCCCCCCTTATAAAAGGCAGCAGCGTCGGCCATTTTCTCACTCTGTTTGCTGCTGATATTAGTGAGAGAAGGGAGAGACATTGGAGAGATAGGGAAAGCGATAGTTAGGAGGTCTGTTAGCTTGCTGATATGTCTTGCTGAAAAGCACCCCAAAAAAAGCTCTTTTGAGAGCTAATGTTCTTGTGATGTGTTTTTTTTTTTGTGTGTGACACTGCATATACAGCCCTGTCTGTTGCAGCTGGCCCTTGCTAATTGCTATACTGTGCCAGGCCCAGCACATTCAGTGCATACCTTTTCACTGCACCTGTGTGACTGCTGCACATTGTATTAGAATACCAGTCACTGCATACCTTTCACTGCATCTGTGTGACTGCACGCTGTTTTATATACCAGTCACTACATACCTCTCACTGCATCTGTGTGACTACACGCTGTTTTATATACCAGTCACTGCATACCTTTTCATTGCACCTGTGTGGCTGCCCATTGTTATACCAGCAGTCACTGCATACCTTTTCACTGCACTTCTGTGACTGAAAATTGTTATACCAGCAGTCTCTGCATACCTTTCACTGCATCTGTGTGACTGCATGCTGTTTTATATACCAGCAGTCACTGCATACCTTTCACTGCATCTGTGTGACAGCACGCTGTTTTATATACTGTACCTGTCACTGCATACCTTTTCACTACACCTGTGTGACTTCACATTGTTATACCAGAAGTCACTGCATACATTTTCACTGCTTCTGCGTAACTGCACATTGTTTTACCAGCAGTCACTGCATACCTTTCACTGCATCTGTGTGACACCACGCTGTTTTATATACCAGCAGTCAGTGCATACATTTTCACTGCACCTGTGTGACTGCCGCACATTGTTATACCAGAAGTCACTGCATACCTTTTCACTGCACCTGTGTGACTGCACATTGTTATATCAGCAGTCATTGCATACTTTTTCACTGCACCTGTGTGACTGCACATTGTTATACAAGCAGTCACTGCATACCTTTCACTGCACCTGTGTGACAGAATGCTGTTTATATACCAGCAGTCAGTGCATAACTTTTCACTGCAGCTGTGTGACTGCACATTGTTATACCAGCAGTCACTGCATCTGTGTGACTGCACATTGTTATACCAGCAGTCACTGGATACCTTTTACTGCATCTGTGTGACAGCACGCTGTTTTATATACCTGTCACTGCATACCTTTTCACTACACCTGTGTGACTTCACATTGTTATACCAGCAGTCACTGCATACCTTTCACTGCATCTGTGTGACCCCACCCTGTTTTATATACCAGCAGTCAGTGCATACATTTTCACTGCACCTGTGTGACTGCACATTGTTATACCAGCAGTCACTGCATACCTTTTCACTGCACCTGTGTGACTGCACATTGTTACACCAGCAGTCACTGCATACCTTTCACTGCATTTGTGTGACACCACGCTGTTTTATATACCAGCAGTCAGTGCATACCTTTTCACTGCACCTGTGTGACTGCACATTGTATTATACCAGTCACTGCATACCTTTCACTGCACCTGTGTGACTGCAAACTATTTTCATACACCAGTCAGTGCATACCTGTATCTGCATCTGTGACTGCACATTGTATTATACCAGCAGTCAGTGTATACCTTTCACTGTACCTGTGTGACTGCACATTGTATTATACCAGCAGTCAGTGTATACCTTTCACTGTACCTGTGTGACTGCACATTGTATTATACCAGCAGTCCGTACCTTTCACTGCATCTGTGTGACTGCACATTGTATTATACCAGCAGTCAGTGGATACCTTTCACTTCATCCTCCCATAATGGACAAAACAACAGGCAGAGGCAGAGCCAGAGCCAGAGGCAAGCCACCCGGCAGGTCTGTTCGAGGTCGTGCTGTGATTTTATTTGGCCCTGGACCAAAGTACAGTGTTCAGAAGGCACGTGCCATCAACTCCCAAGATTGACAGGACGTAGTTGACTATTTTCATAGAACACCTCATCTTCCTCAGCTTCTGCATGGAACCGTGACATATCTTCTTCCTCCTGCTCTGATTCTGGCACCCCACTTAACACTGGGCCGGCAGCCACCAGCGCTACTACTTGCACCACATCCGCTCCATTTGACATTTTGCAGGAGTTATTTGGTGGGAATTAACTGATTCACAGCCATTATTGTTACAACAAGATTAGGGCACTAAGCATGTTACACCACCTCATATGTCTGCGTTAGGCATCAGTATGGACCTAAGGTGTGAGGATGATGAAGTACCTGCTGTTGGTGCAATGTGGGAGGTGTCTGATACAAGCGAAGCTGTGGAGGATAATTATAATGATGATGATGATCATGCCATGGAAGTCACGTGGGTTCCCAATAGAGGAGATGAACAGGGGAACAGGTCACAAGGGGAGTCAGAGAGGAGTAGGATGAGACAAGTTGATGAAAGAAGCAGGGGGAGCTCGTCGTCAGGTCACAGCTCGTGGCAGTGTCCAGCGGCATGTATCTCCACCTATGGACAGCCAGCCAACATGCCCTTCAAGGTCAGCTGCTGCTGCCCCCACCACATTTCCATCATCCTAGGGCTCAGCGGTGCAACATTTTTTTGTGTGTCTGCCTCAGATGAGACCGATGCCATCTGTACTCTCTGCCACCAAAAATTGAGCTGTGGAAAGACCAAGACCTGCATAGGGACAACTGCCTTACGAAGGCACATGATGAAAAGCACAAACTGCAATGGGATGACCACCTGAGGAAAAGCAGCACACAAAAGCAAAGCCACCCTCCGCCTCCTCTTCCTCCTTTAGGTGCAGCATCTTCAGCCGCTTTATCCCTTGCACCTTCCCAGCCACCCTCCTCCACTCCGCCTCTGCCCTTGAGCAGTAGTGATGGGCTGAACCTCCGATTTTAGGTTCGCGAACTTCCGCGGAAGGTTCGGTTCGCGGAAAAGTTCGCGAACCGCAATAGACTTCAATGGGGAGGCGAACTTTGAAAAATAGAAAAAATTATGCTGGCCCCAAAAGTGATGGAAAAGATGTTTCAAGGGGTCTAACACCTGGAGGGGGGCATGGCGGAGTGGGATACACCCCAAAAGTCCCGGGGAAAAATCTGGATGTGACGCAAAACAGCGTTTTAAGGGCAGAAATCACATTGAATTCAAAATTGCAGGCCTAACGTGCTTTAACCTATTATACACCTTCCCATAGAAAAATGAAATACATTTTCATTATTTTTGAAAACCCTTGGAGGTCAAGTGGTTAAAACATCTTGCATGTGTATACATCAATCAGGTCGTGTAATTAGAGTACTGCTTCACACTGACGCACCAAACTAACTGTGTAACGCACCGCAAGTTACCAGCTGTTTGTGTAGTGATGGCCATGCTGGACTACTGCGCACCATGGCGAGATTGCTCTTCCTCACTCAGTGATGTCAGGTAATGTGTGGCTGCCTTCTCAACTTTCCATGGCATTGTTAAAAAGCTTACGTTTTGTTTTTAAATTACATTTTCTACTTGCTGTGTACTTGTTCAGTACCGCTACAATGAGAATCCTATGGAGGCGGGCAAGTCTGGCATTGTGACCCCGGGTAATGGCCGGGGAATGAGGGATGGAATCCGGTGTGGAGCCTGAGCAACGGCTACCACTACACATCCAAGGAAGGCAGCAGTCAGGCATGCACGCCCGCCCCGAGGTAGTGACCAAAAATAACAATACAGGAGGACTATCGAGGGCTTGCTGTATTTGAAATGAATGTACTTTAAATCCTTTAACGAGAACCAGTTATGGTGGGCAAAGATGACACCACATTCCTTTCACGAGAATCCTATGGAGGCGGGCAAGTCTGGCATTGTGACCCCGGCTAATGGCCGGGGAATGAGGGATGGAATCCGGTGTGGAGCCTGAACAACGGCTACCACTACACATCCAAGGAGGGCAGCAGTCAGGCATGCACGCCCGCCCCGAGGTAGTGACCAAAAATAACAATACAGGAGGACTATCGAGGGCTTGCTGTATTTGAAATGAATGTACTTTAAATCCTTTAACGAGAATCAGTTATGGCGGGCAAAGATGACACCACATTTCTTTCACGAGAATCATATGGAGGCGGGCAAGTCTGCCATTTGTGACCCCGGGGAATGGCCGGGGAATGAGGGATGGAATCTGGTGTTGAGCCTGAGCAACGGCTACCACTACACAGGCAAGGAGGGCAGCAGGCAGGCATGCCGCCCGCCCCGAGGTAGTGACCAAAAATAACAATACAGGACTCAGGAGGACTTTTGAGGCCCTAATTGTAATGAATCGACTTTAAATCCTTTAATGGGAATCCATTATGGAGGGCAAGTCTGCCATTGTTTGTCACCACGGGTAATGGGCGGGGAATGAAGGTTGGATTCCGGCCCAAAGTGGGAGCCTGCTGAGACCCATGCTGTAGCTGCCCTGCCCGTGCTTGGCAGACCAGGCATCCGTGGTCAGGTGGACCCTTGACCCAACGCTCTTTGCAATAGATGACACCACTTGCCTCTGAACTGCACGGTACAGTTTGGGTATGGCCTTTCGTGAAAAATAAGTGCGGCCTGGTATCTTCCACTGCGGTGTCCCAATGGCCACAAATTTACGAAAAGCCTCAGACTCCACCAGCTTGTATGGTAATAGCTGGCGAGCTAATAGTTCCGCCACACCAGCTGTCAGACGCCGGGCAAGAGGGTGACTGGCCGAAATTGGCTTCTTCCGCTCAAAGACTTCCTTCACGGACACCTGGCTACTGCTGAGGGCAGAGGAGCAGGAACTGCTCAAGGGCAGAGGCGGTGTGAAGGAGGGTGGCTGTGAAGGTTCAAGGGAGAAAGCGGATGAAGACGATGCACCTGAAGGAGGAAGAGGAGAAGGAGGGTGGCTTGTCTTTTGAGGGGTGCTGCTTTTCCTCAGGTGTTCTTCCCATAGCTGTTTGTGCCTTTTCTCCAGGTGCCTTAGTAAGGCACTTGTCCCTACGTGAGTGTTGGCCTTTCCACGGCTCAATTTTTTGAGGCAGAGAGAACAGATGGCTTTGCTCCTATCTGAGGCACACACCGTAAAATATTTCCAAACCGCTAAGCCCCCTGGGGTGATGGCACTACGGTGGCATCAACAGCTGACCTTGAAGGGCATGTTGGCTGGCTGGCCATAGCTGGCGATACATGGCGCCGGACACTGCCCCCAGCTGTTTCTGAGGACGAGCTCCCTCTGCTTCTATCATGGAGTCGTCTCCTCCTACTCCTCTCTGGCTCCCCCTCTGAACTGTCCCCCTGGTCATCCCCTCTATTAGGAACATACGGGACATCCGTATAATCGTCATCATAATCCTCCTGCCCAGCTTCGCTTTCCTCAGACAACTCCACAACTGCACCAACTTCAGGTGGTTCATCATGCCCCTCCTCACACATTACGTCCATACTATCGCCACCTAACTCAGACGTATGAGGTGGTGTACCTGCGCCTTCTTCTTGTTGTTGCAGTAGTGGCTGTGAATCAGTGATTTCACCACCACCACCACCAAATAACTCCTGCGAAGTGTCAAATGCAGCGGATGTGGTGCTTGTCGTAGCGCTGGTGGCTGCGGGAGATGAGGTGTTCTGTGTTAAATACTCAAGCACGTCCTCACAATTTTGGGAAGTGATGGCACGTGCCTTCTTCTGAGCACTGTACTTTGGTCCAGGTCCGCACGAAATCACAGCTACACCACCTCGCACAGACCTGCCAGTGCCAGGTGGCCTTCCTCTGGGTCTGCCTCTACCTCTTCCTCTACCTGGTTTGTCCATTTTGTCCATCTCGGGGGGAAGCTAGGTATATGCAGTGAGGTGAGTTCACTCAACAGAAAAGGTAGATATGCAGTGAGGTGAGTTTGCTCAACCCAAAGGTAGCTATACTGTATATGCAGTGAGGTGAGTTCACTCAACCCAAAGGTAGTTATATATGCAGTGAGGTGAGTTCACTGAACACAACAGGTAGTTAGATGCAGTCAGCTGAGTTCACTCAACACAAACATAGTTATATGCAGTGAGGTGAGTTCACTCAACAGAAAAGGTAGATATGCAGTGAGGTGAGTTAACTCAGCCCAAAGGTAGTTATATATGCAGTGAGGTGAGTTCACTGAACACAACAGGTAGTTAGATGCAGTCAGCTGAGTTCACTCAACACAAACGTAGTTATATGCAGTGAGGTGAGTTCACTCTACAGAAAAGGTAGATATGCAGTGAGGTGAGTTCACTGAATGCAAAAGGTAGCTATATGCAGTGAGGTGAGTTCACTGAACACAACAGGTAGTTAGATGCAGTCAGCTGAGTTCACTCAACACAAAGGTAGTTATATGCAGTGAGGTGAGTTCACTCTACAGAAAAGGTAGATATGCAGTGAGGTGAGTTCACTCAACTTAAAAGGTAGTTATATGCAGTGACGCAATTTCACTCAACACAAAAGGTAGTTATGTGCAGTGAGGTGGGTTCACTCAACACAAACGTAGGTGTATGCAGTGATGAGGTGGGTTAACTAAACACAACAGGTACTAGTAGTAGGTAAATGCAGTACTGGGTAGGTAGTACAATGTGCAGCTCCCTGTCACACACACAGGTGTCACTGAATGTGCTGCTGAATGCTGGTGGGCTGCTGGCAGTGGGACACACACATCATGAATTAGCAATGCTGTCTAAGCAACACAAGTGTCTCACACACACAGGTAGTAGTCACTGAATGTGCTGCTGCTGCTGACAGTGGGACACACAGTATGAATTAGCAATGCTGTCTAAACAACACAAGTGTCAGTTTCAAACACAGAAAAAAAAATTGATCACACGAGCAGGATGAGCTCTGAAAAGAGCTTTTCTGGGGCGCTATTATAGCAATAAGATTCAGCTAAGCAAGCTAAGAAGGCAAGAGCCTGACTAATCTGTCCCTAGGAGAACAAGTCTGCAGCAGCTGTCCCTATTCTGTCTCTAGCAGGCTCACGAGTGAGGCTAATGGCCGCCGGAGCCTGCCTTATATAAGGGGGGGTGGGGCTCCAGGGCTTAGTATAGCCGGATTGGCTACAATGCGCCTGCTGACTGTGATGCAGAGGGTCAAAGTTGACCCTCATAGAGCATTATGGCACGAATCGAACTTCCGGGAAAGTTCGCCTTCGCCGGTGAAGGCGAACCACCCCGAAGTTCGCCTGGAACCATTCGCCGGCAAACCATTCGGCCCATCTCTATTGAGCAGTTCCTGCTCCTCTGCCCACAGCAGCCAGGTGTCCGTGAAGGAAATCTTTGAGCGGAAGAAGCCTATGTCTGCCAGTCACCCCCTTTGCCCGGCTTCTGACAGCTGGATTGGTGGAACTGTTAGCACACCAGCTGTTACCATACCAGCTGGTGGCCTCTGAGGCCTTCTGAAAATTTGTGGCGATTGGGAAACTGCATTGGAACATACCCGGCCGCAATTATTTCTCAAAAAAGGCGATACCCAAACTGTACACAATGCAGCACCCCAACGTCCTACTGTGAACCCAGCCTTAGTGTTTGGCATCTATGAACAACAGAGAACCTGATGAATCCACTATTATTATGATCACCACGGCTTTATGAACTGCCACAGAGATATTATATATTCATATATTTCATATCTCTATCTGCTCTAATGAGGAGGACGGAACTGGATCAGCTGTCAGAGTCTGCCCATCTCTCCTTACAATCTCCACCCCAGCAGAGAGAGGAGTAAAAGTCTGTGCTGCAGATTCACAAGTGTCCTTCTATGCTGATCCATCCCATCACGGATCCATCTGCGAGCCCAACTGGACCTGGGCTTTTTGCTTTGGACTATTAACAAAGAACTTTCTACTAACATTCTCTTGGACTAGTAATTCCAAAGTACACCGTAATTCCATAGGCTGCTCAGACTTTATCAAATTATTATTGCTACTTTATTTTTTCTCAATATTTTTCCATATCAATCTGTTCCTTTCATACATAATTTTTGCCATTTTTCTGTATTCATTTTTATGCACTATTTTGTTATAAAATAAACAATTAAACAATTGTTTGCCTAAGTGCTTGTTTTGAATATCCTCTGCAAAGAATCCTGCCTTTCGGAGAGAATGTTATCAGCAATATATATTGTTATATTTACCGAGGTTGTTGAAATAACCCTTTCTCCTACAGGACTAGCATGAGAGTTAGCATAGCATCTCGTTCAAATGAGAAGTGGTGACAGCTTACCCGATCGCTGAATGAGATCGCAGGTTGTATCAATTACATACACATATATACAATGGAAATTGTATTGTGTGTGGACTCATCAACCAATCCAAGCAGTGTTGAACCCCTTCAGAGGGCTAAATGATAATTTGTAACAAAGGGAACTGGAATTGGAGAGAGTGACATCACAGTCAGCAATTCAAGTGGGGGTAGTATGTACAGGGGGGAGTCAGAGCCAATTCTAGGCACGGGCCATTCAGGCCTATGCCTTGAGTGCCTCCCATAGTCATTGCCAGCAAGAGGTATGTATTATTAAAATTATTAGCAGGGATGTTGCTAAAACTCACCGGGCCCCCCTGCAAGAATCTGGATGACCTCCCCCCCTGGGGGCCCTCTTAGGGCCGTTTTGGGAAGGCAGGAGGGGTCTCAGCATGATGGGAAAGCATTGCACATCGGTGGGAAGGTAGGACAGTCCCCCCCCCCCCCCCTCACCTCGGGCTCTGCGCGCTCCCCTCCGGCATCTATTACTGGCAGCAGCAGCATCAGCAATACATACCTCCATTCACCGCCGGAGGTCTCCGATCTCTCAGTGCTTCACATTACTTCCTGTTTAAACAGGATCCGTTTTTTCCGATTTCTGCATTTCCGATTTTCAAGGAGTATTTTATTAATCATTTTTTTGCATCAAAGAATGTGAACAATGAAAAAAAAAATTGGAAAAAAACAGAGAACTCAAAAATGGAAATTGGAAAAACGGAAAATTAGTCTTGTGATTGGTCTAAAATTAAAATTTTTGCAGAAAAATTCTGCATTCTCTGATCTGATCTCTGGTCCAATGCTTTTGAATTTTGTGATTGGGCTAAAATTCCAAATTCTAATAGGAAATATGGATTTCCTATTGGAAAAGCAGAAATTTCAATCCCATGAATCCGAATGAGGATCCCTTCCCTAATTAGTTTCACCTTTTGAGTTGAATTAGGCCTCTTTTTTTGCTTGCTGCTGCCTGGTAACTGCTCACTGCTGCCTGGTAACTGCTTACTAGAGCCTGATAACTGCTCACTGCAGCCTGGCAACTGCTTGCTGAGCACACAGTTCAACAGTCTAAGGCCTCTTTTCCACGGGCAGTTGATAGGCAGTGAAATGCCTCTCATGCTAGGTACACACAACGGGCTTGATTCACTAAGGCCTCGTTCACATTACAAACACGGACGGGCACATACGCGAAACGCACGCCATCTGCGTTTGTATGCGTTGCGTGGCTGATCCCATCACTGAAAAGTGAATGGGACAGCCACGCGTTTTTGCAAAAAATGCGTGCAGCATGCGTTCCCGGACCGCACAGGTCCGGAACGCATGCAGTGTGAACATCAGACAGTGCACTCTATGCAATGTCTGATGTCGTGCGTGTCGGCCTCCCACACGTGTTTCCAAAACGCGGCTGGAAACGCGTGCAGTGTGAACGGGGCCTTAGACAAATAGCATGCCTTATCAGAGTTAACACGCCTTATCCGAGTTAACTCTGATAAGGCATGCTATTTGTCTTAGTGGATCAAGCCCAATAAGCAGTGCTGCTCGGATCCGGATCAGATACCGGATTCGAACGTTCTGATATCCGCGTACATGCAGATATCCGAACGCATTATCCGGGCTATCCGGGCGGATTCGGATATCCAGATAGAAAAACCGGAAGAGGCCTTTAAATTGCTTTAAAACTGTTTTTAGGGTAAATGAGGCATGTAGCGTCATTATTTTTTAAAGGGGAACACTAATTGATGATGTGGGGAATTAAACTCCCCCCCCCCCAAAAAAAAAATGGCTGTCAATTAACATTAGGCCTAGTTTCCAGACAGCGGTCGTGCAGCCCACATTGTGTCCAAAGTCCAACCGCACAACTGGGACATGACAGTTTTCAGCCAAAAAATTACGCAGCAATTGTGTTTTGGGCTAAATATAGGTGGTATCAGCACAGCAGCAGTGGCCTGTGGCACCCTGGCGGTGGGAGCAGCACAGGCAGCAGGAGCAGGGCAATGCAGCAGCAGCAGGTGTAACGTGCGCCAGGAGCATGCCGGACGTGTCACGTGGCACTTGGCACGTGTCATATGCCCCTTAGCATATGTCACGTGGCACGTGTCACATGGCACTTACCAAGTGCCACATGGCACATGTCAAGTGACACGTGCCAAGTGCCACGTGACACGTGCCAAGTGACACGTGACACGTGCCAAGTGACAGTCAGACAGCAGAGGAGAAGACACTAGTGCACACTAACTGTCACACTGGCACTGCTCACAGCACAGCAGTTCTGTAGAAAGCTAACACAGTAGTACTACTACTGTAACAACTACTAGCACTGACTGCAGTACTACAGTACTAACTACACAATAACACAGTAATCCTCCTAACCCCTAATCCGTAACATAAGCTATACTGTAGCTAGCTAAGGCTAATAGCTGGCCAGCAGGCAGCAGCTGGCCTGGTCTGTGCACAGCACACACACAGACACATAGCAACTGTCTGCAGCCCTGCAGCACAGCACACACTCTGACTGTCACACAATGACATCAAGCTAATTAACGATTTAACAATAGTGTAGTGATAGTGAAGGGGTTAATTACTGAACAGCTTTGTTTATCACTGTGTACAGCTCTTGCTAGGCTAGCAGCACAGGAGCACACACTCTGACTGTCACACAATGACATCAAGCTAATTAATGATTTAACAATAGTGTAGTGATTGTGAAGGGGTTAATCACTGAACAGCTTTGTTTATCACTGTGTACAGCCCTTGCTAGGCTAGCAGCATTGGAGCACACACTCTGACTGTCACACAATGAAATCAATCTAGCTAATTAACGATTTAACAGTAGTGTACTGATAGTGAAGGGGTTAATCACTGAACATCTTTAGGTTAATAACTGTGTACAGCCCTTGCTAGGCCAGCAGCACTTAAAGGATACCACAGCCCACAGGCTGTGGTAAAATAAATGCAGCATGTGTAGGGAAAAAGAAAGGACATACTCACCGCTCCCCTCGCTCCCAGCCGTCGGGTCTCGCTCGTCTGCTACAGCTCCCGGTACCGGCCGACTCATCTGACCCCTGACCCGGACATACTGCTCTGCGCATGTGCAGTATGTCCAATCATCTTCCCTTCTGCCGTCGCATCATGACGGCAGAAGATCGGACACTCCCACGCCTCCTCCCTGCCCAGCGTGTGCGCTCCACTAATAAAGCTAGCGTGACATGCTAGCTGGAGTCACGCTGGGAGCGGCGATTTGGAGAGAGAGTGGAGGGGGAGTGAGTTGGGATGGACGGGAAGCGGGCACTTTCATAATAAGTGCCCGCTTCCCGTCCATCCCAACTCACTCCCCCTCCACTCTCTCTCCAAATCGCCGCTCCCAGCGTGACTCCAGCTAGCATGTCACGCTAGCTTTATTAGTGGAGCGCACACGCTGGGCAGGGAGGAGGCGTGGGAGTGTCCGATCTTCTGCCGTCATGATGCGACGGCAGAAGGGAAGATGATTGGACATACTGCACATGCGCAGAGCAGTATGTCCGGGTCAGGGGTCAGATGAGTCGGCCGGTACCGGGAGCTGTAGCAGACGAGCGGGACCCGACGGCTGGGAGCGAGGGGAGCGGTGAGTATGTCCTTTCTTTTTCCCTACACATGCTGCATTTATTTTACCACAGCCTGTGGGCTGTGGTATCCTTTAAGCATGTCTCTCAGTGAGCATTCACAAGCAAGGGACGATATGTCTCATCATGGTAGGCCTCCTTATTATACAGGGGGGCTGGCCAGTGTTTCTTTCTGTGATTGGGTGCAAGGGCTTAGGCTGGGAGGCCTCTGATTGGCTCAATGAGGTCAGGTGGGGCTGGCCAGGGTTCCCCTGTGTGATTGGTTGCTAGGGCTTCTGCTGGGAGCCCTAGCAACGTACAACAGAGAGCAAGGTGGCTGCTGCACAGGCGGCTAGCAGCAGAGTACCGCGGTCATGCACTCACCTGATCTCACTGCATTGCAGCATTTGCAAGCTTGCAAAATGCTTCACCAGTTTAGCCTGTTGCTTTGGCTGCCCTTGCTCTTGTGGTTCCTTAGGCCATGGCCTAGGTGGCCTTTGCCTAAATCCAGACCTGTGTGTAGGATACATCTTCCCCCTTCCCCCCCAACACACACAATATCCCAGGCTGAGAGCGAGAGAGGTAAGACAGTGATCCTTCCCCTACTTTTGGCAGCGCTGCACATCTGAGGGCGGCATCAGCATCAGAATGAAGCCACTCCAGTTTGAGCCTTCAGGGTCTAAAAGTGGTGACATTTTTTTCTGCTTTTAGACACTAAAATGCGTAATTAATGACATTCCAGATAAGCTGACATTTGTGCTTTGAACTTTCAAACAACATCTGAAAGATGAGTCATCATTCATCGTTTATTTCTTATGGTTTTTACTATCCTTGTGTATGAGGCTTTAAAGAGCACCTGAGACGGGGATATCAAAAATGTATACATACCTGGGGCTTCCTGCAGCCCCCTCCAGCCTGATTGCTCCCTCACCGCCCTCCTCTGCTGCCCGCAGTCTCTGCAACTGGCCCCTATAAGTTGTCCAGTCAGGGCCAGTCAGCGCAGGTGCAGTCGGGCTGTGCGCGCTCCAACATCTTGCTTCCGTGGCTGGGGGCATTCTGCGCCTGCGCCGACTGGACAACTTACCGGGGCCAGTTGCAGAGGCTGCGGGCAGAGGAGGATGTTGGGGTGGAAGCGATCTGGCTGGAGGGGGCTGGAGGAAGCCCCAGATATGTATAGATTTTTTATATCCTCCGTCTCAGGTTTCCTTTAACTACTTCAGGACCTCAGGCTGTACCCCCCTAAAGACCAGGCCATTTTTTTCAAGTGGGCCACTGCAGCTTTAAGGCCAAGCTGCAGGGCCGCACAACACAGCACACAAGTGATTCCCCCCCCCCTTTCTCCCCACCAACAGAGCTTCCTGTTGGTGGGGTCTGATCATCCCCACAGTGTTTATTTCATTTTTTTTACATGTACTGTATATTCCTGCGTATAAGACTACTTTTTAACCCCTTAAAATCTTCTGAAAAGTCAGGGGTCGTCTTATACGCCGAGTGTCATTGATCTTACTTCTGAGGGTTGTAGTTAAAGGGAAGGTTCAGGGAGGGTGGGGAAAAAATAAAAATCAATTTCCACTTACCTGGGGCTTCCTCCAGCCCGTGGCAGGCAGGAGGTGCCCTCGCCGCCGCTCCGCAGGCTCCCGGTGGTCTCTGGTGGCCGACCCGACCTGGCCAGGCCGGCTGCCAGGTCGGGCTCTTCTGCGCTCCAAGTCCTTGTACTTCTGCGTCCCACGCCGGCGCTCTGACGTCATCGGACGTCCGCCGGGCTGTACTGCGCATGCCCGGAGACCACCGGGAGCCTGCGGAGCGGCGGCGAGGGCACCTCCTGCCTGCCACGGGCTGGAGGAAGCCCCAGGTAAGTGGAAATTGATTTTTATTTTTTCCCCACCCTCCCTGAACCTTCCCTTTAAGCGGCGCAGGCACAGATGTGCGAGATCTGAGAGGCAGAGAAGGAGGTAAATAGGATACAAGGGTGGGCCAGAAGGGTGAAAGAGGCGTGTTTTATGGGCACAGAGCGATCTTTTCTTCCATACCTCTCTGATAAACAGGGAGACAGGGAGAGCTGACCAATCCACTTTAAGACAGGTAGAGCTGACCAATCCATTTAGGGAGAGTTGACAAATCCAACCAGTCAATTGTCATTATACTGTTATATACTGGGTACCACATACAGTACAGCACCAGTATCTGTTCATACATAGCACCAGTATATGAAGTTTTTTTTGAATTTTTATTTGGTGTGCACTGGAAGAGGAGTAGTCTTATATGGTGAGTATATCCCAAACTGGAAATGTTGGGGGGGTCATCTTATACGCCCAGTCGTCTTATACGCCGGAATATACAGTATTTACTGTTTTTATTTTTAAATAAATTTCTTTCTTTTTTTTTTCCCCCTAAACCCGTCCTCCCTCCCCCGCTGGCCAACACTGTGATCGGTTGTCATAGACTTCAGCCTATGACAGCGGATCACCGCCGAGTCTCTGGAGCGCTGCTCTGGAGCACCGCCAGTACAGTGCTGCTGTAGATCGCAGTGCTGTACACCCTAATTAGACGGCGAGCGGCAATCGGCTCTGCCTACCAAGCAGGAGATGCGCGCGCAGCCTGCGCAAGATCTACTGCAAACTGCCTGCAGCCCCAGGACTTTGCGCTGATTGGCGATAGGTGGTCCTGGGGCTGCCGTGTCGTGCAGTAGTTAAAGGAAACATCAAGCATTATAAGCTGCCCTATGATATACTTATCGGGGGCTTCCTCCAGCCCCTTGAAGCTGACATGTACCACGCCGCATCTCTGCTCGCAGCCTCCAGCCCAGGGGCTGCGCCGTGTGCATAGGCCGACCTCCTCTACTGCACCTGCATGAGCGCGGCTGTCAATCAAGTCCACATTGTCCGCAGCCTACTGCGCAGGCGCTGTAGTTCTGCACCTGTGCAGTACGCTGCGGACAACGTGGGCTTGATTGACAGCGGCACTTTACGCAGGCTCAGTAAGGATGACTTGGAGGGTGGCCTCTGCACCGGCGGGGACCCCGGGCTGGCGGCTGCGAGCAGAGATGTGGCGTGGGACATGTCGGCTTCATGGGGCTGGAGAAAGCCCCCAGTAAGTATATCATGGGGCAGCATATAATGCTTGATGTTTCCTTTAATGATGTGGGGCTTTTTTTTACCTGTGACATCTTCAAGCGTGTGTTTGTGTGTGTGCAGCATGAGGGAGGAGTCAGTGGTACTTTTGCAGGGAATGATACTGATGGGGGGAAGCAGATAATTTCATAAATCCAGTGGTTCAGCCAGTGGCGTATCTAGAGGGGTGCAGGCATGGCTCGTGCCATGGGCGCACATGCCTGCTCCTGTACTGTGCTGCCATGCCTGTCCCCGTGCTGCGCCCCCATGCCTGCCCCAGTGCTGCTCCGTCATGACTGCCCAGGTGCCTCCCCATTACTCAGATCAGATTAATTCTGTTATCTGGGGAACATGGCTACTTAACTTATTTATGTAGGGCACACTAGGCTTAGTGTTAGAAGAGAGGACAGAGAGGGAATAAAAAGAGATGCTTACAAAAAATTAACTTCAGCAACATCCGGAGTCAAAACACAGGCAACCATAACACATGTCCACGAGAAAGGATGCTGTTTTTAGAGAGGAAGGGGCCTCAGATCAGGAAGGGGGGTGGGGGGGGGGGGGCACAATTTCAGTGTTTGCCATGGGCTCTATATTACCCAGATACACCCTGGGTTCAGCCAATACTCTGTCCCCTCTAGAACTTTAGCAGACACCTTCATGTTGTAACTAGGATTGATTCTGAATTCCGATTTTTGCATAAGAATTTCGCAATTTTAAGTTGAAATTAGGAATTCAAGATTTTAAGATCCTAAGAAAAATTCTGCTGAGCTTCCTCAAGGGTCATGAATGCGAATATTCTAAGCGAAAAATGTTAAATTCTGGATTGAATTGCAACCCATTGTAAACATATGTTTGCAAATGCACGCAAACCATAATGAATCTAATGGATGGTGCGAAATTACATTCCTCCAATTTTGCGCTGTAAAGTCAGAATCTGTGAAATTCACAATTCATTCACAATACAGTGCGAAATTGAGGGTAGGTGCACACGTAGCATAGCATGAAAGGCTGCGTTTTATGTCAAGTTTTCATTTTATGTTGTGTGCGTTTATGCTGCGTTTTTACTGCATCTGTGGTGCGTTTGCGCTAGCATTTTTTTTACCGCAGATGTGTTTTTAAAGCGTTTTGCAATGTACAATTGCGTTTTATTCAAATTAAAAGGGCTGGAGGAAGATAACAGGAAGCGGAACTACATCACAAAACAATTTTTTTTACAAATATAAAAACGCATGAAAAACGCATACCATTGTGTTCCCATTGACTTTCATTATGTGCATTTTTTTTAATAAGTTTTTCAATAGCATGCAACAAAACTAGCGTTTTTAAAAACGCACGCATAGAAAATGCAAATGCGTTTTTTTATGTGCGTTTTTTCCTGCGGCCCATAGATTTCCATTTACGAGCAAAAAGGCTACACATGTGACATAGCATAAAAGGCTGCGTTCTATGTCATGTTTAATGTTAATGTTGTGTGCATTTTCACTGCAATTTTTGGTGAGTTTGCGATGCGTTTTTCATTGTTTTGTGTGCATTTTAATGTGTTTGCGGTTTGCATATACAAAATGCATATACGTTTTGTATGCGTTTTCCATGTTTTTTTTTGTATTTCCAATTATGCAAATCACTTAGAAGGAAGCCAAAATACAGCAAAAAAATATTTTTGGGAAAAAACGCATATAAAAACGCATGGACAATGCCTGAAAAAACGCATACCATTGAGTTCCTATTGACTTTCCTTATGTGCATTTTGGCAGCGTTCCAGCATTATATGCAACAAAATCAGCGTTCTCGAAACACCAGTGGCGTTCCTACTGTAGGGCGCAGGGGGGCATGGCGCACCGGGTGACAGACAGCCAGGGGGGTGTCGCCACGACCCCCCACAGCAGCAGAGCAGGAGGGGGAAGCAGTGCTAGAAGGAGGGGCAGTGGGGGCAGCGGTGGGGAGGGGGGAAGTATCTTCCCCCTCCTTCACCTGGGACCCCTCCTTCTGCCTCTCTCCCCCTCCATTTAGCGGTGGCAAGTGCGGGCTCGGCGGCGGGGAGACAAGCGGAGAATTACCCACCACTTCCGCGATCCAAGCGCTGGCAGCGTCATGTCGTCACAGATCTCCGCCTTCAAAGCCGCCCACTGTGCTTCCTGATTAGCGGAAGCACAGTGGGCGCCTGGCGGCATTGAAGGCGGAGATCTGTGACGACATGACGCTGCCAGCGCTTGGATCGCGGAAGTGGTGGATAATTCTGCGCATGTCTCCCCGCCGCCGAGCCCACACTTGCCACCGCTAATCTATGGAGGGGGAGAGAGGCAGGAGGAGGGGTCCCAGGTGAGGGAGGGGGGGGGATATTTCCCCCCTCCCCACCACTGCCCCTCCTTCTAGCGCTGCTTCCCTTCTCCTGGGGCATTTATACTGGGGGCAACTGTACTAGCTATACTGGGGGCAACTATACTAGCTATACTGGGGGCAACTAAACTACCTACACTGGGGGCAACTAAACTAGCTATACTGGGGGCAACTAAACTAGCTATACTGGGGGCAACTATACTAGCTATACTGGGGGCAACTAAACTAGCTATACTGGGGGCAACTGTACTAGCTTTACTGGGGGCAACTGTACTAGCTATACTGGTGGCAACTGTACTAGCTATACTGGGGGCAACTGTACTAGCTATACTGGGGGCAACTATACTAGCTATACTGGGGGCAACCGTACTAGCTATACTGGGGGCAACTGTACTAGCTATACTGGGGGCAACTGTACTAGCTATAATGGGGGCAACTATACTAGCTATACTGGGGGCAACTATACTAGCTATACTGGGGGCAACTATACTAGCTATACTGGGGGCAGCTATACTAGCTATACTGGGGGCAATTAAACTAGCTATACTGGGGGCAACTAAACTAGCTATACTGGGGGGCAGCTATACTGGGGGCAACTATACCAGCTATACTGGGGGCAACTATACTGGGGGCAACTATACTAGCTATACTGGGGGCAACTATACTAGCTATACTGGGGCAACTATACTAGCTATACTGGGGCAACTATACTAGCTATACTGGGGCAACTATACTAGCTATACTGGGGGCAACTAAACTAGCTATACTGGGGGCAACTATACTAACTTCATTGGGGGCAACTATACTAGCTTCACTGGGGGCAGCTATACTGGGGGAAACTACTAGCTATACTGGGGCAACTATACTAGCTAATACTTTAAATTACAGTTAGCTCCGCCCTCATCCAGTCATGACCATGCCCATTTTTGCCGCAAAGCACGCTGCAGGTTGTGGCCACGCCCATTTTTTTTAGGGGGGGGGGTCTTTTAATACCCAGCACCGGGTGCCAAATGCCCTAGGTACGCCACTGCGAAACACATACTGTAAATCGCAGGTCTCTGCATTTTTGGGTTTTTTTTGCGTCCCATTGACTAACATTGCTGCATAAAACGCACCGTTTTACGCAACGCCAGCGTTTCTGCTATGTGTGCACCCAGCCTCAGATTGGGAATTCTGCTGTTCCAGCCAAATGGGAATTGGCAAGTTCTGCGGAAAATCAAGCCTACAATTAGCATAAAGTAAAGTAGCATATCATCATGAAATGCCTATTGTGATAACTCCAGCAGAAAACGTTTTGCAAGTTTTGAATGCAGGATTAGCATCTTTATCACTTAATACACTCAGACCAGTTGCTGTTGAAATTTGATTTTTATGGTGACAATACCGCTTTAAGTAAATCTTGGAGATCCTTAGCTTAAAGAGAGTCTGAAGCGAGAATAAATCTCGCTTCAGACCTCATAGATAGCAGGGGCATGTGTGCCCCTGCTAAAATGCCGCTATCCCGCGGCTTAACGGGGGTCCCTTCACCCCCTAAATCCCCTCCGTACGGGCGTGGAATCTCTTCCGCATTGGGGCAGGGCTAACCGCCGCAGCCCTGCCTCATGCGCGTCTATCAGACGCGTACCTCCGCCTCTCCCCCGCCCCTCTCAGTCTTCCTTTGCTGAGAGGGGCGGGGGAGAGGCAGTGATGCGCGTCTGATAGACGCGCTGTGAGGCAGGGCTGCAGCCGTTAGCCCTGCCTCCAGGAAGAGCAAAATCTTCGACCAAGTTGGTCGTAGATTTTGCGGGGTTGGGTTTGGGGGGTAAGGGACCCCCGTTTAGCTGCGGGATAGCGGCGTTTTATCAGGGGCACACATGCCCCTGCTAACTATGAGCTCTAAAGCGAGAATTATTCTCGCTTCAGTGTCTCTTTAAAGTGGACCTGAACTCAGAACTTCCTCTCTGCTCTAAAAGATAAGCAACAGCATAATAACCTTTAAAGAAAAAACATTTCTTTGTCACAGCTGACACAAATCCTGCAATACATCTGCAGCTTGTCTACTTCCTGCTTTCATGGGAGCAGACGTAGGGTTAACATGTTGTGTTTACAAATAAGCTGCCCTGCCGTGGCAGAGGAGATTCCTGAGCTGACACAGCTGAGAGGTCAAATTACAGATGAGGGTGGATTAGACAGGCCTAACTCTCTACATACATACAGGGTGCATTCCTCTAGGTTTTCCTTCTGTCCTGTGCAAGAATTCAGGTCCACTTTAACAAATGTAAATACCTACCTCTGGAGAGGGTGGCCTCTGGATCCTAGAAAGGCTGCCCCCTTCCCTCTCTGTCCTTCCCTTCCAGTGCTGGGACCCACAAAATTCCATGGAGCTCGCCTGCATTGTGCAGGTGCAAACAGCTCACGCCGGCACAATATCACTGAGCCACTGCTTGGGTCTGGCGGAAAAAGTCAAGACCATTCGGCTCTATGGCCCAGTGCACACCAAAAACCTCCAGCAGATCTGCTAACGCTAGAGGTTTTTGAAGCAGATTTCAGAGCGATTCTAGGCATGTTTACAGAGATTTTCTACACATGCCTAGCGCTTTTTGGAGTGTTTTTGTTTAGCAGATTACAAATATTGTTACAGTGAAACTGTTACTGAACAGCTTCTGTAACAAAAACGCCTGGAAAACCGCTCTGATCTAGCATTTTACAAAGCGGTTTTCCACTTTCCTATACTTTAACATTGAGGTAGAAACGCCTCAGAAATCTAAAAAATGCTGCAGCCCCCAAGTTTGCGTTTGTGGAAAAAACAAACCTCTGGTGTGCACCAGCCCATTCACTTTCATTAGCCAAGCGGTTTTCCCTCTGCAAGCGTTTTAAAAAACGCTTCAGAACCGCTCTGGTGTGCACCAGCCCTATGCTAGTGAGGGTCTCAACGCTGGAACAGCAAAGAGGAGGGTAACGGGAGAAGCCTCTGAAGTATCCAGCGCTGGCGCCCCCGAAGAGTCCCGCAATCCTCGCTCGACAAGCCTGACAAGCGCTGATTTATTTACCTTTCCTGGCTCCAGCGGGGGCGCTGTTGCGGAGACTTGTGCCTGCGCAGTAGAGCGGCCCGACAGCGATCGGCTATTTCCGCCTATCTCCGAGCAGAGATCCGATACTGCACCTGCGCTGGAGCCGGGAAGGTAAATATTTACATCCCTGCTGTTCGGGGAGCTTTATCACCGCCGCCGTGGGACACAGGAGGACGGGGAAGCCTCAATAGGATCCGGAGGCTTCCCCCACCCGAGGTGAGTACCCCCCAAGGGAGGTTGTGAATCACAATTTCATTTTACAGAATTACTGAAATGGACGTTAGAGCGTTCTATCAGCGGCAAGCATGAAAGAGTCCTGATGGAAATACCAGAGCTGATGACTGATGGCCACTTTGTGAAACTCGAGTCACATGCAACTCATCTCTGCATGTTGAGTTTATGTGGACTGTCCGGTTTTCTGATTTTTCGGCTTTTCATTTGTATCATGTGTTTACATTCCTTGCTGCAAAAAGGCGAGGCAATGTAACATTTTATCAAGTGCAAAAAGCAAGCAGGACTTCATTCTAATACTGCCCCGTACTGCATCATATGATTGTGGCTTCTGTCCCGGATTTTGCCATTTGAGGTGTTAAAATAACCATGAGAAGGACATATCATTGCCTGCTCTTTTTCATGTGTGTCGAAGCGGTAGTAATCGTCATGCTCTATTTCGGAATGGTTCAGAAGATGCTGGTGTGCTCCTTTGCATTCCATTATCCAAAGATACCTCCAAGTATTACAGGACTTACGAACCAGACTTCAACCCAGACTTCATCCCAGACTTCAGCAAAGAAGCTGAATGGGATTACAGGAGACCACGACAAGCACCTTAATCATCAGCTCAGGAATAAAACTGCCATCATTATCCCTCACCGGAATAGAGAGCAACACCTTAAGGAACTCCTACGCAATTTGCACCCATTCCTGCAGCGCCAACAGCTTAGCTACACCATATATGTCATCCATCAGGCTGGCAATTACGAGTTTAACCGTGCCAAGCTGATGAACGTTGGATTTAAAGAAGCAATGAAGGAGGAAGACTGGAACTGCCTGTTCTTCCACGACGTGGACCTCATTCCCCAAGACGACCGTAATTTGTATATCTGTGACAAGTTCCCCAAGCATGTGTCAGTTGCCATCGACAAGTTTGGCTATAGGTTGCCTTATAGAGCCAGTTTTGGAGGTGTCTCCGCGCTCACCCCTGAGCAGTTCCTGAAAATTAATGGATTTCCAAATAACTACTGGGGCTGGGGTGGTGAAGATGACGATATTTCGACTAGAATCGTGCTCTCTGGCATGTCAATATCTCGACCATTGCCAACTTACGGAAGATTTAAAATGATAAAACATAGACACAAGTTAGCTGAAGAAAACCCTAAAAGATACCAGCTTTTGAAAAAAACAAGGATGACATGGAAAAAAAATGGTCTAAATAGCCTTAAGTACACACTGTTATCCAAGAATCGGATGCCTCTTTACACCAATATTACAGTGGACATCGGCAGAGTAGAATTTTAACAGGTGACGTGATTTGAAGGTAGATTCTCCCCCAAAAGCTATTCATAAAGTGGACCTTAACTCTTGCACAGCACACAATGAAAAGTGTGTATTCTTTAAATAGTTGCTGTAAAAATTCACTTCTTTGTGTTCTATGTTTGTTTAGGCAGATTAATGTGTCTAATTAGTTCTTATCAGCAAATTGTGAATAGACTGCAGGAGCATTCTGCCTAGACAGCTCTCCATATAGTATACACTGAGCCTTTCAGTGCCTTGTGAGAACGTGATACCAAGTAAAACTTCAAGGGTTTTTTTTTTTTTTTGGAGGATTTACAAAAATTGTAATGTAGAAAAACATTTTCCATAAAGATTATCCTGCTGTGGCTATGCTTTTAGAGCAGAGAGGAAATTCTGAGTTTAATTGCACTTTTTGTATAAGAACAAGTTTATCTTTGGTGTTCAGCACAAAAATAGAAACGTCGTGGTATTTATTTTACTACTCTTTTCCTAAGCAAAAAACATCCATAGCTTGTATGTTGGTTAAAGAGAAACTCCAAACTAGTATTGAACTTTATCCCAATCAGTAGCTGATACCCCCTTTTACATGAGAAATATAATGATTTTCACAAACAGACCATCAGGGGGCGCTGTATGACTGATTTTGTGCTGAAACCCCTCCCACAAGAAGCTCTGAGTACCGCGGTACTCTGGGCAAACTGCCACAATGTAACAAGGTTCACAGACAGGAATTAGCTGTTTACAGCTGTCTCTAACAGCTAAAACAGCTAGGAGCAGCTACATAACCTGCCCACAGTAACAATGTCACCATGTAATACATGTCAGAATGTGAATCTGGGAGAGGAAAGATTTTACAATGAGCAAACACTGACTAAATCATTTATACATAATTATGGTAAAAAATGAAGCACTTTTTTTACTACATTATTTTCACTGGAGTTCCTTTTTAAACAAGCAACATGCATCCTTCCATGCTTAATGATTGTTTCTGGACTTTGGTATGAAACTACCCAAAGTAAAATATATATGGTTATAAATGGTCCCGTCTATCATATTGGCCTTCTCTTTTACATATTATTTTTAGTTTTTGTTGTATGTTTTTTTTATTACTATATTTACTATATGTTTTTTTTTTTAACTTGTGTTTATTGTTCTTCTTTGTGCTTATATATCAGAACATGCCTTTTCTTTTACACCTTAGTTTAGGTTTTTTATAGGTTTCACTTGTGTCGGTTGTTTTTCTCTGTGTTGATGCATCAGAACTTCTCAAAACGGAATGCAAAGTCTCTACTGGGCAAAGTCAAAGAATGCTCTCTAAGTAATTTTCTTTAAAGAACCTCAGGAGGGGAAAGCCTCAAGGTCCTAAAGAGTCTTCCCCGACCTCTGAAGTTTGGAGCTGCCTCCCTCAACCCCTCCCCCCCCCCTACATGTTTGACAAGCGGTTATATATTTAGCTCTCCGCGGTCCCGTGCAGGCGCGCTAGCCATTCTTCGTTCGGGCTAGGTGGAAATAGCTGAGCCCGATCGTATCCGTTGTACTGCGCAGGTGAAAAGGACTCGCGCCTGCCCAGAAGAGCGGGTACGATTGGGTTCTGCTACTTCCACCTTACCCGAACGAAGAGTCGCTAGTGCACCTGCGCAGGATCGCGGTAGGTAAATATTTAACTCGCCACGCTTAGGGGGGTCCCGGTGCTTGAACATCGGGGTGGAGGAGGATGGGGAAGCCTCGTTAGGAACCAGAGGCTTCCCCCTCCCGAGGTAAGTAACCCCCAGAGGTTTTTTTTACATTACAAATTCTCTTTAAACCCTAGGCTTTGTACATACGCAGAATAACGGCTGACTTTGATGATCACTGATCGATTGTTACGGGGTCAGACAATTTTGGAGGACAAGCACTTAATGCAAACACTGTAAGGCTATAGCTGAGAAGCATGTACTTCACAACGGAGAGGGTAGGAAGGACATCAAGCAGTGAACAAGCAAGCAGTGTCCTGCAGCATGGTGGCGAAAGGAGGACAATGAGCACTTTGTCGCATTTGTCACTCCTCATTTTGTGATCCACATTGGTGGACTGCTACGTGAGCAGTAGTCATGCTAGCAGGGCCGGTTTTAGAAACAATGGGGCCCCAGGGCAAACAAAATAAACCTGGGGGGCCCCCCAACAGATACCCGGAACAAAAATCGACATTAATTGACCTTTTTTGCAGCTGGTATAGTCCGGGTGTGAAGCCCCAATCGGTCAGAGCTCCACATTCTGGCTATCCCAGCCCGCATGGGGGACAAGGGGTTAAAAAGTTTCAGGAGGGGGGACCCCACATAATTTTTTTTTACATTTTCCACACTCTAAACATAAAAAAAATAATAATAATTTGGGAAAATAGGAAAAAATGCCAGGGATCTTCATACAGCCATATTGCGGTCGTATAGCGATCCCTGGCCAAAGCGCTGCGGCTGAGGAGGGGTTTCCAGGAGCTCCATACGTGGAAATTCATTGCTCTTTCTTTTGATACATGTAAAATTACACTACCGTTAGGTTTGCTACTAAAAGTGACATTTACCGCATTTAAAAGTATACTTTGTTCCTCTGAAATTTTAAAATCGATTTTCCCAAAAACTATAAGGTCTTTTTGAAAAAATGTTTTTTCTCTTATTTCCAATGATCTCCTTAACATATCCTGCAAATTTAGGGTTTCTAGCGTTTAAGGTGGATTTGCTATTAACCGTTAAAGTCGGTGGGTTTTTAAATGTGTATTTTTTTTCCTTTGAAACGTTAAAATCTATTTTCTCAAAAACTATAAGGTCTTTTTGAAAAAAAAATGTTTTTCTCTTGTAGCCACTGGGGGCCCCTACAGGCTCTGAGGCCCTGGGGCAATTGCCTCCTTTGCCTCTATGGTAGCGCCGACCCTGCATGCTAGAGCCTCAACCAAGATGGCATAAAACTACAAGCTTTTAGATTTTGGATTAAAGGGAATCTGAAGTAAGAGGAATACAAAGTCTGCCATCTTTATTCCTTTATAAACAATGCCAGTTGCCTGACATGCAGATCACATGCTGTGGCTCTGATGTGACTCCACTGGCTGCTGGCTAGTAGCAGGTGTGTGGCTCAAAAACAACTAAAGCCAAAAGATCAGCATGACAGCCAGGCAACTGGCATTGTTTATAAGGGAACGAAGATGGCAGCCTCTGTATTCATCTTGCTTCAGGTTCTCAGAGATTCTCATTATGATATGATTATTTGTATGTGTTGTACAGCTAAGAAATAAAACATTAGGAGCAGATACATAAGTCTAATATTGTTTCCAGTACAGGAAGAGTTAAGAAACTCCAGTTGTTATCTATGCAAAAGAGCCATTGAGCTCCACTACTTTCAAAGTTGCAGAGAGCTCTGTCTTCTGAAGCTTATTATCTCAAGTGTCTGGCACCGTATTGTTTTTTTTCCTGCAGAGGACAGTTCAAAAGTTCACTGGCCTGCTCTGTAAAATCATTTAGAATGCTGAGTAGTGTGTAAACTGCAAATATTAAAGAATGA